>NC_066855.1:14354235-14954235 GCF_001640805.2 Lates calcarifer | reverse complement strand
TCTGGCAACAACAGGCAACAGTGGTCAGCAGAAAGCTCCTGTAAACTGGTAAAATATGCTACCAGCTACCCAGCACCAAACAGCAGACAAAGTTACAAAGTAGTGAGTAACAGGTGAATAAAGTCAACCATTTAGCAGCTAAATAGCCAATGCTGATGGTGAGTAAAACACCATTAAAAGGGAGTTAATATTGGACACAATTTCATTTGAATGCTAATGTTGCTCTGTGTCTGCTGCACATGTAAATAAGCAACTATTTGCCGATGCATTTGCCATTACAGCTTCACATAATGGTATGTTGTGTCAATGTTGTGTTTACAGCTTATGACGTGTATATGGCAACTTTGGACTTGAGAAAACGCAACTAATGAGTAAATGTGACTAATTACTTTGTAGTTGAGTAATTAGTAATGTAAATACTTTTTCAAAAAAGAATAAGAAATGAGGAACTTTCCAAGCACTGTCACAGATACAGGTCTTTGTGACAGATGAGAAGTTTTAGATAAGAAGAAAGAAGCCACATTTAAAGGTCCATCTAGCTTGCCAAAAATGATACCACGTTTTCTTGCAAGAATGTTTTCCCTGCTTGGCCTCGACTCTTGCAGGGCCTTTTTTAATTTTTTTTTGTTGCATGACACGTAAGAAGAGAGAAGGTGGCGGCAGTGGCGATGGAGATGGGAGTTTGGCCACACTGCTGGAACAGTTGAGTTCACAGAGAATGGTGCCTGAGCGTGATTAGCTGAGCTGCGGTGGTGCTTCGCCAGCTCCACCGAAGCCAGTTCTCATCTGTCAGTGTGTGTATGTTTGTATATGTGAGTGTGTGTGTGAGGGGGGAGTAACAGACTCAGAGTGAAAATAAGAACAGAAAAGAGGAGGGAGATACTGTAAGACAACTATTCAGGATTGGTATGTCTGCCTGCCATTTGAAACTGAAGCGATGTGTGGCTCGGCACCATGGTTTCAGAGTTACACCCAAAACAAACAAACAAAGGAGTTTGGGCAGCGCGTGTGTGTGTGAGAAGGAGAGTGAGAGACTCTAAACCTCTGTTAATTTCACCGTGGCACACACGTGTACACACACAAACACACACGCCTTTGTGTGATGACACACGTACTTCTCAGGGATGGATTTCCCTCCTAAGGTAACGATGACACATGGCTTACAGAAATCTTGTGGCGTTTCAGTTCGTTGGGATTCTCATGGAAACCTGTTCATCACATTCCTAACACTCAACATTCATGTGTCACTGCTTCCACTGGCTGTGATGCAAATATAGCATTTGCCATTTTGTGGAAACCCAGGTACGAAGTCAATGTGTGTGATATTGTGACAGTGAGCAAGGGTGTGTAATTGATACCAGAGCTGTGTTAGTAATGTCACTTTGATCAAACTTCTCTGTAATCAACTGGGTTGTGTGAAGTGTATGTGTATTTAGTTTGTGTTTTGGCACCTGCGCTCAGTATACAAGCAAATTTACTCCAGCAGCGTATAGGGTTATTGTTTTTCTTTTTTTTGTTTGTGTCTCTATTTATGCTCAGGCGCAGCACAGGGACCTCTTCATCCTCTCCAGATTTTTGTCAGCTAAGGTTTCAGGGGTTAGCTCATATGGAAAGCTGATTCCAGAGCTTGCTTCATCTCACATGGTTTCAATCACCTTTTCCTGCAGACCTTGCAGGTTTCTGAGCCCGACCTTCGCTCCAGGACTCCCCCGACCTGGACCAGGCCGGGGCACTGGGGAGTGAGGAAATGAGGGGAAATGAAGGAAAGAAGGCAAATGAGGGAGTAAGAGCATGAAAATGAGTTTTCACACACCTCTGTAGTCCAAGTCTCACTTACAACTTCTTGTCCTTTCTCATAGCCTCCTCTTGTTTCATCTCTTTTTATCCTGTTACTATCCTTTACTCTTGTCTAGTCTGGTCTAACCTTGTCAACTTTTGGTTCATTCTCCCCTCTCGTCATCTCCTCTCATCTTTTCGCTTCCTTTGTCTCATCTGGTCTATCCTTTTCTCCTGTCTTCACCCCTCTCCTTTCTCCTTTCGTTTCCTGTCCTCTCACCACATCCCATCCTCTCGTCTCCTGTTGTTTCCTCTACTCTAATTTCCTTGTCTCCTTTCCTCTTATATCACCTCCTCATCTCCTTCCATTTCACTGTCTCATCTCCTCATCTCATTGTCTTGTTTCTTGTTTCTGTCCCTCATGTCTTCGAGTTTTGGCTCCTTTTGTCTCACATCTTCTCCTCTCCTTTGCTTTTGTGTCATTACTTTTTATCTTATATCATTATGTCCACTTTTCCTCGTCTCCTTTTCTCAGGTCTCATTTTGTGTCCTCTCCTTTTGTATTGTCTCCTCTGATGTCTTCTAGATTTGTCTTTTTTAGTCTCATATCCCATCCTCTCCTCTCCTTTCCTTGTGTCTCTAGTCTCCTCTAATCAGAACCAGAAATTAATTAAATATGATAATAAAAAGATGAGTGAATTTACAGTTTTCGATACCAAATTCCTTTCTTGCTCTGTTACCCTTTGCATACTCTCTTGTGGTTGTCTATAACTTGTTGTGACATCTTGACTTGTTTCTTCTCCTCTGCTCTCATCTCTTTTTGTCACATCTCGTCCCCTCTTGTTTCCCCCTCATCTCGTCTTGTTTCATCTAGTCTCCTTTACTTTTTTCTGATCTCATTTTACCTCCTCTCATCTTTTCTCAGTTCTTCTCATTTTGTCTCGTCTTTTTCAGGTTATGATGACATGCTGAATCATCTCTTGAAATGTTTGCTTTCACTCTTTTCATTAATGTAGTGGATTGCAGAACCACAGATAATCTTGTGCATTATCTAAGTGTCACTCACTGTCGTATTCAATCTGTATTGTTGGAAGTGGACAGCTCCAAACTCAACAAGATAGACGGGACAAGGGCAGGAAAAGGGACGCCAGTGCTTGAATGTTTTCTTTGTCTTCCACAGTAGCTGCGAGAGAGGAAGTGGGCTTGTGATAGTGAAAAAAAGGCAATGAATGCAACTGAGACAAAATTAAACAAAAGGGTCTTTTCTTAATTTGCTACGAGAGGCTGTAGTCTCAGGGATTTCCCTAAACACCACTCTTGGTGTCAACAGCGGGATTCATGGAGACAGAGTGTGTTCACATGGATCCTGTGGAGATGAGGGGCAGCCAAGGGTCACCTCAGGTCACTGGCAGGCACTGCAGGAGGATGTGACTCTGCAGTCTAACAAGGGTGTGCTGATGCGGGCCTACACATCCCATCTGTCAGTGCAACTATTCCCTCTCACTGGCAGGAGTAAGCCACATGCCATAGTGAAGGTATGAGGGAGAGGCAGTGGCGGCTGTTTCCCAATGGCTGATGAGGAACCGTGCTGTGGTTCCCTCTGGTTTTGTTTTCATTCTCACTGGGGTCGGAAGTGTTATTTGGGCTAGTATTCAGAGTGCTGGTTTATAAACATGACTCCTGTTTAATAGGAAATAGGAGTCTGGCAAACACATTTTTGCCTTTTCTCTGTTTTTTTCTGCTTAATTCGCTGTGAATGAGAATAATGTCATCTAATGTATAGTGAATGGACAAAGTATATAAAGACTATACCATGACTGCCTGCACTGCTTGTTTTTCAAAAAGATCTTGGCATTTAGTTCATCTTTGTCATTTGGCTTTCAGTTTAAAAATATGATCTAATCACACTTGGGAAAAGCAGCTCTGCATAAAAGAAATAATACATCACATAAAATGCAGTAATTCTTGCCAGGTGTTAAAAATTTGGTTTTAATAAATTTGCCTCAAGACAAAGAACCATGTAAGTTCATTTTAAAGGAATATTCCAGTTTATTATGACTTGGATATTATTTTCCTATAGTCTTGGGCACTGTGTTTGTCATTAGATTGTATTCAAATAAATTGCTCATATTTGGAAGCTTGGCAACATTGCTAAAAAGATGTCCAACAGGGCAACAAACAAGCAGTCAGACAGGTTATAAACAAGCCTGCAGGTTAGTTGAACTTATTTGGATCTTATTTGACCTGAAGTACTTGCCATAGTCTGGCAGACACAGAATTTTTATCTACTATGTTTGCTTTGGGAAATACGCTAGAGATAAAAAGCTAGAGGTTTGCAGTTAGCTTAGTATAACATAAAGATGCAGGAGGAAACAGACACTCTATCTGTAAACAAAGTGAAAAAAACACCTGTCAGCGCCTCTAAAGCTCCTGACATTTGGTATCTGATTTGTTTAATTTTGTCTCAGTTGCAAACAAAAATGTTCAAAAATATGTAAATTTGTGGTTTTGGAGACAGTGCAAAACATCTCTGCTAGTTTCCCGGCCCTGTACTAAATATACAAGGATGATATCTTCTCATCTAACTGTGAGGAAAAAAGCAAATATGTATTTCCCAAAATGTCTGACTGTCAAATCTTTTTTAATATCTATAGATTATGTATTTTCATGGTCAAAGACTATTCCAGAGTGTGTAGTTCAATACTATATAACAGATTAAACTATGTTAAATGACTGTACATTTATACTTCTATTGGCTTTTTCATATCTTTCAAAACACAACATGTTAGGGAAAGACCTCCACAGCTAAACAACAGTTACAAAATGCAGGTTTAAAAAAAACAAAACCAGTATTCTGTTTGACTGTCTGCATGTGCCAGACAGGTCACTTGGCCACACCGATAAAGATCTGCAATGGAGCTGCATTCTACAACAAACAAGTGCCCCGATAAATGACAGGACGGGGGGGAGTTTACCCAAGGCAGCAGACATAAACATGGCAACCCTCATGGATGGAGGGAGGTAATTTAGATATACCACCGCCATTAGCCCAATTAGGGTTCAGTGCCTATGAATCCACAGGGCTTTCCCTGTTCACCAGAGAGGGAAGAGGGGAAAAGTACACCGCAATTACAAGTGTTCAACAAAAATGGCAACAGAGGAGGAAATGAGAGAGGAAGCCAAGGTGAAGTCTGAGCAGTGGAGCTTCTCCTCAGCTGTCTGTAAGTCGGCCATTGAGGTAGGGTTGCATCAGGAATCGCCAGGGGGCTTTGGTGGAGCGTGCTGGCATTTCTGACACTGATCCTCAACCGACTTAACAAAGATAAGACATCTGGTCGACTCCCTCTCTGGGTCACACAAGCAAACTTTATCCATGTTCAGTATGATTGAATACCGCCCTTTCTTTGACAGAGGATGACTGCGCGTACGCTTTTATAAATCTTGATATGCAGGGTTAGTTTGCACAGATTGAGGCCCTCTTTGTTCCATTTAATATCAAATATTCTAGATCTTTTATAATCTCTCTGTCGGACACTTTGAGTGAGTTGATACCGAGCGCCCCAACCGCTTTGAATGTTAGTCACACCTCTAATGTTTCTTGATGGAAATAATTCTAGATAGATGTGTCAGACGAAACCAGGGCCACTGGATTTTATCAGTTGTTTTACAGTAAACAACAACTGGGTGAAACTGGTCTCCGTGTTCAAATGTGGCTGTGAACCAGTAAGTCCTCAGGCTGCTTTGGCGTCTGATGGAGCTGATCCTTGAAGGAGCCAGCCTCTATTTAAGGACTGCCCCAGCCCCGAATCTGCCATGACTCGACGCACCCACACAATCAGAACAATTGCAAGGAGGGTAGGGGGGAGACAGAGGGGAGGGGACAGTGGAATTTCAGAGGCCATGCCATCATGCAGCAGAGTGAATTTCCTCTAAGTTCACTGCTCACTTGGATAGATTGCATCAAAGACTGAGTGTAATAATAGCCTGTATTTGTCAAAGTGGACTGGATCTCGGCAAAACAGTTTGAAATAATTTTGATAAATAACATCCCAGGTTAAAGGTGACAATTGGGATAATTTAGGACCAACATACTGAATCGCTCAATACGATGATGCTTATGGTGTATGTCATACATGTAATTACAGCACTGAGGTGTAATATAAATGTTTAGTAAGAAAGTGACGTCTTATTAATTCATCTGCGTAAAACAAAGCTGACACTCGGGTTGAACTTCAATGAGCCTCTCTCCTCTCTTCCTCCTCCTCCTCTCCATAAAGATGCTTATCCCGTGGCCTCATTATGTGAGCAGAAGAAGGCCGTGGCCCTGTTCTTTTGTATCACGTTTTTTAAGGGGGTTGTTATGGTTTGCAGATGTCACCCTGCATAGCATTTGGAGGGAGTCATACCCTGGTGCTGTCAGACAGGGACCCTCCTTTTGCTCTCCTGTCTTCTCTCTCGGGTGCAGCGTCAGGGAGGGGTCTGTCCTGGGAAACCCCACAGGGTGGATACGAAAGTGGCCGCAAAGTGGGGTAAACACAGAACGCGCATACACTTATTGTTGCATATGTATACCTGAATGCAAAAATACAATGACATCCAATCTTGTGAGTACATGACACATACACGACAAAGAAACCTCTGTCAGGCTTTCAGATCAACAATTACTGATGCATTTGTCTGATTTCTATGAAATTTTGTTCAATTCTGCCTTTGTACCATAGAGGATGTCGTAGTCTCACGGAAAACACCAAGACAGCTGCTAGAGCATGTGTTAATGATGCACACATCTAGCTACATAATAAAAATTTGAGGGGAAAGTCTCCCTCCTGTCAGCCCAGTCAACCACAACTTCACACCCAGCAGAGGCCCTAACGTCCCCCACACCTTCTCCCTCATCACTGTCACATTTTCTTGGTTTTGGTTTGAGGGAAGGAACCACTGGTCCCTCAACTGCGGTTTTAAAAAAATCAAGAAGGGAGGGAGGGGTGAGTAAAAGACATTGCATCTTCATGTAAATATTTCTTACACAAAAGCCCCTGTATGGGTTTTGGGTTTTTTTGTACGAGGCTTTTATGGTAGATGGTAGAAAAATCATCTGTCTGCAACTATCAGCTTCCAGTGGTAAATGAAAATGAAGATATATTTTATTTCTGTATTTGTAAATAGCTCCAAAATGCACATTAAACTCAAAGTCTGGGTCAGTCAGTCAGTCAAAGAATGTCTTCAAGACTATGACGCAGGCTATAACAAAGCCGGCAGGGTGATTTTAATGATGCTGTTTCAATTCCAGCTCAGGCCTTTAAGGGAAAGCAAATGTTCATGCACCACTGCATTATAAATGGATTTGATTTTGAGGAGTACTTAGGCACAGGACCAAACTAGGCTGAAAGGCCCAGGGACTGTAAACTAATATTGGTTTACAACACATGGTCCAGATTTCATAACAGACATTAAGACTCAATCCTGGAGGACACTCCTGTGGAAAAAGGATGATTGATGAGCGTAAAGTAAGGTGTATGTGTGTGTGTGTGTGTGTGTGTGTGTGTGTGTGTGTGTATCTCTGTGTGAATGCAGTTTTTGATGCATTCACACAGAGATACACACACATTGCTATTTTTAAAGGACTGGGTTAGAAAGAATTGATCTGAAAGCTCCTTCTGTGCACTGTAAATTACTGCAGTGACACACTGTTGCTGTGCCAAACAAAATTAATTTGTGGGTTGACAAAGTTTCAAAAGAATAGTTTGACATTTTGGGAAAAGCACTTGATAAAAGTTTGATGGAAAGATAGATACCACTCTAATGTATGTATCTTACATATTAGGCTAAAGCCAGCAGCCAGTTAGCTTAGGTTAGTATAAAAATGGGAAACAGCTAGCCTGACACTGTCCACCTATATACATCGGTCAAACTCTACCAGTTGAAAGGAAGTTACAGCTTCAGCACATAACCCTGCTTTGACCACAACTTGTCATTTTTACACTTGCAGTTGTGCACAGATTAATCAAATGAAATAACAAAATAATATAGTAGGCTTAGTTATCTAACTCTCACAAAGAGAGCCAATGAACTTCTTTCTTAAAATGCTGAACTATTTCTTTAAATACAAAAGCCAACCAGGCAGATGTCTCTTATTGTACTACCTGTCTCTTATTCAGGACTGCTTGATGTCCTTATGACCTAGCACACACGCTTTACCTAAGCATTGTGTCACTGTAACAAGTACTAACAACAAGCAAACAAAACAACTGTAAAAACTCTTATTGCGTTTCTCCTCCCTATTGCCTGGTAATCCAGACAATAAAACTGTTATTTTGAGGTCATGCGTGTCTGTGCACCCAGTCAAAAACTCAGACTTGGCCGTACGCCAGGCTCTGGCGATGGGTATCAGCATGCTTGCTGGCGTTTGCACTCTGAGTCATTACAGTAGTTCTGTAAATAGCAACCAAGCTAGAGGAAATATCTCAGTTCAGATCAGAACATGAGTATTTTTCCCTAACCGCTTCCCAAACCAGAGCGCGCGCGCGCACACATACACACACACACACAAATAACCACATATAGACATGCACTTACACATTACAGACATCCAGATTTTTTTTCTGATGTACTCTGTCTTGTCTTCTGAAGATTAAAGAGTTGCTAAGATGATGACTCAACCACACCTTTGCTTGGATCGTGTTAACAAGTAATAAAGTACGTTTTATCAAATTGTTGCCACACTGCTTTACTGCTATTTGAAGGAGAATCACAGTGGCCTCTCTTGACGTATCCCATTCACACTTTTGATTTAGATTCTACACCAGATGACCGGTGCTGTGGCTCTGCTCGGTATTCCCTGCGGTCAATACATTTCACTCAGATTACAGATTTTCCACTACGAGAGCAAAGCATGTCAGAACATAAGAATGAAGGAGTGATCAGTGGGGTCTCGCTGCAGCCTCTGCACTCTGGAAAGGCTCCCACGAAATGAATTGAGATACTACAATACCTTCACAACACACTGCCCCGGTCCCAGAGGCTACATCCAAGCTACAGTGTAGCTGTTAATCTTGATGACACAGGATACAATGGCTCCGCTGTGGCTGCACTACTGACTCAAATCTCTTTTTTTTACCCTCCATTTAGGTGACATGCATCTGATATTTTAATTGCTGTCTTAACTAGGGTTTATTTACACAGGTCCAAACTTTCAGAATATTAACTCTTTGTGGCACAGAGAAGGAAATGTCACATTTCAAGTGGTTTTACTGAAAAAATTAGCTTGTCTGAATGGCTAAGCATTAATTTTCATGAACTTTTGTAGAGCAGACATGCACTCAGGCTGAAAGATTTTTTATTATTATTATTTGAAATAAAATTTAAAGATATGGCATGGATGTGAGCTTCTCCTTACTGAGAAAATAAAACGGGAAACCACATGAAAATGATTTTCTTTCCCAGTTTAGGATGTTATTAAGAGACCACATTTGCGCCACAAAATGCTTAAAAACAGATGTGTGTTACCGTGTCAATACAGCCTGGGTCCTGTGGGTAACATGTCAGGTTTATGCTGAGTGTGTAAATGTAGCCAGTGACAACTGCGTGCATTGAGAGTGCAGTCGTATGTCATTTTGTTTAGCTGAGGGTTTTGGTCTGATCCAGGAATGTGTAGGAGGGCCCGCACGGTGACATCACCATCCTCTGTACGACTCCCTGGAGCTGAAATGATGACCAAGACCAAGCGGTCTGGTCACGACCTTTAGCTCTGTCAGTGAAGTACTCAATGACAGAAGGATGCAATTAGTTTTAACCAGTGGCCACAACTTACAGCACAAGTGGGAGCATTTTTCCCCCTTGCGTAAAATGACCAATCTAAAAGCTGTTTGTTGATCAATAACAGTCATGTAAAACTCACTAAAGCAGATGTCTGACTGATCTTCACCGATCATTGTTTCAGAACAAAAGTTCCTTGTCCACTTGGTTTTCAAGATGTTCCCAGTGTTATCTCCATTACAGGAAAGTTACAAAGAAGCCTTGTTCTCATGCCATTACACAAATACACAGGCTAAGAGTCCACAGCCTCAACAGCTCTTTGAGGTTGTAGTTAGGCACAGCAGTGCTTTGAGCTAAATGCTAACATGCTGATGTTTACCAGGTATAGTGTCATTCATTTTTCAAGAATGAGCACTGGAATTTTGATCTGATGATGGCGCATGGATGTAAAGTTAAGATATCACTTAAGTTAATACAATTCGTCTTGAGAGCAACATGAATGTCTGAGCCAAAGTTCATTGGCAATGTGTTCAATACTTGTAGAGATATTCCACTCAAGACCACAAATGTCAGCACTACAAGAAAAGTGAGGGGATCACAAAAGTCCAAACACAAACTAAATTTTGTGTCACTTGCAGATATCTTACTAGATAACTGAACAACTTTGACTAGCTGGTGGCACTAAATAAAAAGTCAGGGTTTCACCAAAGTCAGTACAATTCATGCACCCAGCACCATGAATGTATGGGACAAATGTCATGAGAACCCATCCCCTAATTGCTGAGCTATAAAGTTAATATTGATAAGCCTAGAGACACGCCACAAGCATGGATAAAAACCAACGTCATTCTTAACACTACAGAACTGAACTATTACTACTTTATATAGGTAATTAGTTTCTCTTCTACATACTAATATGAGGAAGATTGGATACAAGAAGCTACAGTTATTTTTATATGATACAATCCTAGGAAGTACCACTTCAAAGTGTATGGTCAAACCATCACAAAACTGAGTAGACATACAAACATCTTAAGTAGTACTCAACTGGTAATATACTGTATATTGAAAAGAAAAGGTGTGTCCTTTTCTTTTCTGATCGCTAAATTACCTCTTCCCTGCATGTTTTTTTTTATATGTTATTGTAATAATGTAATGGATTTTTGATCTGGTAATTAAGTTTTTAATAGACCATCAATCTCAAAACATTATACTTGGATCAGTTTTATATCATAGTTACCATGCCTAAAACTCCAAATGAATAGTTGTAGATTAAGAGTATAAAAAGTTTTAATATATTTTATGTTGTAGTGAGCATTTGATAAAATTGTATTCCCACTTTATTATTACAGCAGGTGTCTGCAAACAATCTAGTCAGACACAAATTATTTCACTAATGCTTTATGAACCTGTAAAGGACACTAGTTTCACCTGAAAGACAGAGGTGGTTCTTCAGCAAAGGTGGCAAGATCGAGTGCTGATCAAACCAAAACCCTGTGCCCATGATGTAAAGCAGTGTTGGTACGTGTGTCCTCAGTGACCACAGAAGTACTGCTGTGTACATATGTATTGTAGTGCAGAATAACTCTGCAGTGGTGGTCTCTCTCTGTGTATGTGTGTCAGTGCTGTGGTGGTCTGAACCCTGAGCTGGCTATGTCCCAGCAGCTCCGAGGCAGAGGCGAGTCCTGCTGCCAGCTCTGGCCAAACTGTGGGAAACAGCCGCTGTGTTATTGTACGTGCAATGAATTGCTGGTGACGCATTTGTTTATGCACTCGCTCAAATAATGGGAACATTAAATATTTGGCCCAAATAATAATAATCCATTTCCTTGCCACCACAGAAATATGACTAATCACATGAACATTAAAATAAGCAAACAAGCCGTCAAACTATTGTATTTTGTAGAGATGATGAAGATTTGTCTGGACACACCCTTCGTGGTGAAAATTACCTCAGATTCATGTGCACCATGAAGGAGACCCGCCTTTTAGGACAGCCACACATTCCTTTGGAAAACCATTACGTTATGAGAGTGATTAGAAATTCAGCAATGCTATTTTGCATTTTAATGTCTGGAATTGAAGACTGTCCAATGTTTGTTGTGTCTTCAGCAGGAGGATGGAAATTCTGATCGAAATTCTGAATCTCTGTTTGGCAGCGAAAATAATGCCTGGAATTAAAGGATGAGTCAAACTGTGTTGAATGTGTACCCTCAAAGTCAGCATCTTCAGTGGAAACTCCAAACACCCGTGCAAATCCTTCCATCTAATACAGAGAACTTTCCTCTCACTTTGAATCTGACCACAGAGCTGTTATTCCCTTGTGACAGATATTCCTCTGTCAAAAGCTATTACACTCTACCACAGTCATTCTCACATGCTCCTCGCCTCACTAATGCAACCAGAAAAAAAAAACTTAAAAAAAAAAAAAAAACTTAAAAGTCAGGATGAGTGAGGATCAAACACAGGCATATAACACAATAAGCATCTCACTGCATACGAAGGGCTCTTTATGGGCCAGCAGCTCTTGACTGACAGACAGCATGGTGGTTGACGTGTAAAACGGAGGGAGGTCAAGTCTATTCACTGACTTTCCTGTTTATGTGTGGCATGATTTGTCTTGGTCTGTGCTGGTCGGCTAAGCAGGAGGAGTGTTTATAGATGGCTGACTGGCAGAGAGGAGAGGGAAGGGTGTGAGAAGTCTCGAGTTGAGGAGAGGAAGGGAGGTAATTTGAATTCCTGAGGTTTGCCTGTGAGGGTAAAGGTTGTCTGTGTGCTGTGACAGCAGGACAAAGATATGAAGAATAGCAGGTTGGAGGAAAAGGTGTAAGGTTTAACAACAGAGCAACAGGCTGGGAGCATGGAGACCACCTGAGCAGTCAAAAGTCAAGTTTCCATTAAAATGTTGTGCCTGTTTTAAGCAAATCTTTGAAATGTGCAGCTCTACCCAGCCTCTGCTGAGCCCACAACGTAACATGATGTTTTATTGGTTCTTTTATCTTGTCTGTACTTATGTGCTGTCCATATTTATGTAATATTTATTCTATGAGCCACAGTTTTTAATAGGCTATTATTATTACATACCAGTAAAATTTTAAGTAAATAGCTGTTCTCTACAGTACAAAATACCAATTTGGTTGAGTTTATATGAGAAGTATAACTGCCTAACAAATGCTAATTAATGTTCAAAAATAGTCATGATATTTAAAGGCAACAAAATGTAACTTTTGCTGAGCAACAGCCACAAGTGGTAATTTATTCTGTCGGGCTCTGGAGACCAAGCAGTTAAGCAATTTTTATGTACAGCAAATAAAGTCTATCAATCACTTGACTACTCTGACTGTGCGGTCCCACTCACTGAACTGAAACACGGCTGAGCGGTGTATATTACCCATGATCACCATCTTCTGGAGCACAAAGTAGTGTCATTGTAAAAAGCACAAGACTTTGCAGTCTTTTCAACTGATCTAAAGTTCAGCATTACTCTTGAATTTCCTGGGCCTGATTTCAGCAGTTTAAGCCACTGACTATAGCGGGAGATTGTACCTGCTCACCAAAGTTATATAGAACAAGAACAGGTGTTGAGGGCACACAATGGGAATGGTAGACTCCATTCTCCCTATTACAAGTCAGTGAACCATCAAAATGATTCCGAAGCTGTTATTTTAGGGCAAAACAGTTACATAATGTTGCTTTTTTTCATTGGTGCTTTTTTTTTCATTGAAAATAGCTGCAGATTTGCGGATATTAAGCTACGGTCAAATTTAAATATACTTATTGTAAGACATGGAATAAACCAAGAAAGTACTCACTATATGTAAGTGGTTCGGCATCCACAGTCAAACTATTTCCCACAAACTTTCTTGAGAAAAATAGAAATGCTTGAAACAACCCCTTAACAGATGTACATTATTTGTTTTTTGTGCAGCTGTTATTTATCAGCAGATGGGAGTAAAACAAGTAATCTTGCCTGTGTATCTTTCTCATACATCACTTCTGATCAGCCTCGATCATTTCAAAGACCAGACTGTGATGAAATACTGTAAGTCACATACAACACCCACCGGGACAAGATCATATGCATAGTTGAGTCAGCCTGGAGAAATAACCAACTTGTTGCAAAAAAAAGAGAAAAATCTCAATTCATCAAGCTTGGCCCTCTTTACCAATTACTTTTCTTGGCTTTTACTTTAGGGTGATAAATACCTTGGAATTTGTACTTTTCTGCCCCAGAGAGAAGAAGAGGGTGACTTGAAGAGAAGAGGACTCAGGTTAGACCTATCTAGCCAGACATTACTAATTAACTCAGTTGTCTGGGGACATGCAATGTCAGCCTGCCTTCCGGCGTTCTTATCATCACCCACACAAAACCTCCCCACCAATCACACTGGATTCTGGAAAGGAAGTTGAAAATGTCAAAGGCTATTAATTCTGCTGCAGCCCTCTTTGTCAGCTTCTCAGAATACTAATCGAGGCGTAAGAGAGGGCCAACCCTCTTTTTATATCTTTTTTTTTTAGGGGTTTCTGTGAGGAGGCAAGTGAATGAGGGCGTCGATTATAAGGAAAGCAAAATCTTTCAAAGACAAGTGTAGCCACAACTCACTGCCTTGGGGAGTAAGAACTGTGTAAAACCCTGTTATTTTAAGATTCAGCCTTAGACCACCAACACAATAAGGTATTAACATTTTTAATAGCAGGTTGTTGGCAAGGGTTAAGCCTTGTTTCCTCTTTATTAGTAATGATATCCTGTTCTGCACACTTTCTTTGAATGAGACTCAGGTAAAGCATGGGTGGGACCTTCCGTTTCATGACATATTTTGTCAAAGTGATGGCTTTTCTTTGTGCTTGTGCATATAAAGGAGCTAAAGTATACTCTTTCATTCACTTCCTACAGACACAGAACCCTTTAAAGAAACTCTATATATGTTTTACTTGAAGCAGTCACTGTGTCTAAACAGTTGTTCCTAGCTTGAAGCTATAGTACTTTAGCTGCACATGTGCATTGCTATTATCATATTACTTTGGTCTGTCATATGCTTGGAAAAACCAAAACCTTACATGCTGAGGTTATAGTCATTTAGGGCAGTTTGTGATCTCAATGCAGCTTGCCTCGCATGACAGTAAGCATGTTGCTGGGGTTTTCTCAGAGCAATTGTTCCCATAACACTCACTCACTCACAGACTGCAAGCAAACATATTTGTTAGATATAGCATGTTTTGAACCCACTCCAAAGTGGGCCCTATCTATGTCAAGTGCAATTTTGCTTTGTTACTTCTACAAAGCCAATGAGGGACTCTGCAAAACATATGTGATGAACAGGCTGCTATACTCTCCCAACCACAATCTATTTAGGAATTCCATCAGCATCAAACAGTGTATCTGCATTATATCTACATCCATGATTTTAAGACATTTTAATTGAATGTATGTATCCAACAAAAGAATATTTTTTAAATCAAATTAGTCCCTGTTATGTGATTTGATTGATGGTACTGCCTATCCCACAGAGAATGAACTGTCCACTTTGTAGCTTTTTACAGTTTTTTTCCTCAAAGTAAATAAATGATATATTTAATATGGTAAGCCAGAGAAACCACTTATTTTTCTTCTGCATTTTTTTTGACCAAACCAGAAGGAAAAAACGTCATTATTTGATTCACATTTGTCAATGGGAAAGAAAGATGTAATGTCCATGTTGTTGCAACCTCTTATCATTGCAAGTACAGTTGAGAACTTGACATTAAGAACTTGTTAAGTTAATTGTATTGTATATGAAGGTTCGGTTGCTTTGAACACCACCTTTAAATAACTACAATACTTTGAAATAAAAATGAAAAATAGGTGCACAATATCAGCAGCCATCAGAAGTAGTCATTTTTGTTTTAGAGCTTCTACAGCATGACCACAAACAGCAAAAGATAAGACATTCATGTATAACATTTTCCTTTCAGTGAGACACCACAACCCCCCAGCTTTCACTGCCATCTCTAATTAAAGAAAAAAAAAGCTCTCTTTCCAAAATGTTTTCATTGCCATTGTAACTGAGCCTTACTCATCTCCAAATCATAATGCATACTGAAAAAAATGGCAAATACATCAAAGGCCAAAGATAGAGAAAGAATACTGTTGATGCTGACTTGGAAAACAAACACACAAATAAATGATGAAACAGGAAATCCTTGTATATGTGTGTTCTTTCAGCAGTTTTTGATCTGAAATCTGACATCCTCATGAAAGATGTTTTTCCCCCTCCTGTTTCTGCGGTTGTGTTGAAAACAAAAATCATCTGTTTAAGTGGCTGTCCTCCTTTGGGCCATGTGGCCAAATGTAGCCAAGACTAAGGCTCAGGGGTTGGTGACTAAGGCAAGACGTAATGCTTGGCACACAGACACGAGCTCTTTTTACCCTTCCTCCAAATTCCCTCACTTTGGGGTGTGCTGGAGGATCAACAGGCTAAGGTGCAAACAGCTTTCTTGTGATGTAAAAGATTAGTCTTTGGCTCATGACCTTTTTTTCTTATTTTTTCCTTTCTCAATCATCCTCCTCGCTGCTCTCTGTTGTATACAGAGTAATAAAAACAAGGAGCATATAAACTTCATTTACTCCTCTTTCCTCCCTCTTTGCTGGGCTCGTTGTCTGGAATCTGGGCAGTATGAGGATGATGGGAGCGTGCTCACCAGACCTTAGAGTGTCTTAAAAATGGACATATGTGTAGGAGCTTTGTTTGAGCATGAGACCTCTGCTGCAGTGCGCCCATGGTCGCGTAGGCGTTCAAAGACATCCAGGAGGTATATCAATGAAGTCATCTCGGACAGTAAAAATCGAGTTCCACTTGAAAGAAATAATAGGTCAAGTGCAGGGGCGAAACAGTTGGATCGGCATGGTTTACTTCATTTACTGTGCACACACTGTTCCGATGACCTCATTTTCTCCAGGGGCATCCCGCCGGACGTACCCTCTTGGATGCTGATCAACCACTCAGGGTTGAATGATAGGGTGTGATCTGAATGGGTAGATCCATTAATGTTTTGCACATCATTGTTCTGCAGACAGGACCATTAACCATGTTAGCTGCACCTTCTTCTTTCAAGCCCAGAACAAGCCAGACCTGACCACACTGGACCAGACCGGGCTTTCTTCTGTCCCTGGGTGAGACATCTGTTTTAGGCCAGGTGGTTTGGAGAAAGTTCCTCGAAGTTAATGTTGACTCCATACTGCTTTTCTGGAAATATTTTGAAGTCTCAGTTCACTCTTGAGGTTTATTTTTGTTCTATCAGCATGGTGGAGGTTGTTGCTGTTGATCTGATGGTTTTGTCTAACTGGTCTGGAAAAAAACTTGCTACGTTTCTCACTGACAATGCAAATAAAGTTTGGGCCTTTAGTGTGTAATTTAATCTATTAGGCAACATTTGTAGTTCAAACGTCACTTGAGTTCCTCCTCAGCTTCAACTGAAACTTATGGATCATTTCTAATTTAAGAATATAAAGTATTTTTGGGGAAGTGGATAAACGTGTCCTTTCAAAATTTGAAATTGGCACAAAATGCTATCTAACTCTGTAGCTATTAAATGTTCAGTTTCCTCATCAGCTACTTTCAAATTTTGTCCATCAGACTGAAAACCAAAACAATGAACTAAAAGAGTCTAAAAAGATCCACAGAGCTGAGTGAGACAACAGGGTTGGGTGATAAATCTTTGTAGGTTTGTCAATGAGAGTAATACCACATGGCATACAATCATTATGACGTTGTTATATAAAATACAGCATAGCTTTAATTAATGGTATTTATAGATTATTTTTAATGTACTCTTTAAATGTAATAGAGTTACACAGTTTACTCAGAGGGAGCTCAAGTGGAGGAAGACAGAGATTGTTGTGGCTGTGTGCTGAGTCCATGGTGAGGTGTTGTTTCTGGGTGTTGTGGGATTGTTTCCAGAGCTCTTGAATGCTCCATTGCAGCTCAGTGTATGGAGGTATCATACCACTGTGACAGCCCCTTTGTGAGCCAGTGGAACAGATTAAACCCTGCTCCGCCTAAGTTGAAACGCAATCAAAATAAATTTAAAAAAAAGAAAGGGAGAAAAGGAAACACGTCTGTCTCTTCCTCTCTCTCTTTCTTTCTCTCTGCCTTTCATTCTCTATTGCTCTCTTTCTGTTTGTCATATCTCTGCATCTCTACTGATTTTCACCACCTGTTACCTGACACACATTGGCCCTCAGTCACAAAGAACTGTTTTCAGGACCAGGACAATAGCTTGCCCCATGAAGAGCTGCTAAATCCATAGGGTGGTGTAGCTTTGAGTTTACAGTGAGCTATTGTTGGCCGACACAATACAGAAGCACATCCCCTCCTTTACTGTATTATGGTAATTGTGCTCTGAACAGCCATTCTGGGGCTATTCCATGTGCCGAGGTGATTTCCGTTTGCAAAGTATCGTTTTTCAGCTTATTGATGTCTCGTTTTGTTATTGGAGGCTTTCACGCAGAAGGTCAATGGTTCTTTTAGAACAGGTTGTCCTGTGTTTGTGTGTGTCTCTGTGTGAGAATGTGTCTGGGGAGGAAATTCTACAGAAACATAGGATGTAGTCAGCTTTTCACCTTTATCCCTTTGCTCATTTCTCTTTCACCCCCTTTGTTTTTCCTGTCTGCCTGTGGGAATATCACGTTTTTGTTTGCAACGCAGAAACTTTAAGGGTTTATCTCAGCTCTAATCTAATCACCAACAAACAGGTTGTACACTCTTGGAGGATGAGTGTAAACATTCTCAGGAATAGTCAAAATACAATGTGTTAAGTTTATCGTAAGATTTGTTGTCTGTGTTGAAAATGAAATATTTTTCGCCAGTATCTAATCAACTAGTATTAACTACTTGTGCACCTCATTACATCACAATCAATCAAGCTCCTATTGTGAGTGTATGTGAACTTTACTTAAGTGTCACCATGTCATTAAATAAATTTGACATTGTGCTTGTTCACTGCTGAGGAGGTGATTGATGGGTGGACAGCCAGGTCAAATATCTGCATCGTCAATATGTTTGAACACTGAGACCCTTTGACCTCTGATCATCTGTTCCCACCAACCTACTGCTATGGGTGTCACTCATGGTCAATTGTACGTTAACTGGCTTCAAACACTCCAAGTCATGAGTCTGAAATGGTCATGATCAAATGTACACAGATTTAAAGGATATCTCGCAGATGTTTGACTATTAGATATTGTGGTAAGGCTTTTACTGACCTTTCTACTACTCCAATCAACATACTTCTATTAATGAGTCAAATTACTACAGGTAGCATGAAAAAGGTTGCTTGTTTTACAGTCTCCCCTCACCTCCAGGGGTTGTTTTAGTGTCCTTCAGCTCATTGCTAAAGCCTGCAACTTTACTGTTTTGCTTCACTCTCTCTGCAAAAAAAAAAGCTCTAAAACACTCCAGTGTATACCAACCGACTAACCAGCTAACCAGCAGCCAAAGTTAGCAACTAACTTTAGAACACTGTTGAGCATTTAGCAGTTAGAGAGAGCCAGATGTTGCCCTCAGTGGCTGGTGAAGATGAAAACAGAGCTAAAAAGAGAGTGAATCCTGGACCTCTGGACTACCTGATGGGTATAATAACAAACTACAGTATTAACTACATCCAATGCAACTGTCAAAGATGCAACAGAAAAAGAGCAACTACAACATTCCTCAATTCCACCAACAGCACTGAAACCTACTGCAAATGGCTATTTCTGAGAAAAGGCAAACCATAAATAAAAAAATTCCACAAAATTGGGTTATATTATGAAGACGTTGCACAATATAATAGCCATGCCTCTGCTTTCTCTAGTACCAACACAAGTTTCTATTGACTGCCCCTGAGCAAAACATTTGGTGGAAATTGGATTTATTCATCTTGCTCAAAGGAAGGAAAGGAAAACAGATACTAATTCATGTATACCAATTACAGTATATCAGTTTATCCATGGATTCAAACCAATGCCCCTCTGGTCACAATCATGCTTTCCAACCTTTATGTAGATGCAGTAGTGGTAGAAATACAGTAGGTAGAACATGCATCTGACTGGACTCAGTGTAGTGAAATGGTCAATTTGTTTTTATTTTCCCACTTCAACATCATTATAAATAACTAGTGGAGTCCATGGTTCAGAGACATGAGACATTAACTGAAAGCCCGGTGGGTTTTCTTGCACAATGGACAGTTCCCTTCCATATGTGTTTGTGGTTAAAGCTGCTCTTGTAAAATAAGCCATTCATGTACATATAACTCTTGGATTACAGGCCGCACTAAACTAAAGCCTTTCTCTTCAATTAGATCAAAGTTAGTATTTGAACCAAGGAATGACTTCTAATCTATGACATGCCCAAATAGTTTCTGGTGTTTACTTGGGCGGTGGCATAACCATACACAAGCTGGACCATATTAGAAAAATACATTTGAAAATATTCTGAGATTCATGTGGAATTACTTATTTCACTAATCTTTCAGGGGCTTGCGCAGATTTTTGTCTCCTTCAGTGGTAGTCGACCTTTCATGTCTGGTTGTTAAAATATTTGAAACCATTTAGGTTTACAAATATTTTGAAAATATGCTTTGGACACGCCTGTGGCATGCCATCCACTGAAAAGGGTCCTGACAGGGTAAGGAGAATACTGGACTTGGCACACACATACACACACACACACACACACACACACACACACTTGTACACACACATACACTCTAGTCTGAGAACCAGCTGGCCCTGGTAACCTCTGGCAGCATGGCACTATGACTTGGGCCTTGTAGCACTGACCCCCAACCAGCTAGAGACAGCCCAGGGAGCCACGGAACAGAAATTAAAAATGGGGGGCTTCCCATGAGCTCTCTCGTGGTCCCTAATTAAACAGAATCACATTCCTTTAGCTGGGATAGTGCTTTGGGAGCACTGGGAGAACCAACTTCATCCACTTAAAAGTTCGTTTTCCCAGAGAGTGCAATGGTAAGATGTCGGAGGGCGATTCCATCTATGCCTCTGCAAACAAAATATTTACACATCTTTCAAGGCGTGGGCAAGAGATTTATCTGCGGGGGCTGTAGTGTTGTTGAATCATTAATAATCTCAATTCCTTAATTTGGCCTGAGAGCTGAGCAAGGCAGACTTCAGCCAATGTGGTTTGTTTGGTTAATAAACACAACGGGAGAGGGGTTGGTTTTATCCTTTAATCTTGCTTTAACAGGGGCTCAATGTCTTGACATTACTAAGCTTCTGAGAGACGCAGCCATCAATTAAGATTTATGGACATGAAGCTCTGGATGACCTCCTAAGTGGGCCAACAGAGATCTGTCAGTAGAAAATAAAGGAATGAGATACTTTCTCTTCTCAGACCAAGACGTCTGTGATGTCGAGAATAATGACTCCTCTGTGGTGCTGTAAGAAAAACGTTGTTTTTTTGTAACTCAATCATTTCATCATTTCAGAGCTATTTTTTTCCTGAGTTTATTGCAGCAGTGTGTGCGTAAAATTGTGACATGATCATCAATTAAATCTACTTGTAAAAAAAAACAAGAGCCAAAGCCAGCCTTGATTTGTGATAATTTGCATACAAATTAAAAAGGCTTTTTCTTGGCATCTGCCCTCATACAGATTTCATGAGAAATCACTTGAGAGGTCTAGTCCAAAGGTGAAACTGCAGGTGTGGAATACTTTTTGTAGAAGATGGAAAGGGGATAAAGATTTAGTAATGCTCACATCCAGCATTTGAAATGAGGCGAAACATCACCAGGGATCTACTGAAAGACTGAAAAGGTAAGGTGAAAACTATTGTACCATTTACTCAATTAAAGGCTGGAGTTAGACCAATGTAAACACTGGTTTGATGAAAAAGTGATCACAGATTCCTGACAAAAGAACTTCCAGTGTGTGACCTCCATATGGGTTTGTTTTGGCTGATGTTCATGGCTTGTTGCCACTCAAAAGCACAGGGATCTCTAAATGCTCTTTTCTCATTACACTTTTTACAGACCACTAGCACCTCCTGTATCTGGATGAAAACATGGACACAAGTAGTGCTGTCTGACTGCTGGGGAGAGGAGCCCATCCAGAGAGCCGAACTCAGCACTTAACAGGACTAAGAGTCAGGAGCAGCCTCAGGAGCAGCTCTGATGATGGCGCTAGGTGAAAAGTTAAGGTATCCCAAACTTGTTAAAATTCATCCCGTTAGGAACACGTTGGGAATGTCTGTATGAAAACAAGACCAGGTCAAAACCTAGTATATGGCTAGAACGCATTGTATTTGCATTCAGCCAAGTGTTAGACCATTTCAGTCTTTTATCTGTTTGCATCTCTCCTACTCTCTGTGCTCACAAAAATGTCACTAAAGGGGTCTGAAAAGCAGGTAAATCTAGAAGCTAAGGCGTTAGGTTGGCAAAACTGCCTGCAAACACAAATCATTTTTAGAGCAACGGCCAACAGGGAAACTCCAACAGTCGGCCAGCTGTCAAGTGGTGTCACCTTATCACACGGTCACTAGATAACAAGTCAGAGGATCAGCAAAGTCACTGGGATTCATCCTCTGGGGGCCATGAATGTCTGTACAAAATTTCATGGCAATGCATCTAAAAGTTGTGCTTGTGCGACCCCAGCTGAGTCCTGGATTCAGCCTGGATATCAGCACCACTTGTTCCATTGTTGTCTATCCCACAATATCTTTTTCCAAACGGCACCAAAAAATAACATAGTCTGTGTCTGTGGTGACTTTTAATGACATATTCAGAACATCCCAGAATGTAAAATGCAGTGGAAACACAAAGAAGAACATTGTATCAAAGCCTCACAAGATTCTTAAAAGTTCAGGTTTTGGAAAGCTACACTACACTGATAATAACTCTACACAAATACACTTTCCAAATGGTTGCAGTGGATCTGTACTCAGCACTCAGTGACAGAACCACACACATATACAAGCATAGGTATATGTATATGTTCACACACAGGTAAACACTCAAGAATCCTGGATAAAGAAATAGAGGAAATCACTCAAGGATGCCTAACCCAGGGCAGAGACAGTAGACTGTTTATTCATCACCGGGGCGGGTCAAGGAGAACAAACAGAGCCTAAAAAACACAGGAAAATGTGATTCAGGTGTGTGGGAAGTGAAGGTACACAAAGTGCAGCATTTGAACTGCACTGTGGAAACATTTCTAATTCTATGAGTGGGTGAGAAAGACACAAATCAGACATCATGTCCTGGGTGTTGTCCTGGAGAATGAAGAGAAACAGAACAGAAGAGGATCAAATGGCATTTAAACACTCAAGAAGCAACAGGGTCACTGTTCATGGTCAACGGATCCTTACAAAATGGCTGCTGGTGTCTACTTGCATATTGTTAGGGTATTTATTCGACATCAGTGGGTGTGAAGTGACTTTGTTTATACGTGATGTTGTGTGGCATGACATCAGCTGCATCTGTAAAAGCTGGCTTTCTGCAGCCCTGATTACAAAAATTAATGCAAAACATAAGCAGCTTCAGCTGATGTGCCAGACTCCCACAGCATGAAGCCATGTGCCATTTTCCTGGGGGGCCTTCTATACCTCCCCCCCGATTACACCCCCCACCCCCCACCAGTTCTTCTTCTAACGTTAAAGGGCCTCTTTAACCCTGGTAATCATTTTAAGATGTCAAAAAAGAGCACTGCTTTTCTGGGCAGAGTATCTATCACAATTGATGTCTGTGGCATTCTAATGGATGTTAAGCTGAAATGATAAAGGGGCTACTTCAAAGCAACAAAAAAAAAAAATCCCTTGTACCTTGAAATCTTTAAAAGCCCTCCTCAAAGCCTGTGCAAGCATCTCAACTGGGCACCACCCTTAAATAAATTTGGCTCCACTGCCGACGACTGCCAAGAATGTAATTGATGGGGGCTGACCAGTAATACTTTGAATGCAAACACTTTGGGAGGATTGTGATGGTTCAACAGCATTTCTAGGAAGGGCCCTCTGGCTCTCTGGGCAGTTTACTGGCTCTCTGTGACCAGTGGGAGAGGTGAAGCAGAAGGCTGACATGTAATGGACACTGACAATGGGCCCTGGTTTTCATTTGGACCGGCATTTACTACATTTTCCGCCATTAAGTCTCAGAACAACAGAGAATCAACCTAAAGCCCCTATACTGAAGACAAGGACTTAGCATCATACTCATTCAAAAAAAGCATTGCATTAAGTTGATGCATACATGAGGACACAGTGTGTACTGCTATGCACGAGGGATGGACGGTACAGCTTCGTAATGCAGCTTGAATTAATTAACCCAGAGCACCTTGAAAACAGAACTAAAAGCTCTGTCTGTCAGAAAAGAATAAGTCTCAACACACAGAAAGCCTGCTGGTACATACAAACAGCCGGTGACCAGTGAGACAGCCCTTCCAAATATTTAGGCTAAATGTCTATATAATCTACTGTAACTAAATGTACATGGTTCATCTGTGCATGTGCACATATATATTGAAACATGCTTGTGTCTGAGTGCATCTGTGTTTTATGCTTCAAAGTCTTTGTGGGTTACTCCCTTGTTGCTAAGCCAGCAGAAGGTGGTAGCTGAGGAATTTGGACACAACATTTATCTGACTCACTACTTCTTCCATGTTCTCCTCCATCCATCAATCAACTGTCAAAACTACAAACCTCAAACTGTCACTCTCATGTTCCAAACTTGCACACCCCCCGAGCTACTGTCCTGAATGCTGAGAGATAGATGAGTGATACTGTTCCTGATGAGAATTACGAAAATGTCACCTAATCCAGTTAATCATAAGCTATCATCATTAAGATTTGATCAGGTGTTTGAAAAAGCTGGTAGTACACTTAACACTTTACGCTTTTCTCTGTTTTAAATGAATCTAAGCTGAATATTTTGGGGTTTTGTGCTGTTGGTTGGACAAAACAAAACAACTTATTGGACTAAATAATTACACGATTAATAGAAAAAATGACCAAGAAAAGAACAACTGGTAGTTGTAGCTGGAGGCTGTGACTGACAATTATTTTCATTATTGATTAATCTGCTGATTATTTTCTCATCAATCTAATTTAATTTAAATGTCTAAAATATCTTATTTATCATATAGACAACAAAAAACTGAACTGAGAACCTGGAATCATCAAATGTTGCATAGGAAATAACTTCCACAATCAATCGTTTACCAAAATAGTTGCCAATTAATTTTCTTTCAATCAACTAATCGATAAATCTACTAATCATTGCAGCTCTAGCTGTAACTAATAACAAGAAATAAAGAATTGAGATCTGAGTTAAAAAGGAGATCAGGGAACAGAAATGTAGGATTTTACCTGTATGGGTCTGTACCACATCTGTCTACACATGCATATAAATTTTGAAAACAACCCTCTGACTGACACAGAAATCAGTGAGGATCTCTTGGTCTGCTAAAGACCCCAAATCTAAAAACAACTGAGGAATTTCTGCTACACTCTGCTTTATCAGATAAGAAAAACATAGTTGCAGAGAGAACTGTCTTTACTCGCTTCTGATTCATAAGTGGAGGTTCTCCTCCATGTTCAAGACTCCTGATAGACTCAACATACCCTTATTGAGAGAGCCAGGGGATAACGACTGAGTGAGACTGGGTGATGGAGGGATGAAGGGATGGTGGATAGGGCTATGAGGGAGGTGTAGATAGTGAAGGTTTATTGGTTCGGCCTTGACCTCAGGGCTCTCCCAGGTCGTGAGACTGTCCCAAGGGATGTCGGCACTGCAAAACCAAGAGATGGAGCCCTGTGATAAGGATCTTTGAGACTCCACCCTCTCCTGCTATCTTCATCTATAACCACAACATGGGAAGGGGTTAAAAGGGGCACATAATCCACACTACAGCTGGATAAAAATACAATGAATTGCAATTAATTCCAAATAACAGTCTTGAAATCTGTAGATTGATCTTTGCATTTGCACCGCTTCTCTGTAAACATGTATATCCGTACAATATATTTTGTGCAGGCAGTGGTTAGTGGTTCAGTATTGTCTCAAGCTACAGGATGTGACTCTGTTGAAGTTGAGGGAACAGTGTGTGGACTTAATTCAGTTTGTCCCTGCTGGGCAGCTAACATTGGCTAACAGCTGTCTGCAGATATCAGGCTGATGTGTTGTCAGCACAAACAGAGCAGATGAATTAGTGAGCAGATTTTCAGTTTCTGCTCTGTCTGTGCTCAAACTGATCTTTAAAGTGGGATTTCTGTACTTAGTTGAAGCCTCTGCTACTGACAGTCCATGTGTCTGTGTGGGACTGCATTTATTTTAAAAAATATGCACAATGATGACGCCCTTGTAAGTGATGCAGGTTTTTTATTATTCTTGCTCAACTGTTTTGCACATGTAGGCCTAAAAAATATAGATGTATCATGTGTTAGTCATTTTGTATTTGCCAAGGAAAATAAATCCTTGGTTCCCCATCTTATAACCAGGAAATGTGTTTACAGTTTAGCCTCTAATGTGTACTTGACACAACTTTCATAATCAAGGAACCAACAGTGTTGCTGAACTGTTGGATGTAGAAGAAATTTAAGTTCTGAGAAGTGCTTTACACAACACTGGTATTTATCTGGTGATGGAATCATCAACATCAACATCAACATCAGATTGAATTCAAACAAAATGAATCGATTCTGGACATGTATCAAATTGAATCAGGAGATCAGTGCTGATATCCAGCCCTCCTCCACACACCCACACCCCTGTCCCTCTACTGCATTCTACACCAGCTGCATTCCTCTAATGCCCACGGGATGGGTTTATTCCTTTTTCCATATGGTTGCGTATGTTTTGCACATGTATGCTACAGAGCTTGGTACACACAGAGACACCTTGACACACGCACAAACACAGACGCACTCGCAGGCACAATCACACTCTGATCTCGGATTTGATAGATGTATGGGGCCCTCTGTATAACATGTGTGCCATATGAAGCTACAGCCCCAAAGCGAGATGACTCAATCACTTTTTGAGTACATACTGACAGTGTTGTAGTCACTGTCCATTTAGAAAAGCTATCCGACATCAGCTTTTTACTGCAGTGATGAGGTTAGGGCCCTCTGCGGACGGCTGTGACGTGTTTCTCCACATCTGACTCGCATTTGTTTACATTCATTTATCAAAGTATTTGATGTGGCCTGATTTATTTGCATGAGCATTTTTGTTTGTCCCAAAGGAGGTTTTGAACTGAAAGTTTGGAGTTCATCAACAAATACTTAAGCCAAGCAACATTTATATGAGACGTCCACAGAGGCTGGTAGAAAATACAATCTTGGCTTGTCAGTAACATTAATCTAAAAGGCTATTAAAACCTTTTCTAGACAGTTCCTCTCAATAAAATATCGAAATAAAAAATATTATTTGCTGGACATAATAATGGCTTACAGATTACAACAATCACTGACATTTTTCAAATACTGTCCGCACTGTCTAAATTTGAAACTTTTGTTTCTCTAACAATAATACAAACAGACCTATATTATCCTCAAGTAAGACTAAATGTGGTATTGGATATGTAATGAGAGGGAGCTCACTGACCTCAACAAACAATCTTCACCAATACTGACTCACAAACCACTAAAGCATGTGTGCCTCATTGATGTTTAAATGAAAAAGACGGAGGAAATTTTTAACTTAAGTCATTGTTCAGTCTCTTTACAGTTATTTTTCCTTCAATTGTCTTCTACTGAGGATAGCATGCCAACTAGTTAGGCCCAACTTATGCTGTCTCATACTACTAATTTGTGACAGTGAGTTACTGTAGAGTCCAGTCTGCCCTCAGTCCATCATGAGAGGATGAAGACGTAGCTCTACAGAGGATGTACGCTAACCTCCTGGCTGAAGCTCTTGGTAAGTAAATAGCTGTTAATGTTAATGCTGGCTATGCAGCGATAGCACAGACTTACATATAGCACCTTTAGACTTAGTCAATTGATCCACTTTTCATATAAAAATATTCATTAGTGCTGCTTTAAGTTTGCACAGGACACTGACAATATCCAGACAGTGGTTTCAGAGTAAACTTTACAAGGAGAACAGGTTCATATGCTGATGACGCAGGTGTAGCAGGTACTGCTCAGAGAAGTGGATCATACAGGGCCGGAGGGGAAGGATGCTGCTGGCAATGATAACTCAATTCTTCCATGGAAAAAGCCTGAGTCACGGGGTGAACATCCTCTGTTGCATGTGTCTGTAGGAGTGGGCCGCACATTCATGGTTATTAGATTACGGCTGTACCTGCTCGCCTTGCATCTCCCAGATGAAAGTGGTTAGGACAGGCCAATTAGGAAATTATGCTTGATGTTTCTAATCAGGCATTCGGCTAGAACAAAGAGAAAGAGACTCACCCTGGCCCATGGGGCTAGAACGCACGCATGTGGCCACGGGTATGTGTGTGTGTTTATACGCAAGTGAAATCTGGATGAGCCCCAGTCCCTTACTGAAATAAAGAACATTGGTTCAATAGCATCTACTTGCGCAGATACAGCATTACTCCCCTGTGCCTTCCTAGTTTTCCCAACAATAATTACAATTCTGAAGATAAATATGGTCTTTATTAACTAACTACAAGAGCCCACTTTAAGTATGACTAAATATCATGGTCACGGTTGTTGTTTAGTTGTCCGTAAGGGCCTCTCCGCAGGTTTACATTACTAAACTGCCCTAATGACATAGAAAATATCATGTTCAACCACAGCCATTTTGCATAAATTGCACTGCTTTGAGCTGCACTCCTTTTATGGACTGAAGTTCAACCATAGTGTGCCACAGTTTTCTTTTGACCCAAGTTCAAGCGAGAGAAAGGGGTGATTTAAAAAAGCCCACAAAACCCAACTGTTGTTTTAACTATTTAAGAGATTTTGACCACAAGCCAGTGCACTGTAACTGTATCCACTTTTATGTGCTCGTAAAGCCACTTTTTCACACCACCACGCTGCCTGTTTGTGAAAACACTGGCAACAGAAAGACTTTTGATGTATTTTTATCAATAGATGCAGAGTTTAATTGCAAGTGCTGCTTACAATACTGTATGTCTGGAGAAAAAAATCATTCTTATCATGAATAATGGCTACTTTTTTTTACTGTGATGTGATCTGTTTAGACTGTTTTACCGATGACAAATGTAGATCATAGTTGGAATAAAAACTAATAGGACGTCAACCTATTTTTTTTTTTCATTATGCTTTTGTTTGATGCCAAATCATGAGCATTGCACCAATATTTCCACGGTGCGTAGAAACAATAATAAACAGGATTTAACACAGCCTTCAGCGCATGATTCCAATACTAATGTGTTTGACTGCACATACTGTATATCTAAACAGCACTGCTCCCAGGCAGTTGGCCTGTAACATTATCACAATGTAAATGTCTTTTTGGGGCTCATGTTATCATAACCACATTGGGAAACCTTGAATAAATTGACCACGGTGTACAGTTGTTGGAACAAACTGAGCATACAGAGCAGCAAGGTTGTCCATGGGTCACATTATGAACATGAGGGGTCACTGTTAATATCCTCTGTGGGGGAGATCACATCACTCTTGAGGGGGGAGAGTTTGGCAAACAGCCATGAGACGTCAGTTTGTCATTGTTTCACCTCTCTGTACACTTCTCCAAAGAAGAGAGCTGTGAGCAAAAAAAAAAAAAAAAAAACTCAAAGCCACATCAACCATACTTGCTGCATTTAGCACAACTCAGCTGTCAACTTGGGTGAAATATCGGACCAATACAGTCTTTACCTCCTTTTCTTCTTTCCTCATCCTGGCTGCTTTTTTATCCTTTATCATCAGTTCTTTCATCCCTGTCAGATGTCTCCCTATCTGTCTCCCAGGAGGGCAAAGTGCTGTTCTAATGAAATTGTTCAACTTGACTTTGGAAGCACATTAAAAGAACGGGTAGACAACTGTTAATGCAGCTTCTGCCAAGATGAACAAAGTCGGCCAAAGTAAAGTAGGCTGCCCCCCTTGGAAGCTGAGCTCAGACACATTCACTTCAGGAAACACGCAGTCCATCTTGTCTCTGCCGACACGTAGCATTTATCTTTCATCTCTACTTGTATTCACACAGTTTTATTCCAAGATTTTTTTAGTGATGTGGCTCTAGCTCTGTGGGTCCACCACTTTTTTCGAGACTGCAATATCTCAACAAATGCTGGATGGACTGAGTTTGTACAAATATTCATGGTTCCTAGGCAATAAATCTGACTGAACTGTGCCTGATTTTGAGTGAAATTCCTCGACAACTACAGGATGGATTATCATAAAATTTAATTCAGACATTCTTGTCTTCTGTCATCTTAATGACCTGGGTAAACCGCTGCCTGACTTTTCATCTAACGCCATCATCAGAACAAAATTATAACCAAATACCTGCAAAACTAATGACATTCAACCTCAGGTGTACTTTGTGATGTTGTATTTAGCAGTACAGCCTCACAGAGCCACCACCACAGCTGTAGACTCTTAGTCTTGTTCACTTCTGTTTTAGGTGAACTGTTCTCATAGATGTGGCCAGGCTGCTACAACACATTTACATTTTTGGGTCATCAAAATAACCCAATATCCATGTTTCTCTCTATTAAAATGCCTCTCACTTGCTTGAAAAGTTTTCTTCACAAAGAATAGAGGAGGTCCAGTGAATGAAGTCTGAGTCATGAGGCTTAAAGGCCAGTCGACCTCTCCCAGGTGCCTTGTATAAGCCCTGCGAGCAACGGGGTGAGTGTGATGATGTTATGGGATTATTTTTATAGAACTGCAGCATGAGGACACTTTGCCTGTGTTGCCATGAATTATTCAACCCCCATCTGCGTTGTTGGAGAATGCAGTGTTTTTTTTGGGAACTCGGAGAAAGAGGGAGCTGCTCTTTTTCAAGGAGAGGGAGATTAAACGCTCGTTGCCTTTTTTATATGACGCGTCACCTCAGATGTACGTTCGGCTGCCAGTGCCTCGTCCTTGGTGAGCTGTTTAAATTCACGACAGAGCTGCCTGCTCCCACACTAGGCGCCCTCCCCTCCACCACCACCATGCACACACTCACGTACCAGCGTGCAATGTGCCACACACACTCCTCTTTCTCTGGATGAAAAGCCACTTTGCCAGGTTTGCCTCCCTGCCAGGTCTTTCTCTGAGCACTTAGGCGGCTGAATGTGTTGACTTGGTAGGTTGAAGACCACCAGGAAAGTGAATGACGAAAACCCGCCAAAGAAGCGCAAAAGTTGCCAGATTTGCTGGCTTGTCAGTTCAGTGCCAAAGTACTAAAAACCCCACAGTGACAGCACACCCACACACAGGTATTTCAATGCCTCAGTTAAGACTGAAGTCATTTGTTTCCCAGTTTTCCCCAACAAAGTCTGAAAACCTTAAAAGACATCAATGTCATGCTTCAACACAACATCATTTTGTGATGTGAGACCAGCTGTGGACAGGTGAAATTGCTTGAAAAATAGGAATAGTCAAAAAGAAAGCTTAAAGGAAAGCCCTCGTTTTCCTTGCATCATTAAACTGAAATACGTCGTGGGAAACATAAATGCTGTCGCTACCACAGAGCGGCACGTCTGCCATGTCTGGCACAGGCCTGAAAGCGTTGATCACTATTTTCCAGCACATCAATAGTAAAAGTGCCCTGATCGGGTGAGAATTAAAATGACGGTCACAGCCAATAGTCACTCTGCATTAAGCAGAACAGATGAGGGCTTCTGTTATGACTCCTTAGTCTCGTCTCCTCAGTCTGTCAACTCCCCACAAGAATTGCTCTGAAAATATAAGGTTACCTCCAACTAAATCTCTAAGAGATGGAACAAATTTGCTCCCATATGTATTCACTCACTGGCATTAAGTATTCTTATGTCTCACTGCATTAGGAGACATATTTGGTAAGAACACAGACTTCTTGCCAGTAAGTCCAAATAATTCCAAATATTAGATTTGTGGCAGAGGGACTTGATATAATAATCAGTCTAGCAAAGGTCCAATAATTTGATTTGAGTGGACTGAGGACTGCAGTAGTTAAGCAACTAAGAAAAACTCCTATATAAATAAATAATGTTTTTTTATATTGTCTCTGTCTCAGACACCACGAAATGACTGGAATGAGAGCTTTACAGTTCATAACTCAAGGTAGCTCACAATTAAAACAGCCTGCAGAAACAGAAATTTCATTTAAAATAAAAAATGATCGTAGGCAATGTAGTACAGAAAAATAAAGACTGTTTGCTGACAGCTCAGTTGTGACTTTCAAATAATAGTTTACCATTTTAAATTGATATTAACCCAAACTAAAAATCCAAACAATACAAATTATACCCCTTGAAAGAGGGGATCACAGAGGACCAGAAAACCCCCCCCCCCCCCGAAAATATTCACATTTGAGAAGCTAGAACCAGATTCCTCCTTAAATATTGCTCAAAATGATGACTCTGCTATCAGGAATATTTAACATGGAAACAACAGCTACAATCTAATGCATGCATAATGTATAAATATATTAAAAGAAATAATTTAAAAGGAAGTGGTCTACGAAAGTTTAGCACCACACTGACAAGTGTAGACAATGAACATGCTTATACAGCAATTGACACACTAAACAGAAATGTTGCAGACCTGAATGCTGCTCAGTGTTGAAAGTTGAAACCTCTTTACTCAGATTAAGTTTTTAAAAAAATTAAATGTACAGCTTACCCTTCTCTGTCAGTCCCGCACAACCTGGCTGAGTGTGGGAGAATGGGCGTTATCAGGCCTCAGCAGAGACAAAGGCTTTCCCAGTGTCCAGCAGACAAGTTTCCAGCTTACAAAAGAAGGGTGAAGGGTCACAATGACGAAATAGCTTATACAGAGACATTTTCACAGGTTAAAAATAAAGCAGCTTTAAAGATATCTTTGATCTCTAGCATTTGATTATTGTAAATTATTCCAAGGAGAAACGACAGTTAAAGCTGTCATAATGCTAAATCAGACTATACACAAAGGTAGCTCAACAGGCAGAGAGACATGACTCGTGATGTGCACCAAAAAATAAAACAAAAAAATCAACTGACAGTTGTGGGTTAAACTCAAAAGCACAAAGGCCCCCTCACACAATCAGTATTCAAATAAGAAACTACCGTGGGTAGACAGGGTATGTGCCAGGTGTGGTGCATTAATACAAAAATTCATATTAGAGATGACTGCAATGTAGACAGGCTTCACTCCTGACAAATTAAAACAAGTTAATACAGGATTTAATCAGTATAATTTATCAGACAAACAGTATGATGAAAACAGCCTGTTTGTAAATATAACATGCCACATTTTTCATCCAAATCCATCAGTCAGCTCCTCTATTAGCTGTCATTGATTCTTCAAACTTTAATTCTAAACATGTCAACCACAGAGCCCCAGTAATATTCATGAAACAGGCTTAAAGATACAATAACAGTATGAGCAGTCTTACCTTAAAACTTGAATTAATTCCTGCAGTTTCAGAGTAAATCCATTCACAGCCTTCAGAATACCCAGAGTTCTGGTTCAGATCACTGGGGCTAACATCTAATTCCTTCTTGGTATTTTCCACTTTTGTGAATCATGCAGTTTAAGGCAAAAAATAAAAAATAAATAAACAAATAAATGCTGATACCCTCATGCGTTCTCAGTCAGTTTGGGTCGTTGTCCCAATCCTGCAAGACCTTGATCTACATCAAAACAGTCAAACCAGTCCTCACCGGCGGACCCACACAGTTTTCCCAGTCACAGCGGGGTCTATCTGACCTTCAGTCCAGCGGCGGGCTAAAACTCACTCTCCTCCACGGTTCATTTAAACAAGCTAACTTTGGCAAGGCAAGCTAACATTAGCTAGCATTGCGCTAGCTGCGTAATTAGCATCGTTATTCCCGCTAGCCAAGCAGCTAACAGCCACAGAAAAACGGACCCGGCAAGTGCACAAACACAAACACTAAGCTGCAGCTAAATTAATTTGACAAAATGTCCTTTGTAGTTGCCAGACCCGTATCAGAAACACGATTTGTTTCTTCACCTGTGCCAGGCTTTTAGGTGTTGGTACCGATAACAGGAAGTAGCCACATTTGCGCACCTGCCTACAACAAATTGGGTTTCCGGTAAACAGTAGCTATATCTGACTAACTCCATCGTGATACAAACAAAATAAAAGTGAAATCTGTATTTTTATTATGGTAAAACATATATCTATGTAAGAAAATTATTGTCATAATAACGGGAATTATATCAGCAATCAAATAAATAATTAAAAATTTAATGCAGTGTTAAGATAAAAACAGATACAAAAAAAGTTAAAATGCAGATCACATAAATCCAGAAAAATGGTTCTCAAATTCAATTATTTCAAAGTTTCAATACTAAATATTTAACAGTGATCAAATTTCAAATGTTGGTGATCATTTCCTAATTTATAATTCAAATTATTAAAGCAATGATTTGCTTCCATACTATTCCCCATACAAACACTTTATAATACAGCCAACCAAAATACTTACTGGTCTCTACTGATACTTAAAAATAAGTTTGGTGGAAGAAAACAAGACTATGGGGAACAAGGGAGTAACAACTGGGCATTTTAGAGGAAAGGAGAAATATTATCAGTATTTTTATAATCACTGGCTACCTTCAGGGGTACAGTGCTGGGAAATAAAACTGAAGTTAGGAAAACCTCTTTCTTACTGTGTATTTTAAATAATAAAATGTAGTAGAAGACATGAATATGATATAAATAAATGGTGTAGCTGAGTGTAAAATGAGCACCCCTATTTTACGTGGTATTTTCTGCAACATATCACAGTACTGTTTGTTGATGGGTGAAACTACATTGTGTGGTTGACATTTTAAGAATAAGGTATGTGAGCTGTGATGAAATAAAGAAATTGTAAATTCTGGGCTGTGTTACAAACTTACTTTTACTTTGAAGTTTTTTTTATTTAAAGCACTTATTACATTTTATTTATTTATTTATTTATTTATTTTTGGAATTAAAGTGTTCTTAGTCTTAAAGTCTCACTTTTGACAATACAAATAAGCCTATAGTTAGTTAACAACCTCCCACTGCAAACATTCTTTTGGACTTAACTCTATTGTATTCCAAGTTTCTACTATTAAATCAAATGTTTCATTACTGTGTAGTGAATCTAAAGCAAATACTGCTGACTTTTTTGTCTCCATAACTTAGCAAATGTCAGCACCTCAGTCTCTTAACCGACCTTTGTCTTTAAATGTCAGCAAGTGTCATCAGGAATGTCAGCAAGCCCGTATGAATGGCTACAGTATTTGTCTCAACGCTATAAACACCCTGCAAAATCATTATCACTTTTCTTTAATATGTTAACCACACACACACTGGTGGTTACAGAGAGTCTGCCCACATCTTGGTCTTATCTGATAATGTTTTTTACAGGTTGTTTGGCTACTACTATCACAGTGAAAATACTAAAAAATACTCACAGCTGATAATAAGCCTTTTTCCTACATAGAAAGTAATAAATATCAGCTCATGCAAAGTCAATGTGAGATAAATGTTTATGAAAATGCCTGATGAAGGTTATTGTACCAAAATGTAGCCGTTGAATTTAAATTAAGTGCTGACAGTGAGCTTTTATACTCATTACTTATTCCCCAGCTCAACTGTCTGTATACAAGTGTGCAATTATTACTTTCCTTGGGTGACTTAACGTTTGCAAATTTACAAAAAGGTCTAATAAACCTCGTTGAAAAAAAAATGTCCTGTAATAGCATGATGTCAACACCAAGCTTAAACTGAACCACACACATTCAGTTCCCTCTCCCTGTACCTCTGTACTCTTCATTCTCAGGAATCTGCTGCAACAAAGCTACACAGAGAAAATTCAGATTGAACTAATTACTGAGTCATGCATGCATGCTAAAAACACCCAAAAGACGGTTCTCATAAACAGATGGGCATTGATTATATATCATAAAATGCTATATTGTTGCATTTTATGTTGGCAGGACATTTAAGCAGTTCTCATTTCTTCAACTTGTTCTGTTGATAACAGTCTCTTTTCCTCTCTTTCCCATCCGGTTTCCACAACTGTACCGAAATGTGCAAAAGCTTGGCTGATTTACTGAGTGTCAGACAAGTCGTGATCTCTGGACTTTACAGACAGCCAGTGGCAGTAAAACACACTCCCCATATGTAACCCACCTCCTCCGCTAATGAAGCCCATAAACCAGACTGTTTGACAAGCAGCAAACACAGCTGAGAGAGCAGGCTGTTTTAATCGGGCCTCTGGAGGGAGACTCGCACCTACGGGGAGAGGACCCCGGGACACTCCGACATACATCAGGCACGACAGGGAGGCCCGAGGCCCCATGCACGGTTTGAACAGGGACCTCAACTGCACAGGTGCATGATGGAGTCACAGGGAAAGAGGTCAAAGTCAGGCTTCACTGCAACTGCCTGTGCAAGATTGGAAATGGTTTTGGCTCTGTTATATTTTTTTTCTTCTGAGTCAGGTTGTGGAAGTTAAAAGAGTTATGTCATCCCCGGTTGTGATTACTGACCGGTGTTGTAACTCTGGACTTGAAGGTTATGTTTTTAGTCCTTTTTGTCCTTTTCTTACGAGAAATAAAATTTAAAAAAAAAGAAACTTTCGAGGATTGCACAGCCTTGGTATCTGCTGTAGTTTCAGATCACATCTAGAGGCAGGCCAGCTGTGATATATTAATGCCCTCAATAAATTTGTCTAGCTCAGTTGGTATTTTATTACTGGGTTTTATCATTTTCTCTTTTACGATTCCTGTGTTTAATTGCTATGATACTAAACTAAACTTTACTACCAAAACATGGCAAGAACAGACCATTTCAGACCAGACCAGAACCAGCGATTATACATGTTTATTTAAACAAACTCGTTCCATTTAATACATTCTGACCTCTATTACACTGATATCGCCTCGGGGTGGTTTTTTGACTATTCGGTGCCTGATGCCAAAGCATTTTATAAACTGGACTCAAGATGCAGGACATTTTCAAAATTAAGGCTAATCCTGCTATTATGAAAGATTAATCAATTTCACATGGTGCAAGAAATCATTTAGGTGAAAAAAGAGCTGTGAGTTCCACTGGAAAATAAAGCAACAGATGCTGAACCACTCCGAGATGGAGCCTGCCAACCGAGGGTTTAGCAGAATGATTCCCCGGCCGTTTTTTTCCCCTGATCTTGCAAGGAAAATAAAATCTCCCCTTGGCTGCAGATTAAGCATAAATGGAGGGGGGGGTCAACCTTGCTCATGCCTTTTCATCATAATTTATACTCCATCTGCCGGCTCAATCAGCACCTCAGAGACACCCAGCTCTATTTGTCCACAGAATTGCTATTCCTAATGGATATTGCAGCACCTTTTTGATGCCCACCATATAAGAAACACAACAAACTGCTTTGCTCTCAAGCTGGTTGTGTAGATACAAGAGGAGTCAGATGGCACAATGTTACTCGAGATGCAGATACTTGTGTGACAGTGGATCCAAAAGGAAGACATTAACTTGCAAAAAGTTTTTCTCTCTCCCTTTGGAGATCTAAAGTTTCGACACAACAGCCCATTTGGACAGTGTTCTGTTGCTATTCACAAGAGGATGCATGTTTTTAATGGCGCAAACATCACTGGAATCCTACAGCATTTTTGTTTCCCCCTCACTTGTTGAACTTGTAACATGAAGTCAAATGTTCGCTGTACGTCAGATAGTTTTGGCCTGAACAATCTCAAGCCTTATTTCAACTAGATCAATTGTGTTGTACCATACAGCATAGCAATACGTAACACAAAAATGTGTAATTACAGCTAAGATTTGTTAAATTGTGCTAATTCATTCCTCTGGGTTTTTTGTGATGTAGCACAAATATGCCTCTGGGCAATGAAATCTCTCAGAAAATATTTGGATTGCAGCTGGTTTGAAAGCAAAACATCCTCCCAACAGAGCAGAATAAGACATATTTCAAATGCAGACCAAGCTCAAGAATAACTTTGGGGTTGTATTTCACAGTAAAACCAGGCATATGTTTGACTGACTGATTGATTGATATTGAGAATATCTCACAGTAAGAGTGAACTGTACCCAAGTGTTTACACAGCCACAAAATAATAAATCAGCCCTAAAAAGATATTACTGCAGTGACTGGAAGGTGTGGGCTGACGCCATTATCAGGAGACAAAATACGCAATTAATTATGAAAAAGCTTCACAGTCCAGACAATAAATAAACTCTGATAGTGAATACACACATGTATACAGATCAAATAAATGTAAATCAATGCATGTGTATTATGCACACACACACACATCCAAGTATTGTAGCTATATATTCACATGCATGTGTACAAACATGTACATATACATTATGCACATACATACATTTATATACATGTACATACTAGTATCCATATATTATATTAAAAGCAACATGTTAGACTTAAACAGAGTAACAAAGTCAGATTTACTCAAATACTCAGCTGCAATTGTCTGGTTGTTAAAGTACATTTTTGCATTGAATGCTATGTTTTACTTCTTTTCCTTCTTCACATTTCAGAGGCAAATGTACTTTTTACTCCACGCTACACTTATCTACAGATACAGTTACTGTTTGATTAAACTTTTGTTATGAATATAAAATATGTTGCATTGTTAAAGAGTAAACTACTCATGTTATTCTGTAACCAGCAGCGCCCAAAGTTCAAATTTGTTTAACTTTGTCCAAGGCTGTGCTGACCTTTGTGGGCACACCCAATCACTGTCGACTGCAGCTACAACAGTAGAATTTCTGAATTTCAAGAACTGTACAATAACAAACTGGTCTCATTATAAGACCTCACAAACATGATAGCCTCAGCATACAGATGCAGCTGCCATATTTGTTAGAATAACAGTGTTTGAGTCTGTGACACACAGCGATCTGCAGCTAGCAATGTTAGCATTTAAGCTGACGTTCAGATCTGTGACAGAACCAGTATTGACAAGCTTCTGGTATCTGCTCCCCAAATGCCACTGTCAGAGTGTGATCCACAGGCATTGTTTTAATCAACTGGTTTTTGATTGTTTGAATGTAGTTTTTCTGCAGTCAGGCATGTGACTGACTGTGTTGATGTAGTAGGTGTATGAACCTGTGAACTGTTTGGATAACTGTTCTTTATCTCCTTTATCTCTTTTCACATTTACTGTTTGGTACCTCCTATGGGAACTCAATGTGTTATCCTATTGATTTCTCATTTGTAATCACTACCACTGGTGTTGTCATCCAGTACTGTTCTCATAGTTTCAAAGTTGCCAAATGTTTGACCTTTGTTCAAAATATGTTTCAATAACAACAAAAAGTAAAGTCACTTAATAAAGTAATGAAAAGTCAAATATTTTTGTTGACTTTTATATTTATATATGAAATGATAAAAAATTATATTTGACACAAAATTTCTCTGTCAGGACATGAACATCATGGGTTCTGACAATTAGCAGTGGTTGTTCTTTCATTTGTTGTTTCATACCAAAGCTACTCAGTTGTAAGTACCCAGAACGCCTTGTTTTGTTTCTCGCATTTTTGGGAATGCTGTGATTTTCTGTTAATGTCCTGAGTAGGTCTTTACAGACTCAGTGGGACATTTCTTGTCTGAGTGTTTGGTCTGTTTCCTAACAAACCAAATTTTACAACCTGAGCCCAATTGGCCCCCACAGACACATGCCACGCCAGCAACTTTATAAAATCTGTGTGTGTGTGTACAAGCGTACGTCTGGTGTTTGGAAAGCCCTGAAATGCACTAATTGTTTGTCGAGTTATTTACTTTTAATCGCAGCCCTCCTGTTTTTGACAAATCGCAGCTGTGGAGCAGGCATCAAGTGAAAAGTAATGATTTATTTTTTGGACAGCTTCAATAAAGAAAGCGTACAGCAAGTCCCCAGCACTTGCCAGGTGATCAAATACCGATCAAATCACGGAAGAGGAGATGATGAGTGGGTCATAGGCCATGTTCACAAAGAGAGACAGAAAACAAATAAAAGATGAATTCACATTTTGTCTTTGATATTAGATCTTATCACTGTCAACGGTCTTTTTCTAAAAACAGGAATTGTCGTCATAGTTTTTGTGCTAAATGAACAGTTCAGGATTCTGGGAACACTTAGTCACTTTCTTGCAGAGACTTAGATGTGAAAATCAATACCACTCTAACATCTGTATAGTTATTATGAAGACACAGCATGTAGCCACTTAGCTTAGCTTAGCTTAGGAAACAAGTAGAGACTCCGGGAAATCACTTCTCTGAAGCAGGAAAGAGTCCAGCACATAGCCCCCCTCTGTAAAACGGTGTTGTGCTACACTTTGGTTTTTGTTGGGATCAACAAACACTTACTTTTGGACAGAGCTAGGCTAGCTGTTTCCTCTTGCTTCCAGTCTTTCTGTCTAAGCTAAGCTAACCAGCTGCTGGCTGTAGCATCATATTTACTGCACAGTTGTGAGAATGGGTTTCTCCAGTGTCAGACTATTCCTTTAATTTTTTTTTTTCGTGCAACATCTTATGCATATATACCAACAGCCTGTATTACTTGACATCTCTGTTTTTGATGTTGCACCATTATCAGAGTGTAGATTAAACCAAGTATGCATTTCTCTTTGATCCTTTTCCCATCTACTCACACACATATGCTGCTCCTCTCACTAGTTGCTGTCAGATGTGACATCTGATACTGCATGGCCCAGCTCACAAGCTCTCCTGCTCACTAATGACTAAACATGGCGTCGTACGCTAAGCCCCTCCATGGCTGTGGAATATCTTACTGAGTGACGTGATGGAGCTCAGCTTAAAGAGGATGTGAGACGAGACGGAGGAGGAGGAGAGCCATTTAGGGGCTGACTGGCTGGCGACTGCGGCAGGAACAAGAGGCACCTGCACAGAGTCATGGGACAGGCGGCCTGGGGCCCCGATGGAGACTTATGGGTGCTGTCACCGGTCCAGGGCCATGTCCTTACTGTCACGCTGTAAGACGGAGCCCAGAGAGATGCTTTATAATCATGCTGTCTATGCCACAGACAAGCACACTCCCTCACTGAGCAGGAAAAGTGTTTTCTTTTCCTTTCGGGCCTCACTGAAGTGAATGATTCTTAACGATGAAAAGTTGAAAATATTGAACCAGATAGAAGATGAGAACATTTATTAACTGTAACTAGAAACTTCATTAATAGCTCATAAATCATTTTCTCATATGGAACAGTCAACAGGAATCAACACTATGTACAATCCATATATACATATATTTCATTCTGTACGAATCTTATTTATTTAACTCTCATTTATCTTTTATTAATGACTTGACATTTGTAACTGCAGACTTTATGTTTATCACCCTATATTTGTAATTTATTAATCTTTACAGCTGTGGACTTGATTGGCATAACCCTTTATTAATAACTTATTAACATTTATAATGGCATACTTAGTTTTATTACCTTCTATTATATATATATGGTAGGCCAAAATATGTTCTCATTAATGGCTTATTATATATTAGCCCTTAATAAGGTTATGTCCATAAAACCATTATAAATATACTGTAATGGGTAATTTGTTAGAAAGTAGTATAAAAAAATAGATAGATAGATAGATAGATAGATAGATAGATAGATAGATAGATAGATAGATAGTCTGAGATAAACACACTTGTTATAAGTGTTATTCTTAGCTTTTTACGAACCATAATTTCCTAGCCTGATGCTGAACTCACCAGAATATTGAATGTCACAAAGTTCAAAAACATAATAGTTGTTTGATGAAGAAAACACACTTAACGAAGCCTATTCATTAATCAAGCATCTGCTTCTGCCCAGTTGTGTGGTCAGAAGGAATCCCTGGCATGTGGAGTGTGGTTTTAAGGAGTGCTGGAAGCAGCCACCTCTTCAGTCTTGCTCAACAACACAATGCAGGCGACTCCCTGAATGATCCAACTTGACTCTTTGGGATGGCTGTGTGAAACCCATGGAGACACTGAGAGTCCATGGCATTCTCCTTTAATTAATGAGGGTGAGGTGAGATCAAACGGCCTGCACCGCTCCCACGACTGGGTGGGGGAAAAATACTGAGGCTGGGGAATTTTACTGGTTGTTGGGATTTTTTTTATTTTTTATTTTTGGAACAGGGGAGTGAATGTTTGTTTCCTTTGCTTATGATTATGATTTCCATTTTGATTTTTAATAAAGTGATAAGTGATGATAACCAAACACACACATATGTGGGTCCTGCCCTCTTCTCTGTAAATGGACGGCTTTATTAGTCCAGATGCATGCTTTTAAAAAGCTTGGGAATCTACAGAGCAGTCTGTCAATTTCAACACCTGCGTTCCACTCCCTCATAAAAACCACTTTGTGTCACTCCCAAGGGTGACTTAAGGGCATGTTAGACGCTATCGCATCCCCTTTAGACTCCAACTACAGGTTTCACCAAGCAGGCCTGCAGACATCCCACCCAAAAGTCATCTGTGTTTATCGAAGGATCGCTGTAGTCATGGATTCTGAAGACTCTGAGATGACCTCACAATTACCGCCGAGATGACTGGTGAAAAGGCCCAAAGCAGTTGAACAGAACTGCTGGTTATGTCACGCTTTATTGAGATTTTTTGATTTAATGAGATAAATATTTGAACATCTGAACTATTGTAAAGCAATTCTACATTGATCTGTAACTGCTCATAGCTGTCAATTTGCATTCAGTGCAGCATGAAATTAAGTGTAAACTCCCAGTAGAGTTGATTTCAGATAATTCGGAACACCTGCACTAGAGGCATATCAGCTGTACTAAACAGCATCATTATTATTCTCAGATGTAATAATCATCACCTAGAAAGTAGCATTTGCTGACAATGTCAAATGTGCTGTATGTGAACAATTCTTTTTGTTATTGTGAGCAAATCTAAACCGCATTTTTATTGACCTTTCACTGTATTTCACATCCTACATTAACACCTGTGTGACTCTCTGTAAGACTGAGGATGTATGTGCCTCCATTTCTCCTATATCAGCAGACTTATGCGCCCAAGATGTGCACTAAAACTTTAAATGAAAAACCTGTTGACATGTCCACGGGGACGAGAGGAGAGCTCGTGGGACTGCAGTTCTCTCTTTGGCTCAGCTGGCCCAATAGCTAACGGGCTGCCATGAGGTGTTTAATGGCTGTGTGAAGTTCCCACAGGGGGACGGCTGCTGGGAACATGGATGAATCCGGCCCCCTCGCTCTCCCTCCTGCTCTACAAACACAGCTCCAGCCCAGTGATGGATGAAACAGGCTGGAGACTACCTCGGCCTTATTTATGGGAGCAGAAAGCACTCTCCCCGTCTATCCGCACACGGCACAGTGAATGCCATTACATGGTGGGGGGAAAGGAGGAAGAAAAAAAGAGACATCTGACATTGAAATGAACTACACGCTTGTAACAGTTCTTCTGAAGATGGAAAATAATTGCAGTTTGTAATATGGACATTCCAGAGGTGGAAGCGAGGCAGACCACCAGAACTATCCTGCGCTGGTCTGCTGTTCCAATCATGTTAAACATTGTCCATGGGTTGCAGATCCAGGGAGCCCTGGAAGGGCTGTTGACCTGTAATGTTTGCTGCAGTGGCACTGTTAGCCCTTATCCACCAAGACAGTTCAAAGGCTGGTCTGAAGTCAGTACCTAATCTTGTAGTGACTACTCCCCAGGCTAGTTGGTGAACTACTGTAACTGGTGAGCTAATGGTTAATACACTACCTCGCTAGGAACATTGTAATACTACATAGTCACAATGGCTACCTGAGCTTCTTTCTAATTTGCACGGCACTTTTTTCTTGTCTTTGAACATTGTTTCTCCAAATAAAGGTTAATGGCAAGCTACAAGAGCTGCCTGCATTTTGATCTCTCTGGTTCTCCCTTTCATTACAGGTCAGCACTGTCAAGATGGTGCAAATGTATGTGTATCAAACAGAGACAAAGTCAACACAAAAAAAATCATACATTGTACTTCACACCCTCAAAGTAATCCATTGATTACAATTATTTCTATGAACTTAATAGTTTTTTGCCGTTTTAGATGCTGGTGCGATAGGACCTTTATGGGGAAGACTTTCTACAAGGTTTTGGCGGCAGGAATTGCTCCCATTCAGCCAAAAGAGCATTAGTGAGGTCAGCCACTGATGATGCGCGATAAGATCTGGCTTGAAGTCAGCGTTCCAGTTCATCCCAAAGGTGTTGAATAAGGATTGAGGTCAGGGCTCTGTGCAGTTTCAACAGTGTCCCCAAACTGTCTTATCTAAAATAGCATTGTTTGCTTTAACTTTAATGTTCTAAATTGGAACATTGAAAAACTGAAGGGTGTCCACATACTTTTGGCTACATGTTGTGTGTTTCAGTGGTGTGCTGGTCCTGGGTGGGCTACTGGTGCCTCAAACTGTGACCTGAGTTGTTTCAGACCCAGAGTCTGGTCACAGACCCTGATGAGGATCTTGGCTGCTTTACAAGATTGTCTGCATTTTTGGGACTTTGAAGGACTACACAATAACCTGTACAAGTGGCTCTCCACTTCTGGAATTCCTTTCACACACAAAAACCAGTGTTGTTTTAAACATTGGAGGGCATACAATTACAAAACACTCGAAGTTAATCAGAAAAGTATGATAGGAATTGTAAATTGTGCTGCTCTTATTTATGTGTTTCAGTTCAACGCTTCAATAAGTGTTTCATCATCGTCCAGACTGAGACTGAGTCTAAACCAGACGCAGAACACATCATTCATATCGCTGAGATTGGAGAGAAAACACAGTGTCTGTGCTGGGTGATTAACTGTTGACACAACAGCAATCAGGTTTAATTCATTGGATATATTTTTGAGTGTGCTTTGTTCTTGCCAAGCTGCTACAAAATATGATCAATCGTGTCATAAAAACCTCATCGCCACTGATGTAGCCATTTTTCAATAAGGTGTTTGGCCTTGCTGTCTGGCAGTCATATTTCATTTGGCACTGAGGCCTGTTATTCAGATTTGTTGGATTAAAAAAAGTTTGATTTCTGTAAGCAAAATAGTGCAGATACATGCAAGTCTTCTTCCAAAGTCAACGATATGCTTTGGCTTTTCTTTTAAAGTGCTGTTTTTTGATGCTTGGTAAATTGAGGCACCATGCACAGTAGCCTGAGATGGTTTTGTAATGCATTTAATTATCTATATTCTTCTAGAGCGCTTGTCCGCAAAAGGGCCCAGAGGCATCTGCTGGGTGAATCAACTCTCTCCCTCTTCCTAACTATACTTCTCTTCAGTGGAGGTAGAAAACATACTGTTTGCCTCATGCTCCTTCCTGCTGGGTCAGATATGCTGACTAAGGGAGCAATCTCAGCACACTGTGATAGAGACATGAACCGAACCGAGGCTTCTCCGAGCAACAGTGAAATTCAGGCATCTGAATTCAGCTCAAGGAAAACCGGGGAGGATGAGAAAAGTGAAAAAGCGACTGCAGCACTTCATTTTCGATGCTCTTAAGAGCTGTGAGTAATATATCATCATAAACAAAGAAAAGAAAAGCGGGGGTTTGTTTTTGAGTCCCGTCCCAGGCTTCTGCTGATGGTGGGGAGAATTTGGAGATGATGCAAACACTTAATGTTTAAAATGGAAAAAGTTCCCCGCAGATAGACAGATGGTAGACTGTGAGTCATAAAAAGAGACACTTTCTCATAGAACCATTCAATGAACAATTAGCTTTAGCTGTCATAACAGTAATAATCCTGCCTACGCCCCGAGTATCAGACTACTACGCTCTCACACCACACATTTCCCTGAGAAGAACTTTTCTATGAGAAAAGTGAAGACAACATTTGATAGTCATGCCCAGCTATCAATTATGCTCTTGTTTGTCAAGAAAAGTCAAGGCTGCCGAGCACAAATAACAAATTTTTCAAGGGGAGAAGATTAAGTTTCTCAGGAAAATATTACTTTATAGTGGCATAAGGGTTGACAGATCCTCCCAGACTCATCTGTTTCACTTAAAAAACTAGACTCAGGGATATTATTTTTCACCACAGAGAAACAACATCCTTTCAGGGACCATATTTGCAACCTGGGTCAAGACTGGGACACTGAATTAGGCATACAGTTCCAGAGGCTCTTTGACATCTGATAAGGGCAGGAGAGCTGAATTGATCCTGATCTTAAACTCTCTCTAAGCTGAGGAGATTGTGGAGATATCTGCCTTAGCTTCTCTTGGGTCATGCACCCATGGCCGCACAGATAGGAAGCAATTTGCACTGCACTTGGAGCTGATTGCATTGAGCTGGTCCAAGGGGTCAGAATAAAGCAGGAAAAAAAAGAAAAAGAAAAGAAACCGTCCCCTGATTAATCAGCAACGGGCCTCGAAAATAAAACAGCTTCCATGTGGGGAAAATCTGAATGTACTGACTGTTTATATGTGAGTATGTATTAGAGGAATATTATCAAGATGAGGGTGAAAGATCCAGGGTTGAAATGCTATTCTAGTGCCCTAAAATAACCTTCTCAGCTGAGGAACTATGACACAAACATACAAACAAGCACAAAGGCACCGTCCTGTCTGTGGAAGTAGCCATAAACCCTTAGGGAAAAAACTTCAGTTTGTTGTTCTGGGAAGGAGAATATGCCACTGTTTACTTCTCAATCCGACGCAGACTATTTTGCAGTTCCAGTGAACTGAGCATGGTGTCTGTGGTTTTTCAAGATAGGCTATACTAGATATCCTCCTCAAGGGAGGGTAGAGCTGCTAGCTAAAGGAAGCCAGCACTTCTCTCAAGCCAGTGCACTGAGTGGTGATATAATGCCACTGATTATTAATTTAATTCACTCAGGACAAAGATGCTGTTGTCATCGTCTAGATCCTGTCCAAAGGGCTTTGTCATGATCGAAATCAGCTGTAATGCCCCAAACAATTTATGAGCATTAGGAAGGGCAGGCCACAGGGAGGGAGGGATGTATGACTCGTCATGATCTGGTTGGCACCACCACATTAATACAATCAGCATCATTGTGGTTAGCAACGATGACATCAAGAAAATTGGTTTGATTCACTCTTTGTATTTATTTCTATAATGATTCAAAATGTGAGGGGAGGTTCTGGTTAGAGACTGACTACTGCCTGTCATAAATCTGTTTCTCATGGGCTACATAATCCCTACATGCCATGTCTACCACCCACACAAAATACTTTGCTCCTGTTTAAAAATCATACGCAGCGGATTTAATTGTTTCTGTGTGCTCTTAAAGGAGGCAAGCTTTAACGATCCCTCTATTCAGTTCATTTTTCAGAAATGCCTGCTGTATTAACTCGCCTTATTGAAAACATGCTTTAGCTCAAGTGCTTTGGGTGACCACCAGTTTTGTGTGTGTACATGTTTTCCGAGTGATTTAACGTGCATGTGTGTGTTTCTGTGAGCATTTAAAGTACACTACAGGTTAAGCCAGTGTGCCAGTGTGGACACATGTAGAATATGTAGATAAAATTGAAAAGACAGCTCATCCCATTACTCAATAAATGGATCCAGTTTGCTCAAACACCATCTGGAGATGACATGGCTGCTGATAGAAACTCCTGAATGCCACAGAATGAAACTGAAATATTTCAGACATGATGAGAAGCAGTAATTACGGTACATCAAAGCCATTTTGTGCCCCGACCTGGGAGGGAGTGCTGGGCAGGACTTGTAAAGACCTGGGTCACTGTTGTTGGAAAACGACCAGTTGACTGTGAGGAAGTGAAGTGACTCCACTGAATTTAAGCAAATTGATTAAATCTGTGGACGTCAAACAGCAAAATGGGAATTCGTCCTAACTGCTAAAACTTCTTGAACTGTTTGTGGTTTTCTTCTGTCTGCCTTAATTTAACAGCATTGTGTTCTGTTTTTAAAACCAGCTTTTTGCAGCAGCGTGTTATTTACCACATTAGAAACCATTTACATGATTTACAGTACTGTCGGAGGGTGCTGTTACTGCTGCCAATCCCACTGAGATTCAACACTCTTTGCAGCTTTTAGCCATGTTGAGCTCATCTCTTTTATTTCAGTCTATATGGGTGTCACTTAATGACTATAACTGACTCACTCCAATTAAAAAACAAGCTAAGTTTACAGTATCTGTCCACCGTGACGCAACAAGGCCAAACTAAATGAGCAACTGGTAAAAGCTAGCTAGAGAGCAAACTTTTGCAGCTACTTTTAGCAAGCTAGGAGATATTTTCCTAAGGAGGTGGACCAGCTGCGATAGAGTTGAGCAAAGATTGAACAAGAGATGGCAAGAATCAGAATGGCATGTAAATACTGCCCCATGTGTTGGATGGCACATATAATGTACATCAAGAATCTGTTGCTGAGAGATTATTTAGGGGGTTTTCTGTGCCTTGCTGGCCAAACATCACTTATTGCAGCTGCAAGTGAATTGAATGAAGTGAATTGAATGAAGTATCACTAAGTTTCCCTTAGCTTCTGCAACGTAGTGCAGTCTCACATTCAGCCTTTATTTCATCATTGCAAACATGTTCCTGGGGTTTACTTTCCATATTCTAAACAATAACATCCACTACAGCTCTTACAACTAGAAATTGAGATTTACTTACATTTACTTTATGAGCACAGAAAAAACTACAGTACCCAAGTGCAGCAGTACGAGTACTTAACATCTTCATAATCTGGTTTTGTTCACAGTTACAAAACTTACCAATGCTCTCTTTTAACTTTCTAGTTGTAGTCTCTGCTACAGCATTCAGTCCTTTCTGTCCTGCTGTTATTATAGACATGAACTACCTATGACATCTCAACATGCCTGGGATCTGTCTCTTTTGTCAAGCTGTGACGTTGAGTTCAAAGAGCTCTAGGGCTTATGGGACATAGTGTTTGTTTAAGGCCACAAAAAACTTGATTCTCTGTATTGGCTGGAGGAAATGTCATTGCTGTATAGCTTTATTTATGCTTTTTTAATTAAGATTTGCAGCTTCAGTGTTATACACAACAGTTTACAACACATCAGATCTGTACAGACAGTTTAATTGCTTGTGTGTGTGGAGGAATTGACCTTGCTTATGTCAGTTTCCCTTGAGTCGTCAGTTCCATTGACCTCAAGCTAATTACTGACTGACAGGTTGTGTAAACTCTTGATACTACTTATTTCAGGTTTAACATGCCCCCTCAGTCACACACAAAATGACATACACACACCATACAGCGTATAGCAGTTACACCTGACACATGTAAGCTTCATCTCCTTGGCTTTATGGGTCTGAAGGAGTTTGTAATCTGACGTTGAACTTTTGCAGTTCTACCATAATATCTACAAGCCAAACAAACATGTTGTTCAGTACTTTTTTTTTAAATTCCAGAACGGAAATTGATATTTTCGTTGATGTTTCTGCAAGATACAAAGTCCATAAGGTGATGATTAAGCAAGGAAATGCATTCTGCCTCCAGAACCTTGGGGCTTGCTCTGGTTGTTTAGAATTGTTTGTTGACAACCCTGTTTCCTATCCACTGCACCTCCTGTTGTCCCGAGCACATATGGTTGGCTCGCCTCTCTACATGCCTGGCCTCAGCTGAGAGACTGAGGCTTACATGGCTCAGTAGAAGCCCCTGACCCATATGATGCTACTGTCCAAGGTGTCACCAACTTCTAAATCTTTTTACTGACACAGTGATTGTCCGTTTCCTCATAGAAACTCTTAGATCAGTGAATACCAACGTGATTCACTTACTAAGATGCCGTCTGAGCACTGAAGCTAACAGAGGAGGACATCTTTGGTCTCGCCTCCATCCTGACCCCGGCTTCTCCCTTCCCTGCTGAGAATTACACTCTCAGCTTGCAGGAAACACTATCCACCTTCCAAAGCCTGTGTCGTTGGAGGAACACAAAATTAGTTGAACTCGTGCTTTCCGCGTTCCTCATTCCTTTAGGCAGCCAGACATCTCTTCTGGTTTCCATTTGTTTTAAGCTATTAGTGCTCATGACCTGATAAGGGAGTGGTTGGTGAAGCACAAACATCCGTCTCCGAGTACATCCGTCATTGTCCATATGTGTTTGACTGGAGCAATAATATCCGCTCCTGGAAAAGTTTGACTAAAAGGCCCAGAGGTGAAACTACTGGGGTATAAAAGTGACTTTATGTAATCCTCAACATAGGTTTGAATATTATGTGTTCTAGTTCTCAGTAAATATGTTCCATCTCAAGAAATGTCTTGGACAGCCTGCAACATTGTTAGGCAACTGAACTGCACAGGCAGCTGACCAGAAACACAACACTTTTAAGACTTTTATAGGGGTTAGTTTTTGGCATGTGAGAGAAAGTGCTTCACATGCTATGAATGTCACCTCTAGTCAGTTTCCACTGGTGCTTTTTGCAGTCAACAGAGGAGGCTTGGTTGCTTTTGTAAGATGGATACTACTGGCAAAAACACACATCAGTCAAGCATCTCTTTATTTGCAGATGATATACGGTCTATTTTATTTGACTGTCTCTTCTGCATTTGGCAGAACATCAGTTAAGTCTGTGTTGACAGCGCCTAAGCCATTCAAGTGGCTGCCTTCTAGACAACTTTCTGGCGATGCTAAACAATAAGCTTGCACTGCACAAAGCTGAAATTAGATATTTTACCATTCCATTATGTGAGTTCAAAGGAAGAAAAAAAGAACCTAAACATGCATCTGGAAGCAGCATCTCAACATTTACTCCACATAGAGTTAGACTGAAGACGTGGCGAGATGGAGACGAGTTGATTATCACACTGCACTGAGAGCAGGATAGTTGCTCGGGTGGGAAACAGTGATTATCCTAAGAAACTGTCAGTTGAAAGAGAGTGCACAGAGAACTGAAGGGCTGTTCAGCTGAATGAACACAGCTTAAATCTTCCCCTATAGTGCAGTTTTTTCTCCCACATTAAGACAAAGGAAGCCAGTTATCATTCATTGTGGTCAGAATGTCAGTTCTATAAATATTCGTTATAGAGGCCATGAGTCAACCAAGAATTGTTTGTGAACTCTTGGCGTTGTGTGTACCTAATTGAATCCTGTTTCTTACACTTGTAACAGAGTTGGGACCCTCAGGGATATCTGCACCTGGTATTCAGAACTTCATTGATGACACTTAACATCGGGGCCCGACCGCAGTGTCGTGGACTCGTTACATTTGTTGAGAATCGATCACGCCTGACGTCTGGTGTGCCTCAGTGTTTCCCCAGGTCTGTACGGGTCACTTGCGGGTCTCAGTGTGCGCACACAGTAACACGGGGCAGATGCTTTGTCAGCATCAATATATTTAGATACTGCTCACGTACTGTTCTTAAGGACGTGTGCTTGAATTTCTTGGGAAACTTGTTCCATGCAAGTTGCCTGAGTAAAAGCATGGCATGTCTGTTCTCTCTTGGAAAACAGGGCTTGAAAATGACATAATGACTGCACATTATGGATGATGTAGTGAAATGTAATATCTACTGTTCTGCAGTGGCACGACTGAGGACAAGCTCTCAGTCAGTTGCTACAGTGATTTTCTGTTTTGTGTTTACAATAAGTTTATTTGACCCTTTCAGGGAGCTCTTGTCCCGGTAATTAAAATTACACTTGTGGATAAAACTTAGCATAAACTCCTCATTTAGCTGGGTACATTTTCAGTGCCTGGATTGTGTAACTCCCATTTGACTGCAAGTATTAAGTTTCAGTGAGCACTGGCAGTAGTGTTGGCAAGTGTGCTCCAGATATGACAAGCATCCACAAATAAAGCAAAGAGAGATACGCTTAAAAACTCTAAAACTTGTGGCGCGTCTAGCCTCAAAGCCCTGAGGGGAGGACAGGCAGAGAGGAATGATGTTGATTGATGGCTATGGCTCGTATCCACCCTCATAAACAAAGAAAATGTTGTTGTTGTGGCGGAGTGAAGATTCCTCTTCTTTTGCAAAAGTTGCACAGACAAACGGTGGCAAACCTCAACTTCCTAATTGCCTCAATTTCTCTGTGCAGACATCACACAGACATCTAAATTTCTGCATGTAGAAACAAAAGCAAAAGGGTGACACTTTACTTAAGCCCTGCATATTTAGCATTTGTAAGCAGTATATGAACATTAATAAATTGTTTATAACACACTATATAATGTAGCTATACATATATATAATAATCTCCTTATAACTACATTAAAGTGCATTACAAAACAGTTAGTAAATGTTTAAATACTGCTGATAAATGCTAAATTAGAGATTAGAGATTAAAGTGAAATATCAATGATAACAAATAAGCCAGTTCTTTCAAATATATCTGCCTTTACTTTATTCATGTTCTGTACAGTATTTCATTTCCAAAGTCTCTATCATACTATATGACAATAATGGCTATCATTTACTACAAAAGGTTGCATAAATAATTTAAATGTGGAAATAAAAAATAAATATGCAGCTCATTCTTTATATCAGTCCTTCTTGGTGTCTGTAGAAAACAGCTCTCCCTCCCTCCCTGCTTCTCTTTAGCACCCCGTCATGTGAAGGGCACCACTGCAGGAGACCACACAGGTTCGCATCGCAGCTTATCAGCTTTCACAATAAACCCCTTCCAGTTGCTATTTCAAACATAGAAGTCGGAAAAAGAAGCAAACATTGTCAGTACAGTTTAGACAACCAAAATCAGGAAGCAATATGAGCGGAAAAGCAACAGAGTACTGACAATATGTGGAAACATTGTGGATATTCTTCATGAAGTTCAGTCCTGCTGCTGAGGCATCGCTGAGGAAGGAGGTTGTGGCAGACTAGGTATCACCACTTCCTCTTCCTGCCGGATCTCAGCAGTCAATACAATGATAAAAACGGAATTATTGTTTTCATTAGGGTTATTTTTGTTCCTATCTTTCCTGTCTGAGCTATTTACAGAATGGGAGCAGAGATGGGATGGAGGTGTCTTGAATCTTGCAGGCTAACACAACAGAAGGATTTTGGCTGCGGATGGTTGATCGCTGCTTTATTTTGGCCCGTTACAAAAAAGAATTCCGGTGTGGGCGTGTTGGATAGCGCTCTGCCCCTAGGTAACGACACAACCACGCACAATTTTCTGATGCCTCCTACACACATGTGCACTTTTTTGTATGCGATTCCAGCAAACAGGAACTGGCTAGAGGAAATGTTCTTTTTATGACTCAAATCCTAACACAGGAATGGGCTCATTTAGTAATTAAGAGGAGTCACAGGAATACCCAGTGCCCCCCTGTGGTGTTAGTGCTGAGAAAACTGCGTTCTCTCCCAGTCTCTCCTGACTCTCTGTATCTAGTCGTGGGAAAGGCGCTACTGTAACTGACAGGCCTGGCTGGGGCTGCTGCGGCGTGAAGAGTGCTGTAGGTCTGTCCTGATGAGTGAGGCCTTTAGTGGGCTGTCAGAGAGCTGCGCAGACCGCCGCACAGGCCGGGGGCCTCTCCAAAACTGTCAACATCCCACCGTCAGAGCCCCCAGAGCTGCCACCATCTCCTCCACACACAGCCAAAAGGAGATGGATTACAACCACTTTGGAGCAGAGATACACCTTCTCAGCTTTAAACAGAGCTGCGGTGCAGTGTAGCCCTGCATCCGCTGGATGTTTGTACAGATGGACTCGAAGCCTCGGGGAGTGCTTCTCATTATGCTTAAGTGAAATCTGTTTGAGTGGAAGACAGAACCGAGCCCAGGGAGGGTTTGAGCTGTTGGGGTGATCAGATACTTGTTTCATTATTATCCAACATGGTGCTACATCTCCTGACCAGTCCCGGTCATGGCAAGCCCTGGCACTGACTCATGCAAATAAGCAAAGTTCACAAATATGCTGACAAGTGGCTGAAAAATAAAAGATGGATGACTTAATCTCAGCCCAGCAATTAGCTTATGAATTCGCTCTCTTTGAAAGTTCTCTTGCATCTCCTCCCTATTTGAAGGAGATATGTTGGTTGGTGTGTTGTGTGACGTGTGTGTGTGTATGAATGTGCTTCAGTCTCTGTCCTTTAGATGCTGGGAGAGCAGCATCAGTACGAGTTGCCAGTCAGTGGCGTGTTGTTCCTTTTTCTCTCTTGAGACAACCGACTGTGCTTCTTGTTGCGTTGCGTCTTCGGGACCTCCTTGGCCACCGACTGGTTGTGGTGGGGCCTGAAGCGTTTGCACTTGCAGGAGGTGACCACGCGGATTTTGTAAGTCCGAGTGTTGCCGTTGGGACACTGCAGCTGGACCCTGCGTGTCCGGGAGTGAGCTGGGATGCAGCGGTAGTCCGAGGCGCTGCTCCTCCACCACTTGCCGCGGACGATGGAGTTGGGCATGAGGTGTGCTGGCATGCACTGGCCTGAGCACACCAGCTCCCTGACGGGTTTGGCGCTGCGGCAAGATCCGTCGGTGATGTAACGGGTGGAACGCAGCTCCCTGCAGCTCAGCTCTGAGGCACCTGGGTTGAAGAGCAGGATATCACAGTTACACTCATGGCTTCAGCCCAAAACAAACACTTTGAAGTGCCGCACACTGGAGTGGACAGGTTAACTGCTTCAGTGCTGCAGCTGTGTCTTAGTCCAGTGTGTGCTAATTTCTCTGATTCAGTTTATCAACTCATTTATTGTGTGTCAGAAAAAAAACAAGCCAAAGAAAGCTTGAGCAGGCAGCAGCGTTTCACTCTCATCTGACACACTGTGAAACACAAAAGTGCAGCCGAAAAATGCACATTTATAAATTCAACTTAATGCAACAATTTGTGCATTTAAGTAAGGCCTTAAGCCGATGAGATCAGATCAGAGTTTCTGAGTTTGATTCATGGCCTGATCATTAGCTGACGATGGGGCTTGACAAAGAAATCCAGCTGGCAGCAATCAGCTGATAGCAAATCCAGACCAGAGGGCCATTAAACAGCTCAATCAAACCTAATGGAGGTTTGGGCTGGAAGAAAACGCTGGCATACAGCATTGGCCCTCAGGAAATGTATGTGGTGATGGAAGAGTAAATAGCTGTCTGGTTATTTTAAGGCAGCGCTGCAACTGTACAATTTTGAACAAACTGGACATCTGCCAGACTGATGTGAGACAACACACTCAGCCTGTAATCCTATATTTCAGCCATGGCTTTTTAACAGCCGTATGCATGAGTTATTGTCCTCTGTGTGTGTGTGTGTGTGTGTGTGTGTTTTTTTAACAAGCAGTGTGTAAAAAAGGGGCATAGGAACTGTCGGTTAAGAAATGATACACTCAGAGAGGGATCTGTTTTCCTCTGTGGCTTTCTTTGCAAAAAGGGCTGAACAAAGGATTTATGTGAGGTGACTTCTTTTTTTTCCTCCCCATGAGAACCTGATCTAGTGTTATTCTGTGGCCGCCGCCGAAGGGGACCACAGCAGCACACAGAGCCGACAGCACGCACTGGGTTAGCGGTTTGTACCAATTACCACCGTATCCCAAAAAGTCAGGTTGTCTTGTTCGTCGAGCGTCGGCCTGCGTTTTAATCCAGTATCACTCTGTCTTTCCCCTCACATTTCCTGTCCTCATCTCTACTGCCTCTACTAATGAGGGTGGCCTGAAAAAAATAAAAAAATAAAAACCAAGCATCACACACTAGACTACTGTACAGTTGCGTGAGCTGTTCTTCTCCACAAACAGGGAGAGACGAGCCTTGGGAGAGGACTGGAGGGAGGCCAGGCAGTGGTCAAAACCTCTGCTGTGACCCCCACTGGAACCATGAGAAGCCGTCCCAGGACCAAAGCTAAGAGGAGGATGGGGGGAAATAATCCAGGAGATTTTTCTCTCCCTGTGAGCAGCCCAACACATACTGCTGCTTATCCATATGAAAACAAGGGGGATGCATTTTTCCATCCCTTTTTTGGTACAAATAGTACTAATGTAAAAACTGATCTCGTTCAAGGTGTGGATGTGTGTGTGACTTCTCACCTCATCTCCTGAGGTGTTAATATCCTCATTAGACAAAACTCAGTCATACTAACAGATCCTGACTTGCTTATTCCCATTGTGAGCTGTTGTTTTTCTAATGCAATCAATCATCATCTCCTCTGATCTCCCCTTTGAGCGGTCATGATTAAATGAAGGCAAAACTGTGAGAATCTTGCACCACCCATCTTGAATCCATGAGAGCGAGCGTGAGATTACCCTGCATGCGCTGCTCAATCAGAACATACAACCTTTACTGGACACAGCTGGGAATCATTCTCAAAGGCAGTGTTGCATTTAAAAAGCAATTTCCAAAACCCCCAAAAGACATCCCCCTGAAGAACAAACTGTGGGGTTTTTCTATTTGGGAGACATGTTGTTGCAATCAAATAGTTATGGCGTAAGTAGAGCTTGACTAATAGTATAAGGAGAGAAGGAAATAACCTGGAAGACAATGTGAAAAAAGCCCTGATGTCTCTCTGAACGCTCCACTTCAAATTGGTGTAGGGGAAGAAACCACAAGAATGTGTGTGTCTGCGCGCTCGCTGCTCTCATCACCCTCAACTTTGGCAATGGATGAAGCGAGAAAACACCCTTCCCACACAGCGGAGCTGCTCTTAATCAGGGAATCGGTGTGAAAATGAAGTGAGAGAAAGAAGGCAGGTTGTTGTTTTTCTGCACTTTTAAGTCAGAGCCACTAATTTGGACAAACTGGATTCTACATAACCTCTGATTCTACTGTAGGATTCCATTTTTAAAATGTCAGAAAAGGTCAAACAGTAGCTATAATTAAACCACTTACTCCTTAAGAGCAAAATCAAAAGGTGCAAAACTGAGGAACAGGTAAATTTGTGAAATGTATCTTAAAATTATGAGGAATTAAATGGCTCTTTAAACATCTGTGGGACTATCTGAGGGCACAACCACTGAACCACAACTCCCAGAAATACTGAAATCAACCCATTTAATCTGAAGATGATTTTTTTTTTATTTTGGAAGAACAGAACATAAACTTAAAAATAAAATTGTACTGTTTACACGAGTATAAACTGCACTTGTGCGGACTGAAAATGTAATTATAGAATATATATTATTTTCATGATCCCGCGCACTTTTACTGATAAACAGCGTGACCTGAAACGTTATCTAACTGTATTTCTATCTCTATAAACTTCTCAGATGTTAGTGTCCTCACGTTCACGCATCAGGCCCCAGATAAACGTTCTAAATAAATTTTACTGAGCCTTAAAAATAATTTCCAGAATTAATTCTTGAGCTGCTGCCTTCAGTTTTCTCTCACTCCAAACATCTCAAACCTGTAAAACTGACATGTAAAAATGATTTGACGTGTATTAACTTAATACAGAATACTTACTGTAGGAGACTGTGTTTGCTGTTCTCCCACCGTTTTTCGCCCTGTTATTCATAGTGTTGCTGTTGCTGTTGTTCCTGGCGTTGTTCGCCTGTGGTATTGCCTCCTGGGGCGTCCGAGTATTTTCAGTGTACTCCGGTAAAATCTCCGTAGCATCATTTTTTAGTACCTTCCATCCTTTCACAGCGGTGCAGCATCCCTGGAGCAGCAGGAGCGCCGAGCTGGAGACGAGGAGGGCCAGAGACACCTGCATGCTGCTCGGTCGGTTGGTCGGTCGGTCAGTCGGTAGAAATAAACCAAAGCGCACAACGGGAAGACAAAAAAAAAGTATACACACGCGCGTGCGCTCACACTCTCTCTCACACACACACACACACAAACAGGAGATGCCCGCTTCTGGACAGGTTGGTCAGTTCCACCCTCAAAGCGAGAGGCGCACGCGGTATTTAAGCCTACGCAAGTTCTCGTCAGGACTGACAATTAAGAGCTTACACAAAGTGGGAGGGGTTGAACCTGGGCGACACATTCATTGAGAAACTAGGAGGGGGAGAGGTTTGGATGCGTGCGCAAAGAGAGGAGAGGAGAGGAGAGGAGAAAATAAAAGAGATGGAGGAGAGGAGAGGGAAGAATACAGGGGAAAGGGTGACCGGGGCAGACAGAGGGGAAGAAAGTAGAGGAGAGGAGAAGAGGGAAAAGATGAGAGGAGGAAGAAAGGGAATGAAGAGGAGAGGAGAAAATAAAAAAGATGGATGAGGAGAGGACAGGGAAGAATACAGCAGACAGGATGGGAAGAAAAATAGAGAAGAGAGGAGGGAAAGAGGAGAGGAGAAGGGTGAAAGGACAGAGAAGGAAAGTGAGGGGAGATGAAAGGAAGGGATGAAGACAGGGAAAAGGTGAGAGGAGAAGAAATGGGAGAGGAGAGCTGGGGGAATGAAAGGAGAATAAAAAGGGGAGTGAGGGGAGAGGAAATGGGAGAGGAGAGAAAAAGAGGAGAGGGGAAAGTGAAGGGAGAAGAGATTTAAAAAGGAGAAGATACGGGGAAAGGGTGAAAGAAGAAAATAGAGGGGAGGAAAAGAGTGAAAGGAGAGGAAATAGAAGAGAAGACCTGAGGAGAAGAGAGGGAAAGGAGGAGGTGAGAGGAAAAGAAATGGGGGAGGAAAGGAAGAAAGGAGGGGAGAAATTAAGGGAGGTGGGGCTGAAAGAGGAAGAAAATAGAGAAGAGAAAAAGAGGAAGAAGAGAGGTGAGGAGAGGGGAAAAAATTAGGGAGAGGAGAGAGGAAAACATGGAAAGGAGAGGGGAGGAAAATGGAGAGAGGTGGAAAGTGAGAGGCAATGAGAGGAAAGGGAGAAGATGGAAGGAAAAGGTGAGGAGGAGAATGAGAAGGAGAGGACAAGAAAATGAGGCAAGGTAAAGAGGGAGTGGAGGACAAGGAGAAGGAGACAAAAGGAGAGGAGAAAAGAGGAGATGGGAAAGAAGACAAGAGGAGAAGAGGGAGAGAGAGGGAGAGGGGGAGTCAAGAGACTGGAGAGGAGAGGAGAGGAGAAAAGGAAAAAAAATGGGGGAGACATGAGATGACAAAGGGGGAAGGAGGTAAGAGAAGAAAAGATGACAGTAGGGGGGAAGAAGAGAGGAGAGAAGATGAGAGGACCGAGGAAACAGGGAGAGGGAATGAGTGAAAAAACGAGGAGACGAGAAGAAAAGAGAACAGAGGAGGCCACTTATGGCTGAGTGTGATGAGTGAGACGATGGATCTGCACATCTCTGCTGTTGTTGTTGTGGGAGTTAAGTGTGTGAATGCATTTTCTCCCCCCGCTTAACAACTTCCGCAGCATTACGTGTCTCGAAAGCATTTAAGGCGTTTTTGAGGTGGTTTATTTTGGACCGCGTCTTCAAGGCGAAGCGGAGAAATGAAACTGTTCCACTGCTGCAACATGAGCCTCACACTCCTGAGAGATTTTACCCTGCCTGTTTGATACAAGGCTGTACACAAGTTAATCATTAATACCCCACATTAATTACCCATCATTATACCTTAGTGGAGACATTCAAACTCATGCAGATGCTCACTTCTAAAGCAGGGTCTTATTCTTCTTTTGCAATACTGTGAAATCCACTGACCTTTACCAACTCCTTCCTCCTGAAATAAGATACACCACAGCACCATGTGTTGTGTACATGATTTGAATTTATCTCATGTTGTACATGGGAATTCAATATTCTATATCCGTGTATCTGGTTTGAATAAAATAATATAGACTGAGGACTTCATGTACACTCTCCACAAAGTTCTTGGCATCCCTCATATCCCAGTGATTTGATTAGTGCTGACAGATGGAGGCTCTTTCATTCAAACACTGCCCTCTTGAGGGAGAATAAACAAGTCCTCTGAAGGGAAATGATGGGATTAGGGTTCATTAGCATCAAAGTGGTCTTTTTAAATGCCCAGATCTTTTGGTAGGCATGGGGCTTGCAGAGGCAAGTCAGGGGAACAGCTTGAAAGATTAAAAAAAAATTAAAGCCAGAGATATGAAGGGGATTATCTTGGTCAATATCACTGCTTTGACATGTGTTGTAACCTTTCATTTGAGGCAAAGAAATGCTGCTATAATCATACATGTACAGCCTCATGTCCATCCAGATTTATACAAGCTTTAAATCAGGGTTTGCAGCTGTGGCCAAATGGTCGTCCATCACAATTCAAAATGGTGGACATAATTGGGGATAACACTAAATTAAAATAATGAAGATGAGGCTTAATTGACGTTGGTTTGTCAACAACACTATTCTTGTCTTCTACAGGACCAGTAACAACATCATATTTGAAAGTCTCATTAAGTTGAACGACATTCACTTGTAGGCATTTCAAGTATCAAGTAACAATAACTTTTTAAAGTTGTGACCACAATAAATTTTAACGGTGTGTTTTTGTGTAAGTGTACTTGCATTTCTATATGCAGCTTAGTTTAGAACTTCTTTTAGCTGTTTCCTGAAGCCAAATCTGTGATGTTGTTAGGTACAGAATAATGTTTGAAGATGTTTCACAGAGAGATTTTTCTAATAAGATGTGGCATACAGTACTTGTACTTTATCAGGTTTTGACCTATAATGCTAAGGTAACACTATTAACAAGCTAAAAACACCAGATTGACATTAGTGTCCCACATAATTGTATATGGCTAACATTAGCAAACATAACATTAGCAAAGAGTTGCCTATTTACCGACCCTGTCTCCCAGAAATTGTGCATTGAACTGCAGCAGAAAATATGTTTTCTGCAACCAGATTAATTTTCGATATTAACAAATGTGGTTGATAATTTACATATTGGTATACAAATCGCAAATATGCTCACTCTGAATGAACCAGTAAAGTGTTCAAGGACAAAGTATTTGTTTTCCACCAAAAAATCTGATATCTGACTTTTATGGTTATGTTTAGACTCTCACAACAGTTGGTTATGGTTAAGGAAAGATTGGTCTGGTCTGTCTGGTGTAATTTGGAAAAAGTTCACTGTGACTTCAGGCACAACTTGTTCATTCACATTTAACCAAAACCATGATCTTTTGCTAACCTTAACCAAAGGCGTTTTGTTGCCTAAACCACAGACAGGACTATGGATGTGAACTCAGCTGCCATTTTTACACATTGAACAAACACAGAGCAACATTATAATCCATTTGGGGTCTATCCAGTCAGGAATTGAGTTTCCACTCTGCTTTTATCTCTATTCTGGTTTGCCAATTCTTATGAAAATATTTCGTAGCTTGCTAGCTGTTGCTCTATCTTCCCCAGTCTCATAAGTCTCTGTTGCTGGACAAGTAGCATACAGTCTGTTTTATTTAGAGAACCCAGATATGGTTATTCCGTGTCCGGTATTGTTATTCAGTTTGCTGAACTAAACAAGATGAGCTTAACATGTCTAAAAGCTACATGGAGTGTTGACTCTCAGTGGGACTGGCAGTACTAGAAACCCTTCCCACGATATAGAAAGTCCTTTCGGATCCAGTGTTAATAAGCAGACACTTAAATTTTACCATGTAAATGATGTAAATGGTCCTGATAGGATAAAAAACACTAGCAACTAGCTGAAAATATCAGTCAAAAACAAGCTTAATTTTAGCTCTCCTCTGGCTCCTCAGTTGTTAAATGCTCTGTTATGTTTAGCAGCTAGTTGCTGTCTGTGGAGCTGCAGAATTGGGTGATAATTCTCTGTGGTGTTTTTTTACTTTGAGCTATAACTTTTTATACACAGTAATTTGTGTTGTGAGGTAAATATTTCCTTCTTGTAAAGTAAGTATTTCTTTCAGTTAGCAGGGACAGGTACAGCTAAGGACTTGGGAAAGGCTCCAAAATAAAGAATGGGCAATGGGGGAAGGGATAAACTGGAATGATGTGGATGTATGAAAGCTTTTAGTGAGACTATTAATGGGTGACACTGGTCTCAGGCTCTTGGCTAAAAATGGACAACACACAGAAAACTTGAGGACTTTAACACTAGATGTGATAATTGGTTTGAAGTAAAAAGCTTTAAGCACTTTAAGCTTTAAGAATTAACAAGGTACAAAGCTAAATTTGTGTGTCCAGGAAATTCTTGTTCGGCCTCTCCATGAGATTTTCATGTTTGATTCTACTGTTGTATGAATGTTGGAAAGAACTGTTCATGTTCATGAGTATTGATGGGGTGTTGTAACATTTATGAATTCTGATGTTGAGCATGATTTTCATTTCATGGGCCAAGAGGTTTTAAAGTAACTAGAATAGACAGCTATGTCCTCCTATTGTGTGTAACCCTCCAGCTCTGAGGTTGTGCCAGAATTTTTTTAGTGAGCGATGGATGGTCCCACTGTCTACACTAAGCCAGCTCTGATTACAGCCTTCTCGCCGACATCGCGACGGATGTCAGTCACAGTCTCAATTTAGACCTCTCTGGGTTTCTTTATAGAGCCCTTGGGCCCCAGCGCAGTGTTTTTTATCATGATAACAGTACAATGAGGCCTAAATAACAATCAGATGCTCACCAGATTGCGAGGATGCCTCCAGCACTGCAGAGGATGGTGGAGCGTAATTTTTATGGAAATGGAGAAAAACTGTTTTCAGTCCATAAACAAACCATTCCAGCTCCTCGTGCCCAGTGTTTGGCAGCGTAGTTTATCTTACAAGTTTAACTACTTGATCACACAGGTTAGAAACAAATTTCTCTTTTTTCCAACACAATTACAGGCCAATGAAAGTAAATACAGAGATTTTGTTACAGTGTTGTGTGTTGGAAACGATGCAGTGTTTAACTCCTAGTTTGAGAGGGTAAATTATTCATAATGCGCCCACCGCAATTATGCAAAGTAAGTTCAAGTTTAGCTTTCTTTAAACTGAACTGTGACCCTGCCATGGATTAAAAAGTCAAATTCACCATGTTCACACTGTGACATGTGTCATAATAAGTCCATTATGATATTTTTCAGCCTCTCAGTTGAAAAAGAAAATATTTTTTTTCATACCATGAGGGCTGAGTAAGGCTTGCTATTGAATTTCAATACTTATATGGCAGCAACCAAAATGTGCTCAGAGCAAAAAATATGGGAAACTGTCAAGCACTGCAAGGTGGCATTAAACATGCAGTCAGATTTCCAATTCCACAGCCTTGTTTACTTTTTGTTTAAATATTAACCTTTTCATGCACGAATTATGAAATCCTCAGCCAGGATTTTTTTTCCCAAATGCTTTTAGTCTTCTTTAGGCATGAAAAAAAACTGAACCTCATCTTTTTAAAGCACAATTGTAAAAAAATAATAAAATAAATAAATAAATAAATAGTGGACAGATGACTGTTGTAATTTCCTCCTAATATAAGATCAGTACTTGGAAATTTTAACAATGCTATTACTCTTTAGATTTTACCTTTTTTTTTTTTTTTTTTTACCTGCAGGGCTCTCCTTCTATAGAAAGACTGGCAAGATATTCCTGAGCTGCATTTCTGGCCATCTGTTGGCCATCTTGGTTTTGAGAAATTTGTATAGGAAATTTGTGTAAGACAACACTCTAGTCAGTGTGGTGGCTGATGTGCAATTCTACCATCATAACATACAAACAAAATATAAACATACAAGAAAACAGCATTTTAATAGCAGTCACTGCGGTGACCCCTATGCATGAAAGGGTTAGATTAAATATTTAGATTGTTCTTGTAAAGCTTGTTTTTGTGTTAAGACGTCATTTGACATTTGAGAATTTGGTAGATGTAGAAAATCATGTATTTGTCAGAGTTGGGTATCAAAAAAGTATTGTTGTACCGATACAGAAACTCGGGTAATGTTTGGTTATTTGCAAATTGAAAATCTAAATTAAAAAAGGTGGATGGAAACACACCACAACACAAGATCTTTCATTAACTAACTGCAACTCTCATAATTAGATCATATGATCACATCATATCTAGACAATAACAAGATCTAGACATGATACAGCGTGTACCACAGGGGAAATGCCACATACTGTATATTTATGCTGTCCGGACCGAAAGATTCTGCAAAACATGTTGTTGAATAACTGGCATATGTTTAAAATGTGTTGGTATGTCCCATTCAACTGCAGATCAGCAACAAATATCCTGATGTTTTAATGTGGTTTGAAAAATTCCTGTAGGCTGTCATATACTGTATATATAAGAACAAATTGTACCACTTCCCACTCACAAATTGGGCTTCAAAAATACAAGAATGCATCACTTGTGACAGAACAAACCTTGGTTAAAAGGCACAGATTAAGTTACAAAGAGGGCCACTCTGTAAAATCTCTGGTCTCTGTGGTCTGTATATGCAGATAATTATCTATGTATCCAAGTGTTTGTGCGTTTAAAATGCAGATTGCATCATATGTACATTTTACATAGCTGCACATCTGGATATATTTAGCTCCATTTTTAAATTAGACACATTCAATGGCATATTACCAGCTGTACCTCTATTTTTTTTTTCTTTATGTTTTCCCTCCTGATCTTGCACTAGTCTTCCTAACAAACCTATTACTAGATGTTACAGTGAAAATGTTGCTGGACTAAAATGATCAGAAACAAATGCTTTCTTGCTTACACATCATTGCACTCATGATTTGTACATGTGTAAAAAAAAATCTAAAAATTGGCAGCGACTACAAAGAGGACTGTAATGTTGATCAATTGCTGTGCGTCGACCCTGGACATATTTAAAAGTGTTTCATTATTGACAGAGCGGTGGCTCTGCTCTGCATCACTTTGTATATCCCACTGTAGAGAACAGCAGAGCTACCTCTCTCCACGCTTTCCAACAGCTCCGACAACTGATTTATACTGTTCATATACACACAATTCTTTCCAAACCATATCTGTGCATTGTCGCATAATGAAAATAATTTATCAACATTCAGCTGAGCAGTGCTGCGAGGGAATAAAGCAACAATCCTCCTTGTTTTCATGCAACAGATTAAACTTGAGAAATGTGGCTACAGGAAAAAGAGAATGAGGGATGACACCAAAGATTGTAAAATGGATTATAGCTCCGGATGTTGCCAGTAATTTGTATTTTCCTTCTCTTGACTTTCTAACTGTAGGTACAATCTGTTTGTCTGCTAGCAGCAGCCACCACGGGTTTCTTCAGTAGAGCAGGAGGTCACTGGGAGGTGACTGACTGCTCCCAGTGAGCTCTAGCTGAGACACGATAAGCCTTAAAGTCCAAAGTGGGATTCTTCTTCCACTCTGATCTTTTATGTGGTTTCCACACGGGAAAACAGGAGATTTAACCCAGGCTGTTATAAATCAAACTCCAGCCATTTCCATTGTTTGTCTTTGGGCTTTTCAGAGAATCATCAAAATAGAAAGTACGCCCATTGAAACAGCCTCGCAGCCAAGGAGAAGGAACTGTGGGAACTAGTCTGGCCGAACCTCAGAGACCACACTAAGCTGTTTGCTAACCACCCCGAGCCTCTCAGCACACCGCTCACCACCAGCACGCTGCCTGCCAGCCGGCCACAGGTGCTATTCTTAGCAGTGGGAGAAATTACCCAACAAATTATTCACAACACAAAGTGGAGCACTATCTCTGTGAGACTCTCCCTCTCTAACACACATGAACACAATAACCCTGTGTGTTGTCTGCTGGTGTTGTCTGAGCTTCTCTATATAGTATGTTGTCAGTGTCACATCTGTGCTTTAGCTTTTACACAGCTAAGGATGTTTTTGTATCTACTAACTGTCCCGTGCCATTTTCTGACCAAGCAGCAAATGCATCATTGCATATTTAAGCCATAAATATAGATAAGATAATGCAACTAAACCAACCAAGGAGGCCAGGAGGATTTTAGCTTAGTTTAGCTTGGCATAAAGACTGGAAACAGAGGGAAACAGCTAGCCTGACTGCGTCCAAACTTAAAAAACATGCACCTTTAGTTGCATATTTCACATACAGGCATGTGAATCTCACTCTCAGAGAGAAAGCACAGAAGTGTGTTTACCACGAATGTGAAACACCACAATATGTAATGTGCTTCAGCTTCGTTTTGCCCTAAACTCCTGTAACTGTTTACCTGCCTGTGACTGCCATCCCAGGTGTAAATCTGACCCAGATTCAAATGGCTAGGGTGAAAACTAATAGGGCTCTGGTTTAAAGCCACTGCTGCATCCTGTTATATATGAATATGTCCACTGAAGAGGAAGAACATTTCCTCTTTGCAGAATGAATTGAATAAATCACTTTTATGACATAAGCACAAAAGAGAAGCTTTAGCTGCAGGTTTACAAGCCTGTACTGTTGGTGTCTCCCTCATGATGCCTTGAGCCCTTTGCAGCAGCATTCTGCTGACTCTGGATCTTACAACCTCACATCTTCCTCTACTTCACATATTGCACCTTCCCTTCAATCTAAACTATTATTATTGAACAGCAGTGCTGTAAAAAGTCTAAGTATAACCTGTGCAGCAGACATGGAATCAAAGTGCGTAATTAACACTGTGGCTAAAGCCAGCAGTGTTGTCACTGAACCACCCCCCACCCTTTTTTTTCTTTCTTTTTTTTTTTTTTTTTTTACAGTGATTACAGTACAGTGACTTAAGATAAAGAAGCTGTCATGAGTTAAATATAGAATTTGCAAACTGTTTCTTTCTTTTTCAGAAAGACAAATATACCCTACATACACTTTGGTTTTATATGTACTGCATGTTGCGAGCAGTTTGTAAGGTGCTAGTACATATCCATTGTGTTTAGACAAAGAGCCTCACTATGGTTTTGGCTGCGACTGTGTATATGTGTGTTAAGTGCTGTATTTAGTCTCGGTAAAAGAAACATCTCGTCGTATGTCATGTTCCACTGAAAGAGGTTGTGGCAAGTTTCATGATGGTTAAAGAAGAAAAGAAAAGCAGTTTTGGGAGATGCAATTATTCACTTTCTTGTTGAGAGCTAGATGAAAAGATTGATACTGCTCTCATGTTGTGCTGTGGAGCTGGAGCTTAGCTTAGTGTAAAGCAGGGGGAAACAGCTAGCCTGAGTCTCTCAAACTTTAAGAAACACCCCTAGCAGTACCTTTAAAGCTCAGTAATTAACTTGTTTTTTAATTCATATACAGACATGTAAAAATGAGATCTGTGGTTTTATGGGTAGGCCTGTGCTGTTACTCACAGAACAAAAGTTTTCCCATGTGTTTAGTGGGGCCACTGGTTGCCAGTCAAACTCATGTAGTTGCAACATGTAACATATGCTAAACCACAAACTGTCATTTTTATATACAATAATAAAGAAACAAATTAGTTTAAAAGGTGTTGATTTTTTACATTTGAGAGAGCCAGACTAGCTGCTCCCCTCTGCTTTCAGTATTTATGCTAGGCTAGGCTAACAGCCTCCCAGCTCCAGCTCCATACTTAAAGAAGCTATTTGTTATACATGGTGACAGTGCAACAAGCTCTAAACACAACTTTGACACATTTTTTGCTACCTAGCCAACGTTAGCATTGACAGCTGTTAACTTCAGTCTAGAGGAAATGTGAGTTTAACAGTCAAACTTCACTCCTTCACTCACCGAGAGCTGCCTCCAGCAGTGGAAAGCAATGCCAATATTTTGCTAGTTCTATCATTTCTTTTCTTCTACTGAGGTTAGCATGCTAACCAGCTAGCCCTGGCTCAGCTTATCACTTATTGATAGCGTCTACTGTAGTGTAGTGCTGCTCAGGGGGCATATTGTAGCCTCTTGAATTGTTAATCCAAGTTTCTGGCAAGCATTCACCATGTTTGGTGGCACAGAAAAATTCAAATAGCCCCTTTAAGACCCAGACATGAGAGTGGCATTGATTCACTTAAATACGGACTTCAAGTCATTGTTAATGTTTGTTGTATTGTACTGTATGCTTGTTATAATATACATCTCTTGCACAATCAAGTACCAAGTAGTGACTGAGGAGGGTTTTTACAAGACTGAAAAAATAATCTCACCAAAGCCCAGTTTATGAAAATATGAGTAGAAGCATGCTGTGATATATGTAGGTGGTGAATGAAAAATGTGGTGCCACTTCAGTGTGAGGGCTGCATGTTTTTTTCAGACTGTCAATCTCCCAGAATACTTTGCAAGGTGTGCTAATTAAGCATGAAACTACAAACAGGCTCAGCTGCCTGCGCTGAGCCAGAACTCAGTCCAGCTCTCTGCGCACAGAGACGCTTCTTTTAGCAGGTCTTGGAGAATCGCTCGCAACTTTACAAGATTAATAAAACAAGATAACAAGCATGTGAGAGTAATCCACTGCTCTTGTATTTAATCCAATAAAAGGCTAATTATAAGCAGAGGTATTAGAAGAGGTCGTGCCTCAGCTCGTCATGTAAAGGTGCTGCAGCTTGACGTCAGTTCCAAGCCCACCCACTGTGCAGCTTCCTGAGAAAGTCCAGCTTTTGTTTTGTGCTGAAATGCTGCTTTCCTGTGCCTCTTCACAGAGTATGACCACACATGGGCTATTTGTGATCGAAACGGTTCCATGCATTGAAGATACAATTACAGTCATGGTACAACTGAGAGAATACTGCAACAAACCATTCATCGGCCCTGCTTTGGAGACTGATTTCTTCATGAAACAAAGGGTGGATCCTCCCTGTGCACAATGGCGCTGTCACAGTGTGCTAATGCTGAATGTGATGTAAGAATACATAAGGTGTATCATGCGGTTGTGCGCATATACTTTTTAAAAAATCAAGTCATGAACAGGATGCAACCTCACTTCCTCTAAAAGCTAAAAAGCTGCACGCACATGCTTTTCTGCCGAGACTGAATAAACATTCATAATGACTCAGATGAGCTTATTCAAAACCTGAGCCATGCCTCAGAAAAAAAGCACCAACACTCCTATTAATGAACTGCTACAGTATAAAAAAAAAGCTTGGGTACTGACTGTGTTATGAATATGAGGCTGTTAACTTTGAGCAGGTGATGCTAACTGAACAGTACAGTCCATCTGGAGCTGATTAAATAGAAAGTATCACTCAAATACAATTCCTGTAACAGGACAAGCAAAATAGAATTGTGTTATATATATATATCTGCATGCTTACGAGAAACAGAAATTTTAAGGTAGTGGTTCAGTGGTTCTCATTCTTAGTCAAATATTATACTTCTGGTGACACAATGGGCTGATAATGCACAGCCCTTTGCAATTAAGTTTGGCTGCAAAATCTGTTTTAAAGCTGAAATCGAGGCCTGTGTTTCAACAATGTCACCCGACTACTTTCCACAGCCATTAAATGTCACTTTACAACCACAGCCAACAGTTCTCTGTGATGGTGTTTTTGTTTATGTGTGAGTTTAGGAGTTTAGTTCCTCCCACAGTGATCAAGTGCTTTTTCCATCATTATTACCAAATATACATGTCTCTCCTTATTTTTCACCACAAATCAAAACAAGCAGCATTCAGGAAGAGGAAAATGCTGATCCCTGTCAAAGAGCTTGTTTGCTTTATCTTCATATCTGTGTGTGAGTTTGACACTCAAACACCGAACCCCGCAGGTCTCCGCACACAGCAAACGGCAAGTGCAGTAAAACAGTGCTTGAGAGACGGAGATGAAACGAGCAACACCACCACGGGCACAGGCTCTTGGAAGAGGATCTGAGGATCGCTCAGCTCTAAAAGCTCATTCTCTCTCTCTCTCTCTCTCTCTCTCTGGTTCTCCCTTCCCTCCCTTGTTCTCAATATTTCCTAATAATTAGTGCTGCACCACAGATGTGTGTTTCTCCCCTTTCACCCTCCTGCCACTCCATCCTCTCCACCCTCGAATGTGGGATATTAGGATGAAGATTTAAAGAGAGCATCATATGCTTTCTATTTGATAAAGCCATTAAAAGCGAGGACAAAGATGAAAGCTGAGTCGCCCATATGAGGGGAAAAAAGGGGCTGCGGAGAATTATAGGCAAGCGCATTTAAGGGCTGTAATCATATTTTAAGTAGTTTGATGAACCCAAACATATGGGGCGGGGGAAAGAAAAATGCAAGTGACTTTGGAAGTCTGAAAATCAACTCAGTGGACTTCATAAAGCCTGAGGGATAAATGAGTCAACTAGCAATAAAATTTTCAAAGGCGTCTGATAACTTTATGTAGTGAGATTATGGGAGAAAAATGCAGGTTCATCAAGGCAAAAATATCTGCGACTGATTGGATGTCGTGTTTCTCACCAATGAATCATTTCCCCCATAAACAAGTATCAAACATTTAAGCTTCCAGCCATATTGCTCAAACATGATGGGCGACTCTGAGAAGAACACAGTGAATCAGTGCACACTTTCATCTTTGTAAAAAGTCAGCTAAAGTGGGACATTTTAACTCACTTCCATTTGAAAACTTGGAACATTTAAACATATCCCTCCTGAGTCACTAATTAAAGTGTCACCGGTACATGTGACTGCACTGTTAGAGAACACAGGAACTCGTCTGCATCCATTCCGGCTTCAGCTATAAACATTTCCACGCTGCAAAAAGCTGCCGCTGCACATAGCTGAAATAAATGGCACTTCATCACACAGAGCCCCGCGCTGTTATTGATGAGATTTCAGAAACAAGCCATCCTGGATTCCTTCAAATAAGCGGCAGAGAGGGACCTATAACCTGCTGCAACACATAATCCCTCCATTTTACCCCAGCTACTTCCTGAGCCTTGGTTCTCCCTGGTGGATGCTGTACCTGGCATATTTTTTCATCAGAAACCCTTGATGTAGAGTTTTGGGTGCTGGGCTAATAGGCCTGAATTTTTAAATCAGGGATCCTCTTATTTTCAATGTAACTGTCCTTTTCTGAGCTTCAGCTGTGATAAAATGGCAGCTTTCTTGCTACAGTGATAATTCTCAACTTCCAGCTATAGTTTGAATTCAGCCAGAGCTGGGAGGAGGTCCCTGGTTTTCTGGGGGCCCCTAAGGGACCACACAGCTGGTCTGTAATAATTGCTGTGCAAGGGACCATGGAGAGGAAAGAGTGGTGCAGAAGGTAGAGAGAGTAACTCCAATTGAGTTTGAGCCTTCTCAGTAACCCTGCTGGACGTCATGCTGTGTGACCGGTCCATCCCAGGTGTGCCGGTCCGGTCTTGTGAAACATAAAATAGCATTTGCATCAACACTTGGAGACTCGGACTTGGAAGAGCTTTTCTCTTCTTCTCATCTCATTCCCACTCTTGATGTCATTTCCCCTCTGACTTTCTTTTTCTCCCTCTCTCTCTGTTGCTCTATTTTTGTCATCTGTCCTCATTGCCGTTTCAAAGAGTTTGAACAGGGGTTTGGCTCCACCTAGTGGTGAAAGACTAACACAAACACTGTACTGATACTCAGTATGAGAGTTTGAATTCTGTAATGGACAGATTACTGTCCATTCATGGACAGTATTCATCATGGCAGTAATCTGTCATGGACAGATTACAGGCCAGTCAACAGCTTTAGAGGTACTGCCTGTGTGAAGTGCCTGTTAATATTTCTACTTTAAAAGTCATAGAGCTCAGCGAAAAAGACGCACAAAATTACCACAATTACAACATCAACAACTTCAACAAGAGGTGCAATACAACCACAAAGGGATGCAAAACAAGTACAGAGACATGAAGTGGCCAAGAAGAGATGAAAAAGTGTTTTACCTGCTCCTGCCAGTCACCTGTGTTTGCTCCTCCCTCCACACCTGTCCCTTATTCCCTCATTAAGCCTCAGCAAAAGTATCAGCCCCTTCCCTCCTCCACTCTCTGTACCCTGCCCCTAAAAACCAGCTCATTACCTATGTTCTGAATCCTCTTTGGACCTGTTTGCATTTGAAAAAAAAAAAAACTGAGGTCATAGGTCAAAGTAAATGTTCACATTTTAAATCTGCTCTCATGGATAAATTGAATAATTGCGGAAAGAATGAACATGGTAATTGGATCTCACCCTTTTGTTTGGTTTGCTTTATGTTACACCCAAATTATGTTAAATATGTAGAGCTGCAAAAAGATTTACTCTCCATAACTTATAATATCTGTGATCTAGATGTTATGGTGTTGTATTCTTTGTTGCTGACATAAGGACTTATGAATAAAATTCAATGAAAAAAAATTGTTGCAGTTAAAAGTGGGGATGCAACAATATGATACATACAAACAGGTAAATATAGATAAACTGGTGTAAAATATGTAGGGACAACATGAACCATAAGATATTAAAATAGTTGGGGGAAAGATAATTGATACACAGACACAGAGCAGACAAAACTAACCTGACTGGAAAATGGGAAATATTAATATGTACATGTACACAATGTTGTGGTCATCATTCAACCATCAAAACTGATGAATCAATCCCATCTCCAACTCTATTTTCTCATCGTCACAATAATAAGCCACTCATGATAAGATGTTAATACCTCAGCCATTTATTTCTTAAACATAAGAAAGAGGGGACTTCTCCAAGGTAAGAAAAATAACATTGCAATTTAAAATCAAGTGCACTTCAACAATGTCTCATTCTGTAAGGGAGCTGTCCCTTCCTGCTGTGTGAAGTGAGATACACAAACTCAAAAACATATCTGTAGAATCGATCTTTACTGTAAGGCTTTGGGTGGGGTGCTGTGTCTTTACTGTCGTGACGTGTTCGTTGAGATGTCAGTGGCGATGACGAATATATAAATATCTCTGGACGTACCCATGAACAGCCAATCCTACATCACAACAATGTCTGCTGCGATATCTGTACACAAACAGAAATGCAACTATGTGACAAGATAAGACGTCGACTGTGTAATGGACTCCAGGAGGAGTCAGGCAGTGGGCTCATTTGTGCTAAAACTCCTGTTTTAGGCCATTTATCAGAATGGGAGCAAGAAGAGGATGACAGCTCTGGAGTCAGCGTCTTACCTGGGCCAAACAGTATTTGTAAGTAATTTCCGGTGTTTGTTTGAAAGCTCTCAGGAGCACCAGATGGAGACGGAGTTTATTGCATCATGGACAATTCAGATAAGTTCAGCCAGATGGGTTTCCATGATGTAAGATATCAACTGTCAGTTACAGAGGGTTCAGACGTCTCAGGTTTTTGCCTACTTCAGCACAGATGGCTGAGTTGTGCCACATGGGACGGCAAATTTGAATGAAAATCACAGGAAATTATTTGTAAGTCAATTTAATGTACTTTTCTGTGATAAAAAACACAACTACCTGGCTCTGTGTGAATGATTCAACAATCCTCCGCTCCGAGTCTGGTAACTCATACAGTTTTAAACAGGCACTGCGAATGAATTACAATTATAGTCTGGCCCAGGTCTGATTACCATTATAGGTGACTCGTCCTAAAACAACATGGATGATGACATAGTTAGCTGGAGAAGTAGGTCACGATCACACTTTCGTGGACTTTTCAGAGTTTCCAACTGTACAAAAACAATAACTGTCTTTATTAGCAGAGCAAGATAATTAAACCTATAATCAACTCACGTCCTCGCAACAGGACAAATCTAAATAAAAATCAACTAAATGTTTCTTTGAGGAGAAAAGAAATTTGAAAAAAATTGTTTCCTCTGCAGTTTCAACCCTCTACATCCAATATCAAACAACATCCTGTACTGTAATAGGCCAGTTATGACAGTAAAATGCAGCAATTCACAATTTCCTTAGTGCGTGTTACATACTCAGCATATATAACAATATACATCAATGGCATTTCACATTTGACATTCTCAATAATACATAATGTACTGTACCAGGAGTACAACCCACAAAAAGATGCTGGTACCTGTTTAAACAAAACAAAGCAAACAGCTTTATATTGATATTACATTTCACATTAAGGAAGAAAGAAAACTGTTAATTTAGTGACAGAAAACATGGGGTTGGATTGTAACTATTGATAATGTCATGTCACTGTTAATTAATCAGCAATTAAAAAAGAAACTTGTGCAAACCACTGGATTTGTTGAACAGCAGGTGGCAGTGTTTATCTGTTACTCAATGCATACAAAGAGTGTTAAGCCAACAGTGTAGCCATCACAGAAGCTTTCTGTGTTTGTTTGATCCCCAAAGAGAAGTTTTCTAGTTTTGTTATTTGACAGAAAACTTCTACCATGGCTACTTTGGCTTCCACATGGTGTTTATTAGACCCTATATCTCTAGAGCCAAAACAGTCAATGATTTAATCAATAAGCAGGTTGGAGCAGGCAGTTGATGCTATAAAGTACATACCCTCATCCTGGACCAATTTGAAGAATTTTACCCCCATTGACCCCCAAATTTAAAGATGTAAAACTAAACAAGAAGAGTTAGTTGTTGCTTTTTGTGTATTCAGAAAGGAGGGCAGTATTGTAGAGCAGATGCAAATATTCAAATGAGTGAAACCCCAGTCCATTTCTATGACAATAAAGCCAATTATAAACATGTATAAATGGTGTTTTGCACAATACACTAATCACTTAATTGGCACAATCTTGGTATATAATGTAGTTGTGTGAGGGCACAGAGGTAAGTGGTTCTCTGTCTGTAGTAGTCTTTCTTATATTGTCTGTTTAATAGAGCTGACTTCATCGCTGTGTGGTTTGGGGTTCATGATGAGGTGGTGGGAAAATACAGTGACACATGCACTAAGTTGAAGCAGTCTCAAATTTGAAGCTGATTCTTCTTGCCAGACATTTCAGGGATCCCACAAGAGGAAGCAGTGTTAGCGAGATGTGTGGAATCAAGTGTTTGTAACTTTACAGATGACATGACAAAATGACAGGGGGGTCAAAGTGGACACGAACTACCTGTCCATTAACCAGCACTGATATGATCAGTAGAAGCCAGAAACACAGCGACCTTGTGACGTCCCCCCCACGAGAAACATCACAACTGCGCTCATGTTCTCACTCTGCAAAGCTTGCACCTAACTCCAACTCCCTGTGATAATATTCCCCTCTTTGACTTTTCCTCATGGCCAATAATCAGTCAGAGGCTTTCAGCAACACTGGACATTTCAATGTATGTTTTGAGATTTTATGTGATCTGATGTTTGTATAAACACACAGACTAAAAATGGCTCCTCTGGATGTATTTATGTAAAGACCTTTCTCTAAATCTTCACATTGGTTATTTGGCTGGTTTGCTTCCAAACTATGCAGAACTGCAATTATAGTGCAACTAAGGATGAGGAACACAACTAATTTAATAATTATATTCATTATCAGTTGATATGAAAACTGTTTCCTCAATTAATCAATAGTTGTTGTTGATAAACATCAGAAAATAGTGAAAATGAACATCATTGGAGAAGCTGGAACCATCAGGGTTTTTTTTTTTTTTTTTTTGCATTTTTGCTCAACAGAATATTTAATCATTAATTCACTGTCAAAATACCATAGTTGTTGGTTAATTATCTGTTGATTGACCTAACAATTGATGGATTAATCATCAACTATCAACATTTGACTGTAGTGTAAACAAGATACTTTTTTTCTGCATTCAGATCTGCTTCATAATGTGTCCAAAACACAAAAATGCAAAAAAAAAAATATATATATATAATAATATAATATATAATTGTTATCAGTTTACACTCCCCCACTTCTATTCATAAAAGAATAGAAAATATTAAAATCACAGGTGTAATTACTTTTTGCCTGTAGGCAGTGCAGTTTGACAGTGTCTGACCAGCTCCCCCTAGTGGAGAGTCTGCAGCCTGCTAAAGTGAATGACACTACATTGAAATGCAAAGTGTAGCTGGAGAACCACCTCATTCTCAAAATTTCCACCGCGTGTCGAGAAAGAAATAAAAGTAAAAGTAATAATAGAAAAAGTTTTGAGGCACCATATGAAGAGATGATAGCATGAGTGTATCCTTGGACGTGATGATATGTCTGCAGTAAGATCATATGCAGGATAAACCATATGCATCCTATGCTGCCACCTGCATCTTGCTGTATATTATGAATAAATCAGCATTGCCATGGAAACTTAAAGCTGTACAAAACACCAGTAAACACGATGACTTCATGCCTCAGTATCCCAGCTAAGCTTGCAAAAAACCCCTGCTATCATCAGCAAGTTTTGCACAATTGCGATATGAAATATCACAATTACACAGAACGTTTTACATGTACATCATATTTGAATATTAATGTACATGTAATTAACTGTGAAAACAGAAAAAATGGAGTAGCTACTCTGTGATGTCATATACAAATATAACATGATATATTAGGACTTAAGACAAACTGACGATACCTACACGTTATAGACACATTGCTCATACATTCATATATGTCAACACTAAATATGTATATACAGTATACATGTATATATTCATATGTATACAGATATATCCAAGGAGGAATAAATAGTGCCATTAATGAGGTGAGACAACCTACTTTCCATTTTCCTCTCTAGTGAGATGACTATCCCCCTGGATTCATGCTAACGTGCCCCAGGTGTTCTATTCTAGAGAAATATGCGATCTAATGTGTGGGACATAGTGGCTGAACTACTGACGCTCTTTTCTGAGTGCAGTCTGCAAACTGAAGTGATCTCTGACTTTCCATCTCACACTGCCTCACTCTCACAGTATGTCTCTACAACTCTGGAGGAGACCTGGTGACCTGGTGCAGGATTTAGAAACACTCCATCACTACATCCTTCCTGGCACTAGGTCTAGTTTACAGTATTATGCCCAGTATTAAATACATTGTCTTTCAAAATGTACTGTTGAGCTACCGTTGCCTATATGTAACAACTACAGCCTGAATAGTCATATTTAGATGTGATTACATTCTATATATCTGATGGGGTATTGACATATATTGCAATGCTTAAATACAGTACAAACAAAAAAAGGCTTTGTGATTTGACCCTGTGTGTGCATAAAGTCAGGCATAATAAAACACCGTATGACACACACACACTTAGGGGTGAGACATGTGACATGTTGTATATGGACCTCTGACAAACTGTGTTGATGAAACAGTGGAATTGGATACTGGCCGAATGGCTGTGTCAGGGAATTGGCAGTGGACAACTCTCTGGCATGATGACTGGAACTTTCTGGTGAAAGTGGGAGGCATCCCTCTGCATTTGACAGTTTAGAACTAAAGGCCTCTAGTTTGAAGGCAGTAAACTGGCACAGCTGGCTTTTAACACCCATATGTTACTGCCACGTCGTGCATGGTAGTTTGAATGTGTCATGGATATTCTGTGGAAAGTGTTAACTAGAATATTACAACAACAAATCGCGTTCCTATTTAACTGACGAAACGTCAGGGCTCACAGACAGAATATGTTCACTGCAAACATTCAGACCAAAACAGCTACAACAACAAGGGACATGAAATATGAGCCATGAGTTTAGCCTAAATTATACTGCCTAGCGGACATGTACAGCTGTGGACACCACAGACACATAGTTGTACTTATAATACTCTTTCTAATCCAGTTGGAGGATGTATGCACAGATAGTGTGTGGACCCTACACGGACAAGTCCGCGCGGACACACCAAACTGCTGGCTACATGGACGTCCACACTTACATACTCACTGATGCACAAGTATAACACTGGCTTTAGAGGGCCTGTAAGACACAGAGTAACACACAAAGTTAAAAGTAGAAATACAGAATTTTCTTTAAAGAGTAATCTACCAGGAATATGTGCTGGTAAGTATTTTGTCAAATGGTGTCACACTGCAGCCACCTTCAGCAATGTAACAGTCATACTGGACTAGCTTCATTCAAATAAATGAGGAGGCTGTTTTTTTCATGCAGGACCAAAGTTGGTCCTCTCTCTTCCTGAAGATGAAAAAAAATTTGGTTAAGATTTAAACTATGCTAAAGTACTTGTTGCTGTAACACTGTGTCTATACAGCCCATGTAGTAAAAGCATCCTCTAAGCAGAGCAGCAGTGGCAGTGCTCCATCTGTCCATCCATGTGTTCAGGCACAGTACTGAGTGTAGGTCAGAATGTAGGGTTTTGGCTGTGATAATAGCACAACACACAATCAGCTGGACGACTGATTAAAAAGGGGCTGTATCTGTTCTGTCAGACGCATGTAAGACAGCTGAAAAGCCTCCTGCGTAGACATCCAAAGTCTGTTCACCCTGGCATTGTATGTATAAAAAGTGTTTGTTTTTTTTTGTTGTTGTTGTTGGTTTTTTTTGGTTTTTTTTTTACCAGTATAGTACCTGCGTCTAACACACAAACCGAACCTGCAGATTGTGTTAAAACTGAGACTATGTTTAGACTAAGTGTATTTATCAAGTGTAAACCTCTTTTTTGCATCCTGGGTGATTCTAACACAGGACAGTCGGGTACAGGTTACTGAAAATTAGAAATGAAATAAGGTAAATGAGGCAATTTGAAGTTGTTGGTTTTTCTTCTTTTTAAAATAAGATTTAATCCAGTGTCTCCCTCTCAGATTAATGCAATAGAAATGCATGCTTAACCATATGGCTGACTGAGCTCAATGCCAAACTAAAAAGCAACATATTTAGTTCATATTAACATGCATCATGCTGCAAGAAAAACCCACGCAGCTCATTATTTTTAATTAGCTCAACCTTTGCTGTGTTAACAACCGTTTGAGCCACCGCTGTCAAACTAGAGGCCAGACGAGCTGAAATGCTACATAGAGATACAGCTTGCATTTTGATGCAGTAGAGTGTGAATTTTTGTGTTTGTGCATTCAATATCTGCCCCTATGGAAAGAAGATAAGAGACTTGAGGATTTTAAGGATTGAGTGGGCAAACAAAACTCTGAGGGGCATTTTCAGTTTTCCTGGAATGTTTGGGACTTTCCTCCATCCATTCACATATCACCCTCTGTATCATGTGAGGCCATCGACTTTCAGTATTAATAGGAGTGTATTTGGAACTTATAGAATACTCCTGCTGGCGGAGACATCACTGACATTCCCGGCAGTGGAAAACTATGGAATGATTGTGCTATAATCTTGCATTTATATATATATATATATATATATGTAATTATTTAAGGAAATTTTAAAAATCTGTAAGTTTTTACCGTCTTAACTTGTGGGAACCGAAGGAATGCTTTAAGTAGCTCAGCTCAAAAGTGATTAGAGCTTTCAGATACTAGCAGTGAGACGTCTGCACATCTGTGTGGTGTGGAGGTAAAAAAGGGGAATGAGGGATTTGTTTAAGTATTTGAGATCACACTCGTTGTAGGAGCAGGAAGAGGACGACAGATGTTCCCTTACAGAGCAGCAGAGAGACATGGACAAAAGATTTGAAAGAAAACAGCATGTACGTGTGTGTGTGTGTGAGAGAGAGAGAGAGAGATTGTGTGTGTATGAGGAATAATTATCTACACAGATAAATGCATGTATGTTTGTGTTTCTGAATACCCCTGGTGTGTCAGATGGGTGCTGGTTTAGTCTGGGTGGGGTCAGTCTCCGGGAGCAGCTGAAGCCTGTGAAAGGCATGATGGGAGGAGACAGGGCAGAGAGGGTCTTTTAATATCATTTGGTCTTTAGTTTTCCCACCTCCCCGTTCAGCTTGCCCTCCTTTGCCAGCTTCTCATTTAGTTGGCACAGTTGGCGAAGGAAGCCGTCGTTAGGACCGATCTCTCTCTTATGCCTCACAGTGGCAACCGCCAGCCTGGCATCCATTTTATGGCGCAGCATGAGGTAAGCGACAACCATGGTAGGGGAGCGGCTGTAACCTTCTCTGCAGTGTACGTACACCTTCCCTATAGGACACACATACAGAAATAGAACAATAAGATGAGTGCTATATGTGGTGCAGCGCTGGATTCACAGAATCACAAAAAAACAGTTTACTACAGAGAAACACTGAGTCATTCAATAAGTCAGACTGCGAGCCCATCTGTCTCTACTGAAGACTGACATTTTTAAAAACAGCTCAGGAATCTATACTTTCATTTTAAATAATACACATTTGGTGCTCTGGTGAGGTTTTACAGCAGCAGGGAGGTATATATGTGATTGACTCAGAATAAATTACAGTGTGTGTGTTCATAGTAATGGAGGGATATGTGTTGTTCATTAAAGTCTGTGTAAAGCAGTAATATTAATGCGTTCTGACTTAGTCACACCACAGAGAAATGCGCTATTAACCACCCAGCTAAATTTGAATGGTTAAAAAAAATCTACAGACATCTATCACTGCATCACTGATACTGAAGTAAACTTAAAAAGATGATGATTCGCAGGCAAGTTCTGAAGCTATAAAGAGCATTTTTATTCTATGTTTTCTAAGTGGATTTATAGAGATTTACTTGCAATGGACATTTTGTTCCCTCACATTGACCAGTAGGATAACACAGTGGCATAAACATGGCAGGTTATATCACCGCCTGTTGGTCTGGCATGCTCTCGATGGTGCTCCACAGCGTGTTTACAATTTCTTCCCCTCCATGACAACACATAAGGATATGGACTATGAATGATTGGGATCAAACCTGTAGTGCTGCCAGTCTCCCGATCAAGATACAGCTAGAATTTATGGTGACTGTTGTGAAAGATAAAAAATTGTTTAGTCTGATCCCAATTTAAATAACTCACTGATCAGATTTATCTTATAACTGAACAATGAACACATGGAATCATTATTAGAACTTGGAGCATGTCTTTTAATTTATTGTGTCTTTAAAGGAGCAAATGTAAATGTTAAATGTTAAGAGTGGTGTGAAAATACAAGACTTCTACTTTACTCTGGCTTTTATTTTAAGCCTGTGGCTGAAGGACAAAAAGAAGGAAGAAAACTGAGGAAAGAAAGAAGAAACAAATTAACAAAAGAGAGTAAGGGTGGTTGTGGAACATATGCTGTGACCAAACTTGCCTAGCGAAGCATCTTCTGTGCCAGGAGATGCAAATATAAGACCTGACCTCTGCTGCAAACTCGGCAAAGTCAATCATCTTCACTGCACCCGCATCCTACAGGGATTCCTCATCCTGCATACAGCAAAGAACCTGTGCTCCGTGTACGCAGAGAAAATATGCGTGCTCTCTGCCCTATATTTGTATCATCAGCCCTGTTTTTCGTATTTGTGCTTTCCCTTCTTGGACGTGTCTCCATGTAACTTTAACTTTCATTACAGAGTAGCCAAAACCCCATGAGGGATTTAACTTGGCAACTTTCACAGAGCAGCTGATGTGCCGGGCTCAGGTCAGATCTGCAGATTCTGCACTTTATTTGAAACCCAACACCACTCTGTGTCCCTCTCCTAGTATTATTATCCCCCACATCTCTCTCCTCTCCTCTGTTGTACAATCTCCTTGTATCCTCTCCTCCTCTATACTCCACCCAGAACAGTCCTCTGCCGATGAAATGACCTCTTCAATAGCTAATCACCCTGCCTGCCACAGATCAATGCTGATTCTACCGTATCCTCTTGTTAGACACACAGGATCTATGGCTCACGACTTGACTCATTTTCTCACTCCATCACTGACTAGGTGTCACATTCTCCTCTTCCTCTCTTCTCTTCTGATTTTTACTCACTCGTTCGCTCACTCTTTCTCCTACCTCATGCTCTCTTTTTTCCGTTCTTCACCCAGCTACCTTCATCTGTTTTTGTGTGTACAACCGAGGGCAACACCATGAAGCTTTTGAGAAAAGACTGTCCTGAGTGTGCACCATTATCCTCTTCTGAAGGATTCAGCGCCTCAATAGTTCAAAGACACAGGCTTAGTGGCTGAGGTTGGATGTCCACACAGCGTTTTTCTCTGGCAGAGAAGAGCTGGGCGTGGGTTCTGTTTCCATGACAACAATATCTTGACAACATGTCATCACTGTTGTTGCATGATAGACTAATATTGCCTCTTTGCTTTGTATTACTATTTGTTTATTAAGTTCAGAAATTTATAACTAGAAGTGTTCAGAGTGGCTGCACAAAAAAGGTGGAGCACTCTGAAAAAAGATGCTGGATACAGCACTTTTTCTCTGGGCGCCTGCTACGTTCTCTCCTTATTAGGAACAATTGAAAAAAGACGTTGGTGCTCAGAAAAAACACTGCGTGGACACACTCTCTATAAGTAGGGGTTGTGACAAGTATGATATGGAAACGTCCACACAGAAACACAGTTTAGCAACAAACACTATAACACATGTAAATCACATATCAAAATATTTCTATCTAAAAGTTGTCCAAAGCTGCATATTTTGTAAATATTACACATTACAACCTATTTTACTGTCTTCAAACTGCAGCAAAAGTTAGGCTAGTTTAGTTAGCTCACAATGAAGATGGTTCTTGACAAGGCCCTGTGTTCCATATCTGTCTTCTCTTCCCATGTTTCCAGTCTGTATGCCTCCTTTCACTTTCAAATATCTAATATCAAAAAAATCTTTGAAAAAAAGAAAAAAAAAAAAGTGGTCAGGAAATAAGTACCAGGAGGAAGATCTTACAGCAGGATGTTGCCTTCGTTTCAAGTATAACAAACGCCTCTGTTCACTTGACTCCTAGAAATAAAATCAACAAAAACACACCTACACCTGACCCAGTTTCTGGCATCTGACATATATGGCTGTACAAAGCTGCTAATTAGAAAGACGATAAGACAAAAACCATGACTTAACAGATGCTAAAAGCCTCCATAGAGCGGAGAGGAAGTGCAGAGATAGTGATAATTCATTACAGGCAGCAACTTTTTTATTTGTTTAATTCATGCAGATTTAATGTGCTGATCATTTTGCTGATAGGTGGGAAAGTGCAGAATGAGCCCATAAACATGACCACCTACATACTGTAAACTCATATCGCCATTATAGAGGACCCATAGGAACAATGCATCAATGCAGTTCCTCATTAAAATCCTGGACCTATGACCTTTTCAGAGCTTACAGGAAATGTCAAAGATAATGTTGCACATAGCACAATGTCAAACTATAACAACACCAGGCAGCAGAGGTGAGACACTTTCTCCTTTTTCTGCTCCTCCTCTATCCCTCCCCTCGTCCTCTCCTTTCCACTGCTCTCTCTTGTTACAGTCACTCCTGATTAACCACAGTGTTGTTGCACCTTTTGCCAAATTGCCTGGGAATTAAGATGCCTTCCTGTGTCAAAGCTGACAATAAATCCATGCCATAAAACACAGGGTTCAGCACACTAATTAAACACATGCAGTGACAAATGGACTAAATTTAGATGCAGCTTCAGGAGAGCTGGGAACAGATTTTTTTTGGTGGTGGAGAGCTGAAGTCTCCTGGGATTGAGTGTCTCCACAATAGATATATCAAAAGGCTAATTTAAGACTCCCTGGTGATTCCTGATTCTGTTGCACTCCTTGTTTTATCCTAATACCTAATACAACAGTGTCACAGCACCTATTTAACAACTACTGTGAAAAAAAGGAGGTGGATTTGGTGCTACAGGTGTGACGTGCATGAAACGCTTTGACAATGTTGACGTCCAGGGACATGATCTGATAAAGGAATATGGAGCAGGGCTCAGGAGTGTGTCAGATTTAGCCTGAGATGCTCAGAGCCGTCACAAGCATCTAATGTCTTCACTTCAAGATCCACTGCGTTGAAGCGTGATGCGATTGAATCGTGAAAAAGATGCCTTAAATCTTGTATCCTTTGTCAGACAAGCAACAAGAGGAGCTTGTTTTCATGTCTCAACTTGTGGGAACAAATTACTTTCAAGTGGCAGCTACTGAAGTGAGAACGACATTGTGTTTGTGTTTGATCTCCTCTACCTTTGAGAGGTTTTAAGACATAAATTAACAGCTCTCTCTAGGTTTTAGGTGTATTTGGATTCGCTGATAACAAGTGATATTAAATTTTCAGCCGATATCCAATAACCTGTCATATCCACAGTCATTTCTCCTGTTTTGATACTGACATTATTATTGCAACACCATCATGTGTCTACTACTTTCCACCAGTGGGGTTTACGTGTCATACTGCGAGAATGGTGCAGTACCTTTACTGTGCCAGTGACAATTATTTTGCAAAATCAAAAGGTAGAAATGAGAAGCTGCTTTTGTCTGCCTCTGTCTGACATCGAGAACCCATTGTTTTAAAACATGCTAAGAATTTCAAGTGGTAATTTTGCTAGTTATCACTGTAAACTGCATAAGTTTCAAGATTGCAAAGCTTGGCAGGCACAGCAACAGTATCTAAGGGTGACTGGAAATTATTCCTATGTCCCCAGGGCTGTATGTTCCCTGATTTATATGGCACATGATGGGAACATAACAAAAGGTCCTATGCTCCCCAGCTCTATATACCACATAATGGGAAAATGAAAAGATGTTCCTCAGCTCTGTAAAAAAAAAAAAAAAAAAGACTTTGAGAACTTCCGATTTTGAGTAGTAAGGACTCTGGGATCATAAGACTCTGGGAATATAGAACTAAAAAATAGAATTGAATAGAATGTGCCTGGAGCTGAGCTTTACCTCAGATGTAGTTAAAAATCTCCACATCACATTTCACACTTGTAATAAACTCACCTTTTCCATTGTTGTGTGCAAGGGCCTTGTCGATAAAATCAGCCCCCTCCTCAAAGAAGGCACTGAGGTTGAACTGCTCGGTGTCGTTGGCCTGGATGCCGTGGTACGTGATGCCCGTGCCGGCGTAGAACTCCGCACTGGTGTTGACGTGCATGAAGGAGGTTCCCTCCGCCACGTTGAGGACGTGCGTCACTCCAAGTTTCTGCAGACGCATTGCATTCTGTGCTACAAACCTGAGTAGGCGAGATCAGGTTCATGATCAGAGTTGAAAAACACATTAATTGAATCACTTTAGCAGAATGCTGATGGCTGTGACAAGTCTGCTGCATTGAGACAAAGTTTGTACACTCATAAAAACTTAAGAGTGCCTCTGTTGTGTCTCTTCTTCGCTCCCACAAAATGATGAGTACACAGCAGCAGAACAAGACATCTAGGACAAAAAACAGCACTAATAATAACACCTGACAGATACTTTTTTGTCAGGAACATACCGTGTCAGCACAATTTATTCTTAAGTGATATTTTGACAATATAGGTTGTATCTACCACGACAACTCTGCATGCATTTTAGTGAATACTGTGTTGGCAGTATCGCAGCATCCCTTGATACAAAGCCAAATACTGTAAATATGCTGGGTGGTGTGAAAGCAGCTCTGCATATTGTTGCTTACAACTGTGGTCAAACTGAAATATCTGTTGTCTTCTCATCAGTTGTAGGCCAAAATCCGAAGTCTATCAGTGATTACTTGAAGTCACCAGACAGATTAATCAAATTATTCTGATGAACCATTCATGAAAAAACTGAAAACAGTAATCAGTGTCTATGTAGAGTTCATCTTCACACTGCACACAGGTGTTTCCACTTATTCTGGTTGATTAGACCTCTGCTCAGGTTAAATTAAGCTCATTCATTTTATTATTAACACCTGTGCTCTTCCCCTCTGTGACATGTCAAAGTGTCTTCTGTGAAACAGGCCTATGAAGGTGATAAAGGAGGTCTCCATAAACCCACACAGTTTCAAATGCTGAATTAGCAGATGAGTCATTCATGTAGCTCATGCCAGTTACTTTATATACACATCTTAATTTATCTATCTTGTAGTAATGCCAGAGTAATCAATTCACACTATGTGGACACATATATTGTGTATTTTTAGTCAAAATTTGTTCCTCATGGTTTGACAGCGCTGACAGTGTTATCAGCCAGTGTTAACTTGCCATAATACAAGTAACTTCCACCAGAAAACAAGTAACGCTCCCTGATGATGTGACAGAAACACCTTCAGGATGAACTGCAGCCAGACCTTATCACCCAACATCACTGTTGGACCTCACTAATGCTCTTGTGGGGGCAGATCCCTAAAGCTTGGGTCTGATATCTGAGAGAAAGTAGAGTCTGTTTTACATGTCCTATTTCAGGAATAGCTTGGTAATCTAACAGAGTAACTATTGTCTACTCAGGTAGGAAGTACGAGATGAACAAGGGAGGAAGAGGGGGGAAGGAAGAGATACTGTGTACAGTGTAAGCTGAGAAATAAAAATGCAGAAGAAAAAAATGCTATGGAAACACAGAATTTTACAGCTCTGGCATTAAGTCATTCCAAACAGGACTAGACACATAAAGAGACATATAATCTCTCTATCCTCAGCTAGCTCCACTCCAGCAGCTTCACCTCCATCTTCATCAACTCAATTTACAGGAAACAATAAATCTCCCGCTGCTTCCCTCCTGCGCTAATAAACTTTGTCTATAAGAACCACAGTGCTGCACATTAGGCCTATACCGTACAGAGCAAACACACCCATACGGCTAACAAACCATAACAAAGAGAATACGTGGTTTGGCTGCTCTGGGGTCTGTCTGGCTGAACGCCTGTGTCCGCTGTTACAATCCAACATGGCTAAAGGCACTGTCCATTGATTTTGGATAAAATGCCTCTTTTGTATGTGTTTTATTGAAGTTTTATGGAACATTTAGTGTCACTAATTAGCTGAATAGATGTTGAAAAAGAAACTACAAATGAGAGCAGTTATTGCATAAAACATGCACAAACTGGAATTTGATCAATGCTGTGGTTACCAATATAACAGCAAAGCAAAAAATATCTTCCCCTAAATTCTATAAATATCTCATCTATATTTGCTTTACTTTTATTCAGACCCAAGCATCATAAATCATCATGTGAAAACGCTCTGCCCTGACAGCGCTGTCTGCTTTTATTGCTATATCTGCTTACGGTCAATATGAAGCTGGTGAGGCAAGGCTAGGTGACCCTGGACAGCTCCCTAGAGGTGGTGGCTGCAAAGCCTCCCTCTGCAAGGAGTAATAAAAAAAAAAAAATCCTCTCTGCCACCATTTTGCTTTACAGCCATATGAGGAGAGATGAAGCAAGCCATCTGCTCCTGTGTCAGCTGCAGGGCAGAGACTCAGGAATGCAATGAGGCAAAGCAGAGCTCCATGTGAACAGTCATATCTTCCTCCTTTAATATGTTTGTGTATATTTAGATTAAGTGTAAGCTCGTGTGTATAAATGATTGAACACATGCTTACATGTGCAGTATGAGCACTTACCAAACAAAGCAAGTACAAAGTATGTAACGTTGAAGCATGTGCATCTGTGTGTGTACAGGGGAAGAGAGCGTATGGAAGTATCTGACCATTTACTGTACGTCCATGCAACACAATGCAGAGAGGAACACTGGGTTCAAATGAGTTCACAGCCAAGGGTTCTCTTCCTATTTACCTGGCCTGTCCCATCCTCCTCACCCTGGGATCTGCAGTCCCACAACATCCATTATTAAAGACCAGCTTCACAAAGAGCCAAAGTGTTCCTTGTAGCAAACAACCACACCTTAAGTCTGTCCCTGAGCTGCATGCTGTGGTTTCAGAGTGCTGACTACCACTGATCTGAAAACCGTGTAAGGGTTTGAGTTCGGAAAATACACTCATAATCCATTTAGGAATGAGAACATTTTACTGACTAGTTACTTTAACACAAGTGCTGTGCCAGTCAAAGTCTTGTTTATTTAATTTTTAAGCTTGTAGTGGGTTATTGCAGTGGTACTAATTTGTTCTCCTCTCCTCCCCCTCCCCTCTTGTCTTTTTTGTTTTTTCTGCTGTTTGGAAACTGCATCTTTGGACAGGTGACAAATTAAAGAAAAAAACTGAATAAATCAGTGGAGAGTCATTACAAATGTAGATGTGCCCATGCAGGAGGATGAGGGTTTACTGAATGATCACAGAGCCTCCATATTACAACCTAATTTAACACCTATGGGAATTTTGGTGCAATACGTTAAACAGCACCAAATTCAGTTCAAATTTCCTCTACATTGGAAAAGTAACTTAAAACGTTCACAGTATATGCACTTACTGACACATGTCGAATGGGCACCATTGGAAGAAGATGACATACCTTGATACAGCAGCGATACATTTGTGTGCACCAATCACAGCTTAGAATAATTAAAATATCTAATCAAACCCCACCCACCCAGTCCTGAGTGTTTAACATGTCTCAAATATTAAATGATATAGAGAAAAAGTTAAGATTTGAACCCAAGTTTCAGTCTTTCCACACCAAATATCGATCATGTGTTCTGAGAATATTCAGTTTTTGAACTGAACTTTAATCTATTTTCACATATGAACAATTATTAATTATATCTAACTGTGTCGTGACCTTAAAAATCAGTGATTTATAGCACTCTACAGTGAAACTATATACAGGGGCCTAAAAATGGTTAATGGACCCAATTCCTGGGGGATCTTATGAGTCGTAATTGGAACTGGGCCCATTAACCATTTTACGTATTATAACTTTAATGAATATTTTCAAGGACAGATCTTTTTCTCCTTTTCTGTGCTGCACCATATGGATGCTACTGTAGTTTGATCTTATTTTCCCAGCCAACTACACAATTGAAGTTGTAACAAGGTACAACTAATAAGGTACATCAGCAGAAAGGCTTAGTGGGTCCCAGTGGTGGAAACAGTGGACAAGGCACAGGCTTTAATCAACAATCAATACCAGTGTGCTCTGCCTGAGCCATTTGCAATATCATATTACTTTACACTGCCCGTTCAACTTGTTTGGACAGTCTATGATATACTTTGATATTAAAATACTTCACTAATGGCTTTTCATAAAAGACAGTAAAGCTAAATGCTACTTTCAGTGATTACTAAAAACTGTTCTTCATAATCAGCGAACATAATTTCTTCATCAGACATCAAAACCTCCGTCCTCAAAAGAAATCATAAAGCAGAGAGCATATTAGAGTCTCTCTTTCAAGCCCAGAGCACTGTGTGATGAGCCTCGGCCAGGCACAGGTCTGCCAGCACTTTGTTTGGAGACTTGGCCGGGCAGATTGGCATATTCAGATTGATTTTGTTGTAGCTCTGAGGTACAGTAATGTGCTTGTATTTCGTCCTGCTTGCCCTCCTCCACCTCCTCCACCGCCGCTCTGTTGGCAGCGGCTGGAGCCAAATGATGGACTACACAGAGACAGTTTCTCAGGGGCATCCCTGGATCGGTTCTCTACCATGAATCTATAAAAGTGAGATTAAGAGCTGCTCTGTAAAAGCTTATATTACATTACAACTCAGCAAAAATATATTTGAAAATTAGACTTTCCATAAATGTTCCTCACTGAGTGTTCCGACAAATTCAACACTAGAAACCTGAGATGTTTTCTGATATCTGTGCAACTTTGGGTGTTTTGTTTTGCAAAGGATGAACATTTACTTTGCTGAGTGACAAAATGAAAGCATCTTCTGTATTTTTAATCTTAGTTCTGAGTGTCTCGTCTGCTATATCCCCACATGTTGGCTAAAAATAACCACAGTTCTTTTTAGTTGTAAGTGTTAAGATGAAATAAGACAGTTACCATGGGAACACTGTTAATCAACACTTTGCCAAATATACCTGGAGATCATTCAAAATGTTCTATACAAGTGCAAACATGCATTCATTAGTTACTGATACGTTAGTTTGCAGAATATAAAACCTTTTTTTCATTTAACAACATATGGCAAACTTCTCACTGCATTACTTGTAAATACAGGACACTACCAAAATCAAATATGGTATAAAGTTACAACATTTTTCAAAGTGTGATTATATTAGAGCTGCACAGATAAATCAGACTGACAAGTCAATTTTTTAAACGTAAAATGTCCCGTTCACCAAGTATCTTGGTCACATTTCAAATTTCACATTTCTGATCTGTATAAATGCTGTTAATGTTATGAGTTTATGTTTAAAAAAAATTACTAGGGCTGCAATGATCTTAAATGATCTATAGAAAATAATCTGTAACTATTCTGTTAAACTGATTCATCATTGGTAATTTTTTATAGCAAAAATAGAAATAATTTATCTAGTTCTAGTGCAGTTTTGGACTGTTGATCAGACAAAACAAGACATTAAGTAACATCACTAAGGACCAAGAGCAAGTGTTATAGGTATTTTTCACTATTTTGACATTTTATAGACCAAATAATTAATTTAATAATTTTAGAAAATAAACAGGGGACACAACTTTAAAAATTTACAATCAGCTGATATCATTATCTGACTTTTTAAACAAATATCAATGTCAGTATCAGCTCAAAACGCCTCAGTATCAGTGTTAGATCGGATATAAATCATATAGTTAACATAGGAATCTGACTGAGCCCTCAATGCTGACCATTTTGGTCATGACCAAAAACAGCACTGAGGTTCAAAACACAGACCTGATGTCAAGTTTTTATAATTGATTTTACATATCTATAATAAATACTGCTAATAAAAACTGTTATCTAATTCTGTGAACAGTTGACAAGACTCGAAATCATCTGCAGGCTGCATGTACAACAGTAAAGATTAAGGAATGTTGTGTTTCTGTTTATCTGTTTGTCATGCAGGCAGATTAGTACATCTCATACACAATCTGTGCTGGAAGTACCAGGAACTGGTTTTACTGGAACACTGGGCTGTAAATTTCTAAAGAGTCGGCATGTTCATTACAAAGCCAATAGCAGCCAGTCAACCAACAACCATGGATTTATGGTTCGGCCTCTGCCATATTTAATATACACATACCGTATATCCACTGCCTGTTTGTATTTGTTTGTGATCTCAGCACATTTCACAGGTTGATAGAGATAACAAAGGTCAAATGAAATTACATAGCAGGTGTATTGGTTTATTTGTCCAGTGATATGGTTACACACAAAGAAAATAATTGATTATTTACTTGAGCTTCAATCTTAGAAGTTCTGCAGTAGAAAATGAAGGTCGGCTCTTAGATTATACTGGCCTTAAAACAGATTTATTATCACTGATGTAGGGAGATATCTAGTAGCATATCATTAGCTGATATTAGCAAATCACACATATATTCATGTGTTTATGGTAATTTAGACACAGTGTTCCCAAAGTTTGTCGCCTTAAGAACATTGACAATATAATCTTTTAACTGTAAATGTCCCATTCAGTACATATTGTGGTCACATTTCCTATTTAAAGCTGTGTAAATTAGATGATTAGTTGATTAGCTAACTGACAAAATGTCAAATGTTACCTACTTCCAGCCCCTTCACTGCATAATCGTGAACATTTTCCCACATTTTTTTGTGTCCGTAATCCTGTGTAACATACAGAGTACACCCGCTAGTGTTCAACGCAAGAAAATGCATCTCTTAGCCGGATAGAAGCGGCACCGAAAGCCACAGGTGAGAAGCTAAGTTTGCCTGCTTTTCGCACTGTCCAATCTTATGGAATATTTTGTTAAAAATGAACCACCATGCATGAACTCTGTATGTCATACAGCTAGCATGCTAACAATGCTAGCCAATTGCTGTCAAAAAGTTAGCTGAATTGTTTTTATGCAAACTTTACTTCCTCGAAATCTGCTGCAAAAGTTCAAATATTTCAATGTACTCAGGGCAAATTCCAGACACACAGAAAAAAAAAGTTTTGCTAACACATCAGAGACCACAGAGGTTGCTATAGGAATGAATGGACCTCTGACTGTGGAGCTATCTGGAAAGGAGGCAGGAAACATAATGCCTAAGGCCAAGTCCAAATTTAAGAGATGCTTACTAACAATGTTCACATTCTGTGTTTTTGTTGATACAGGTGTCCTGCAGGCTTTTTCCTGTAGATAAATAATCAAATGGTCCATTATAGTGGTCTACCAGATGAATTACAGAGCTACAAAAACAAGAAAAGTGCAGTGCTGGAGGGGGATTTTACACAATCTGGCAACCCAAAAGTTGTTCTTATTAATGGCTTATTAGTAACTGGTGTATTTACAGTTAATTAATCCATTAATTACAGTGGATAAACTCTTCATGAACGGTGCCTTATTTAGCCCATGTCACCAATTCAGATCATTATAAAGAGCTTCTTTCCCACGCACTACTACAAAATTCACTTGCTCCTTTGTTCTGTAGGATTCCCACAAAATTCGCCTGTTGTTTCTGAATGAAAACAATAAAAGCCCTTTAACATGTGGTGATTGTTGTGGCTCTGCAGCTCAGCAGCAGGGTATAGGGAGGGAGCGGCTTGATGAGGACGTGATTACACGGCAGTGATACTAATGACGGAGGGATTCATTGAGTAGAAACTGATCTTTGTGTTGCCCTTCACATGTGAATCCGGGCGTGTTTAGTAGCCTATGGCTTTCTATCCTCTATATAGAAACACAAAAATCCAATTATTATTATCGTTTTTACTGTTATTGTTGTTAGGTTACAGTGTTACACAATATCCACCTGTCTGGCTGCACTGACGCCACTGGTACAGGCTGGTATCTCGAGGACAACCGGTTATTTGTTGACAACAACAGGCTGTCGCTTGGTTTCATGATGATAGTGGAGAAAATAAAATGCTCGCCCAGTGTGCGCGCGTGCCGCCCGACATGCGACACTGTTGTCATTGTCGCGTCTGGTCGGTGGATGGATGGAGGAGGGAGCATCTTGAATAACCTGTTCTACCTGTCAGTGTCAAAGACAGGCAGACTAATTCTTCATATTTTCTGAAGAGATTAACAAAAATGACTCACGCGTTACCGATGTATATTCTAGGGAAGACCTCATTGAAATGTTGTGTGGGTAAGCTGTAGAATCCGCTTCCGTTGGACAGGAGCTCGTTGAGTTGTTGGACGGTAACCTCGCCGCCTGGAGCCGGGACATCAGCCGGTGGTTGCTGCTGCTGCTGCTGCTGCTGCTGTTGTTTAGTGGGACTCAGGTGTTTCTTCATGGCTCCTCTTCTAACCAAAAAACATTAATGTTCGATGACAGCCAGCGCCAGACTCGTCAGCTTCGTCCGGTTGTTCAACTGCATTTTATCTCCGCACGTGAGTCGTGCGCGCGCTGTCTTCTCGTCTGAAAAGGTGTCTGATGAGGCGGGAGCGCTACAGCTTTTACCATCAGGGTCAAGTGTACAGGAGTTTGAACAAGTACATCCGGTCAAAACTTTCACAATAAAAGATAGCCAGCCAGATTAGATAAATAGACATGTTTTGGTGTTTCTTTTATCTTACATTTAATCATTGTATTCTGAGCAATATCATTGGATAGCTAATAGCTGAGAGGTCAGAGTGTTGGTGTCATGATGAAAATAAACAATCACTATCTGACAGCTGTCTTCTTTCTTGAGGTTTTTTGTTTGTTTGTTTGTTTTTGTTTATTTAGTGAAGACTACCTTTGGTCAGGATACTGGGGTCATGATCTTTGTTCTTTGTTTTAGGGGAATTTACATTCTGTGGTCTGGAGCAGGAATCTGGGTGTTAGACTTCACTTTATCTAAAACCCATGACAACAACTGTGGTTTGGTCCAGACTACTGAGTTCCAGTTAAGGGAAAATAAAACAATAAAGCCTACATTTATACTACAGTGTAAACAATTCTTCCAGTTTTGTGGCAACAGTGACCTGTTTTTCTATAACATGAATGGTCCATTAAAAAATGATTTTCCCAGCGCTGCATGGAAGATCTTGACTGGCCTGCACACAGTCCTGACCTCATCCCCATTCAACAGCCAACATCAGTGTTGTACCTCTTCCATACACTTGTGGCTTACTAGGAGTAAATCCCTGCTGCAGGCTAAGAATTCTAACTACTTTTGGAAATAAAGGCCAAAATATTTGGATTTAAAGGCCGTCAAGTGCTTAAGTGTTCTTCAGACAAACCTTCTAAACATTCCTAGTGTTAAGGGGCATCTCACAAGGTTTTTTCTATTTCAATTATATTTTGCAAATGCACTAATTTGAAAATGAACTGACAGTGGCTGGCTGGGCCGTGCTTTTATTTTACTGGCAGAAATCGTACAATTTCCGGTATCATTCTGTCTATTTGTGGCTCACTTGACGCAACTGTCTGTCCCCACGACTATCTCCAGCAGACACACCCCACCGGCGGTAGGACACCCTGGAGACGGGAGCTGGACCGGAGGGGGACAGTGGTGACACACGCCAACAAGGGAGGACAGCGTGCTACCTTCAAGTGCTGCTCGTAAGATCCTAAAATTAGACCCGAGGCGTTTTTTGGAGGGGTTTCATAACAAAATCGGCAGTCTGGATCAGTCTGTCCTTTATTCATATTAGCTGTTTTCGTGAAGATGAACTATATGACTGTGCTTGGAGTCCTCTCGATTTTCTATGCAGGGCCAACAGGTGGTTATTAGCCTATAGACGTTTGGGCCTATTTATTAATCACCTTCTTTCTTTATTTATTTGGGCTGTTTATTTGTCTAAATAAGATTTGCCACGCAAATCTGCCTACTTCCTCGCTCCATTTTTAACATAAGTACTGTAATACAAGGGAATAAAATTCTAATGACACTGTTCGGTTTTACTCAAATGTATGTTAATAAATTCAGTTCACAACTGCCATGTTTGTGTACACCCTTACATGAGTATCATCAGCTGACTTGCCAGTTTATTGGCTTTTATTACATTATTCCAGAGGACTTGCTTCAGATAAAAATCTGATAATAAGTCTGATAATAATGAAGGTGGAGGTTTGTGACCAGAGAAATGTTGATACCAATTCCTGGACCAGATTAAATAGGAAACTGAAAAAGGAACATTTCTCACAGGATAACACATGAAGTGAATATTCCCAACTGTTAAGTGAGCATAATTAAAAGACTTTTTTTTAATGCAACAAAAGTACAACATAAAAGGAAAAACAAAACTGAAAATATAATAGAAGCATAAAGAAGCAATAGTAACAATAGCAACCACCATTATCAGTAATGTTAATATTGCCTGGCTACCATCTCATTCACCTTATTACAATAATAATGATAATGGTCAGATACAGTAAAAAACTGAAAAACAGTAAACCTGCCATTTCCTTTATGTATGTCTTATTGCTGGAGTAAATAATTTTCATCTATTTCAAACCATCCAGGTACAGTTTTTGAGAGAAGCAATGACTCTGTCCACCTCTAGATGTCAGCACAAGCCTTCAGTAGGCAGTGAATGCAGCTTTATGGAGGCTATGTTCTGTTGGAAACACTATTTTCAGCTCTTGTTAATACATTGATGCAAATCTGAAAACAACTAAAATTCCTGTGATTTCTGAATATAGGTTTTAGATCAAATAATAATATAGGCTGATTTTAGATCCTTTACATTGTAGATGATCTGCAAATTCAATACTGCTTGTATTTTTCATAGTCATAGTACATAGTTTTCTTGTATTGGGTGCGATCTCACTGTAGTGAAAACATGGTACTGTTGATCTAAAACAGTCTGATGGTGCTAAAGAAATTTGCATAGTATTTACTATAACACCAACCCCAACATAGGAAACTGTTACTTCAGGAGGCACAGTGATTACTATTTAACCAAATAGTAATTACAACTATGCACCCAAACCCTAACCTGTTCTGAGTTGTACAGAGCTGAGGGGCTTAAATCTCCAATCTAGTGGGTGAAAGCTGTCCTCCCTTGTAACCCCTTGGTGGCGACCTTGAATGAGAGGTTTATGAGGAAAGTTAATGAGTCGAAATAATTCAGGTGCACTCAGTCATGTTCAGCCAGTGGCCTGAAAAACACCGATGTCATCCAGTTTTCAAATGTCATGGCAATCTTCATCTTTAAAAACTGGATTTTCTACTCTCTTATTTTGAAAAGAAACATATTTCTCTCCCTTAGTAACAACTTGTGTTGCATATTTTACAAACTGAACAATGAAAACCTTTAGAAGTTTGAGTGTGGGCATTCAAAGTTTTGATCCTTGCATGCTGCATTTGTACAGTATCTTTGAACACAACACAGTCGGCTAAAGCATCTGAACAATGAGAAAAACTACCCCCAGTGTTTGTATGTTATTCAATGTGGATCAAAAGACTGTAGATGACATGTTATGGAATACATGTGATCTCAACATGAGTTAACCCTGCAAGTCTTTAGTTTCCTTATATAGCAAATACATACATTGTCCTCTGGGTCAGTTGCTGTTGTTGGCCTATAAGTCCTACTGGCACCTTCTTTGTGACACTGGGCTGTACAAATAAATTTGGTTTGGTTTGACTTGACTCAGATGATCTTGACCCACTTCAGTTAAAACCCTGTGCCAGTCATCATTTTTGTGTTTCCATGGAGATGTAAGGAGATGCAGTGCAATACCATGGCAACAACAGATCGTGTGGAACAAAATTTGAGCTCCCTGTTGTGCACACACCTGTGTGTGTGTATGTGTGTATGTGTGTGTGTGTGTGTGTGTGTGTGTGTGTGTGAGTCTCCATTGTAATTCAGGCCTGCATTTAACAGTTTTGATGGGAAATTAAACTAACTTTGATTCAGTTCTGCATAAAACATGCTTTAAACTCAAACACTGAGCTACTGTAAATATCCATTTTGGGGAAAACAGCACCTAAGATATTTCAGTAGGTCAGTGGACCCTTTGCTAAATCGTTCCCCCAAACAACAATTGTCAGCTAAGAGTCTTTGCAACCATAACTAGACACAGCAGGCATATAGGAACGATACTACAGTATATAGTGTCGTTTTCAACCTTTCCAAAACCAAAAACACAAGAGCAAAAGTGTAAGAAAGCAATTAAACAGTGTGTTTATCTATAATGGAAGCTGTAAACGTTAGCATGTCCGGTTAACTACCCTAATGAGGCTACACAAAAGTTCAGTTAGGAAGACTATCTCTTCGCAAAGGCCACCTGAGTCACAAGCAGTTCCCACTATCACTAAGCCCCACCTGCTAATTCCTGTTTTCATCCAATCAAAACCTGACATCATTCATAAGCTGTCAAAGTTTAAAAAAATGTTCTCTTCCTCTGCTGTCACTCAACTGACATTTTGGCACCACGACATCAAGTGACCCACACACAAAGACGTCCCACGAAGACATCCCAACCTTGAGCACCAAAAACCAAGGAGCATACCATTAACTAACTACTGTGCATATGTTTGTGGGCTGACATTATGTTTAAAAAAAAAAAAAAGAACCTGTTTATGACAAGCACATTGACTATGTAGTATTTTCCCACAGTGTGAAAGCTTAAACTAACGTTAGCAGCTATGTTCTGCTCTGACATGGCAACAACTCTGGCTAACGTTAGTCACTTTTTACCTCATGTACTGTATTTAGTAAACATTAATGCCACCCTTAAAATACTTTCACATTTGCCATTTTATTTCACTTTCAGCAGCTGTGAGGTTTTGCAGCAGGCGTTTTGCAGCAGGCGTTGCAGCAATAATGTAACATAAAATGCAGAATAGATAAATTATGGAGAGATTCTGCAGAAGAAGCCACCATGCGTCCCATCTGGCTGAGAGTAGTCAAGACTTAACATTGATTTGGTTGCATTTTTATTGGCAGTTTCCCCTTTGTCATTCTGCTTCATGATGCTACATGACCAGATAATTGGACAACCACCACCTGAGTCCTTCTGCAAATCAGCTGTCAGTGACAGAGACACTGGCAGCAGAGTTACACTGCACTGCTCCAAATTTGATTTGAGCGTGACCATGTACTGAGTAATATCTGATATTAGCTTTGTTATCTTAATATAAAAAACCCACATGGAGTCTGTGAGTGGCTGATTAGAGCAACAACATCTGAGTCCCATCTGTAAATCTGTAGATTTACAAAAACTGACACACATGGGTGGTTTATTTATTTTCAAAAACTTTGTACTGATGATGTTTTGCAAGGATTGACCTGTATTAGGCCCTTGGTAATGCAGTAGTTTATAATTTGAATTTGAGGCTCACACATTCATTTCTTCTCTTTTACTGGAAAGCATTGCAGTAGGGAGCTAAATTTTCTTTTCTTTTGCAACATTTCCCACCAAAAACTCTACGCAGACACACAGAAAAGCCTGGATGTAATCATTGTCCTTTTTTTTCCCCAGAGGCTCAAACCAGCCTGAAAATGGTTTTCTTTTGCATCTTCATCAGCTACACACACTAGCAGGGCAGATTGAATATGGGACCACTGTCAACATGTGAATAAATATGTTTGAGATGCATACATTTTTATGTCAAATATTCCTTTGCTCACTGCATATCCAGAGGGAAGATACATTTGCATATTTGTGTCATTCTCAAGTCAAAGACTGCAATCTTCAAACGCTGTGTGGGTGAAACATGCATTAATGGCTTTTCCTTTTTAAGTCTTTATGCTTAAAAAATACTACAACCAAGACATCTCCCCTTTAAAATTACACTCATCATTGTCCGAGAAGCACCAGCAGAGGTCTGCATGTGTCACTGGCCGGCAGCTTTTTGGGTGCTGTTTTAAAGTAAAACACCACTTCTGGTGATTTTCAGGTGAATCGCAATAATACTTATGACCCTTAGGTCATAAAAAATATTCAACATTTTGTAGATTTAGTATCTACTTTAAGAGAGCAAATTCATCAAAATCTAAAAAAAAAAAAAAAAAAAGAGTTCCTTGTCTCAATTCCTGAAAACCTATCATGATTAAAGATTTCTACCCGGCAGCACCCTTTTGCTGAATTATCCAGATGGTCTCTGCATGTGCTGTACTCTATCATTTAGATCTGCCTCTCTACATGCTCACGCTATTGTAATGCATATCTGCACGTGGTGCCTTTTAGCACTGGGCTCCTTTCATACCAGAATCGGTGCGTCTCAATCAATCTGAGCTCCTTTTATTCACAGTGACCACTGCTCGGTCCAGCTTTAGCCAGAGCCTTTTGTAGCCAGTCAGTAAAAGGTTATTTGTCTTATGTCAGAGGATATTTAACAATAGAAGTTTCTACAGGAGGGGGGAAACAACAATTGTGATGTGTGATTGATATAACCATCTGCCTGGCTGGCCACCTTGATTAAACTTGGGGAGGAGTGTAACCTGAATACTGATGCCTTGGGATAGAGCAAAGATCACAAAAGAATTTGAACTATCAAGGTATGATAATAATAAAACCACCATAACAATGTGGAAAGTACAGTATTATTAGCTAAACTACTTGACTGCCTTCCAGTGTTTGCATACATGTATTAAATTGTGGATTTAATCTGTGTGTAAACGTGCCTGTCTGACCACTCTGTGTCTCTTCTGGGTGGTCACTCTGTGCCCACATTAATCTCACAGTCGAGAGATGAGGTCCTGACCTCTGGTATTTTTCTTTCAGGGGAGGTCATTTCCAGTCTGAGCAGTCTGCTCGTTTCTGATATGACTTGTAAATTCACAGCATTACCCGGTCAAAAAGTAACCTTTTGTCAGACGGCATTTCCTCAGTGATTGATTAAAATGAAAGTCTGTTGGTTTACAAAATAAAAAAGAACTTTAAAAATGAATGCACAGCTCAGCAAATAAGCAGATAAAGGATTCTGTCTAAATACTAAATCAACACGTACTGTATATATTGTTTAGGAAGGAATCAAAAGATAGTTGATGTAGAGTTCTTCTGACTTTAATTATTGATAAATCAACTTAATTTTTTCTCAATTATCAGCATTTTGTCTATAAAGTATCTGAAAAGCCCATAATGATTTCCTGAAAATTAAATCAATGTCTTCAAATTGTTTATTTTGTCCAACGAACACATCCAAAAATACTATTTACAATCACAGAAGGCATAAATGGCAGCAGAAAAAAGACAATTAACTGATTATTAAAATACTATACTACTAATATAAACAGTAGATTTTTGGATGTCATTCTTACAGATAACAATTACTACAGTAGTGTAATAATAAACTGATAGGTGCATGGATCAGTAAGTCTTGCCTGTTGTGCAGGATGCTTTGGTTTCTTTACAAGATAAAATTCTTACTTACACTGAAAAAGAAGTTTTTCAGTGTGAGTATAATGAAATCCAGGTAGCCTATAGTGAATTTAGAGTTTTTCTTGGATATATTTATCACAAAATCTAGACTGTCACTTCTCAACAACATCTCCTTTATCTCCCCTACTGTGCATCCTAAATGCATCTTGTGCCTATTACTACACCAAAGACAATCAGTGACATTCCTTGCAACTACAGACAAATTTTCATTTAATGTGAAATAAGTTTAAAGCCATGCCAGTGACACTGTCTGTGACGCTGTACTGAGGCACGGTTCTTGGTGCTTTGCGTTGTGGATGTGTATACCAAATTTCACCACAATCCATCCAAAATACAACAGGTGGCACTAAAGAAAAAGCAGGGGATCACCAAAGTGAATAGGCTTCATCCTAGGACCTTGATACTAAATTTCGTAGCAATCCATCCAATAGTTGCTGGGGTATTCCACTCAGGAGCAAAAAGGTGGACCAACCAACACAGACTACCTATGAAGCCTTGATGCTAGAATGGCTAAAAACATAAAGAACTGTATTAGCATATGGTGTGTAACTTTCATTACACAAAGCTACTGCTTAATTCTCAAATTGCAGTGTGTTACTGTTTATTGGTTAGCTGTCTGTTACCAAGGAATTTATGAAATTATTCAGCTGGAAATTTAACTCTTTGTCCTCTCCACTCTGTTTAATTGTCCATCCATTCATTGATCTTCTACACTTCTCTATTTTTACTCTTCTGTAAGATGACTGAGCAGCCATATTACCCGTCTTGCCTTATTCCCCTCCAATAATATAAATTATTAACATTATAAATCAAGGCACATGAATGCATTATTTAGTAAGGTCCTTCATATTACTCAGATACCCTATAAAACAGACTGGAGATTTCTTGTAGTTTATAACTGCCCTCTAACTTTCATAACCCACTTTTCATTGTTCCATTATTCACTAAAATAAGGTTGTACTGCGATTAAACATGGCCCTGTACAAGCTTATAGTGATTAAAAGGCTCAGCTCAGTGCTTAACCCATTAACATCTGGGAAAACCGATAACATTCTCCATCTACATCAAATACTTGTGCTCGCTTTCCACCACAAACAGACGGGAAAAGAGTTTCTCCCATTTTCTGAAATGAGATTTACAATCAGCATGTTTGTGTTTCACTCACAATGGCCTCTTTGTCAAACCCTGATTAGGCTTAATGTTATTTCAACCAGAGTGATAATGTGATAGCCACAGCCAATCTGTGTTGTCTTAGGTAATCTGTGTTTGGATGGATTGAAGTAATGACCCCCAGGAAAAGAGCCTGAGGGTGTAAAGACAAGGTGAGCTGTCTGAGCTGACAGGGCCACGATCACTAATCACTTGGAGGAGACCAAGCAGAGTGCTGTGAATCCACAACTCATGACACTGATGTGATGATAGAAAATTCAAAGTGTTGTTTCCGACAATCTCTTTTTCCATGTTATGGTAGATTGAAAAAGCTGAAAAGCTTATCTATCCACAATTTCTTACGTAATAATGCTAGATCATGTTATATCACAATGACTGAATTGTTGTCACATTGCACAGCATCCCTCTGGTAATCTGGTTACATGAAAACATGTAAATCCACAACTACATGACCTGGTTTTAAAAGCCAACCAGGATATACATCACTTGGGTGCTCACATGTTTGTTGCGTGATGGATTTTTTTTTTTCACCTCCAGATTCTCCAAATGCAGTAGACAGAGATTGCATTCAGTGTTATTTCACTAGTAACATTTTGAAAAATAGGTTTGTTTTTTTATTGCCAAGGGTCTGATGAGAAGATGAATACACGCTCATGTCTGTGTGCTAAATATGACCCTAGAGCCAACAGTTGAATATCTTAGCTTAGCATAAAGGAAAAAATAGAACACCAGCATCTGTAAAGCTCACTACTTACTAACTTATACTTCCTTTGTTTAATCCATACATAATGTTAAATGCAAAACCCCAACTTTCCCCAGCTTCCAGTCACATTTGTTGTTTACACTATGTTATTTGTACAGATTAAACAAAGAAGATATAACGTGTTTGTTGGTGACTTTTAAAGGTACTGTTGCACAGATTTTTACGTCTGGACAGAGGCAGGACAGCCACTGGGGCCATTATCAGGCTGATATTGTGTAGTCTGAAAGTAACAAGACGGGCCGAAGCTAGCTGGTTAGCACGCTAACTTGAGTAGAAAAAAAAAACGATAGAACTACAAGCAAAACACTGGCATTGCTCTCCACTGCTGGAGACAGCTCTTGGCGAGTAAAGGGGAGTAAAAGTGTGTCAGAGGCAAGGTGAGGTTTATCACCTGATCAGAGGTAGAGCTGCCAAAATCACAGAAAAGCTACAAGCTGACTGAATGGGGTTCCACAGAGGCTTTAACTAGCCTGTGTGATTGAGCTCATGGCTGTGATTAGCAGCCTCTTGGACCGTTTTCAGTTCTATCTTTAGACCCCTGCTATTAGTGAGCTGGATGGAGCTGGCGAGACGTATTGACATGTGGCTGAAGGGAAGTAGATCAACGTGTCACTGCCACTGATGATGTAATTTCTGTTTAATCTACCACTTAATGCACATGTTCAGCAGGAATGTTGTACCAAATGTGAGCAATTAGAATCTACTTAACTTTCTGTGTCTTTATGTACAGAAACTATACGGCTAGCCAGGGTAATACAGCTCACAGATATCCAAGTGTCTCAAGGCTCTGGGTCATCACCCTGTGATGGAGGCGTGAGGCCACTATATCAGTCGACTGCTGCCCTGCATCCAGTGTGGAGTTATAAATCTTGGGGAAAACTCAGATTACAAACACAGATGACTGAGGATCTTGTGTCAAGATTAGTGTGAAGCTGAAGTTTACTGGTATCACTACAGGGCTGATAAGAAACCAGGCAGTCTGCCATGTTGTTCAGTTCCGCAGCATCATAAATCAAAAGAGGGTTAGATGGTTTGCAGGGATTGTGCAATGGATAAATGCACCTAAACATATGTTACCCACTTTTATACACAGAATGCAGCTTAGCCTAGACACATTTTCAAGCTGATATTAATCTTAATGACACAATATCACATGTACAGACAGGTGACATAACAAGAATAAATGAGTGGAGAACAAATTGGAGATTAGTAAAGTAAGAAAGTAAGGTTTATTCATATAGCACCTTCAATGTCAATATAATAAAGATAAAAGATGGAGATACTTCCATACGAGGTACGAAGGCTCGCCGAATGGTCTGATAACTGTGAAAATGAAGTTTCAACTCTACTGAAATGAGGAAAAGTTTTTATAAACAAATCACAGTGTTGATCCCGATTATATCAATAAAATATTTGTTTTCTGCCAAAATATACTTCAGATGCAACATGTTTATTCACATGTATCTAAAGCCATGTAACTACATCTTTCCCTAACCTTGACCAAAGTGTTTCTGTTGCCTGAACCTAACCACAGACAGGCTGTCTGTCCACAGTCTCTGGTTTCACAGTCTGGTGCTTTGGACATATTCAGGCAAGACATTAAATTTTTCACCACAACATAATTGGGAAAACAGTTTAGTAGCTACTATATAAATCTAATTTCTGAGGAGACAGAGTTGATGTCTTGGACAGCGATCCTGAGGGAATACGTTTTGTGAAAACAGTGTGCATCTCTCCAGCAATTTCAAAATGTCATCCGTCTGTGGCATGAAATGTTGAGTGGACATACCTCTAAAAACTGGTGGCATGGCTTGTGTGACTTCCATACTACGTTCAATAGTGTGAACAGCACCACAGATTTTGCATAGTGCAGAATATCAAACCTACATCTCTGACTTATATCATGAATATTAATTTGGTACATTAGCATTGGTCCAAGCCAGTTCTCTACATTAATGCATTTCATTTCATAAATGCTCAATTACTTGTGTAGTGGTTTCACTTTTGCTGTTAATGAGAGGCTTCTCATGCACTCTCAGGCCATTGCTGCTGTCTTTCTGTGTGTATGCGTGTGTGTGTGTGTGTGTGTGTGTGTAACCTTGGCAGAGAAAGCTAAGCTTCATTGAGTGCCTGCAAGCACTGTGCTATCTTTAGCATTTTGTTGAAGCTTTTACCACTGGCCTCCTCCTCCTCCTCTTCCCACTCTTCCTCCTCCTCCATTCCCCTCAGCCCACTCACTGTTGGCTGCACATGCAAACATGCACACTTATGCATGCTTGCACACAACCAACAAGCCCATACGCACACACTAACATACATCTGCACGCTGCATAACTGTTACTGGGCAGATTAGATGAAGCAACCTACTTCTGGGATAAAATCATGAGCCTGATGTTTGTTTCTTTTGGTGCAGAGTGAAAGCCTGACTCTTGTTCCCTGAGCGGCCCTGATTCCTGCCTGAAGGCAAGTTATAAGCCACAAGCCTCACAGGATACACACTTGTATTCCTATTGGCCAGAAATTGATTAAATTCAGTCAGTAGTACACTATTAGAGCATAAAGTATTAATAAATGAATTTGCCTCAAACTAAATTGCACTTACATCAATTATCATTCATCAGCATGTAATGGCCCACTGCCTTTGCTTCTTACAATACATTTATATTACATATTATGCACATTGTTTGCTATTATGCTATTATTTCTGGTGGTGTGAAACATACTGTGATTGCTGATGCCCTTTCAGAGTTTAATTAGCCGTGCAAATACTGGCACAGAGCTTGTTTATTTTGTAGTTCTATTGCCCAATGTTTGTTCTCCTAGAAAGCTAAGCAGGTCTGATTTTACAGCAGACCAATTTTGGCAAAAGTTAAAGTAGCTCCTTGTTGGGGATTAATTACAACAATACAATCTCATGTTTCTAACCAGACAATCGCTAAAATAGCTTTGTCAACTCAGTTAATCAGTGTTACTCGTGTTAAATGCTGCCATGCTGAGGCTTAAGTGAGGGCAGTCGAACATCAGCTTCTAATCCAATCAGTGTAGTTTGGCCTTGAGGGCCAGTTCCCATGAGGCTTTGTGGCTATGGCTTTTTTCATCAAGAGTGCAACACATTCAAGTTTCCATTAAAGCAGCTATTTGTAAGTTTTTCTATCGCTACATAAAGTTAGCATGCTAATGTTAGCAATAACAGCTGTTTGCATGCCAGTCTAAGTCCAGAATAAAACTTCATTCCTTTAGTCACCAAAGGCCTGTCTCCAGATGTGGAAAGCAAAACCAATCTAGTTCTATCAGTTCTGTTCTTCTGCTGAAGTTAGCATGTTAATCAGCTATCCCAGCATAGCAGCCCAGCACTGTCTGATAGTGACTCACTGTAGTGTCCAGACGTGAAGAAGTAGTCATGCTCAGAGGGCATATTGTCACCATAACCTCTTGTATTGTAAATGCAATGATGGCTGAAGCTCTTGGCAAGCAACCATCACCACCGCTGGCCCCAGAAAAAAGTATACTATGCACATTGCCTTCAACTTTATATTGATCATTTTTTGTCGAGTCAGAATGTGTCAAATCATTCTGAAAACTGAAAACTGAAACAAAAAAGAGATTCACTTCAGACAGATGACATAGCAAAATCTGGGAAATATGCTATTTGGATTTCTTGCCACTAAACCTGTCCATTGAAAATAAAGCTAAAGCCAGGAGGAGGTTTCCTTAGTTTAGAATAAAGACTGGAAACAGTGGGAAACAGCTAGCCTGGCGCAGTGCACTTTTTTTTTTTTTTCATGCTAATAACCTTATTTTCCAAAATGTCTTGGCTGCACAGCATGAGTCTGTACTGAGTGACCCACTATAGGTCAGCGAGGTCTAATTAACTTGTATAAGAGCAACCATTGAGTTCCTGGATGTTCTTCTGCATGTGAATAAATGGAAGGTAATAAGTCTAATGCTATATTCGTCTGAACAAGTACATTTCTCCTGCCAGTGTGCAAAAATTACCTGGGAACTCTTCATGCGTGCTTAATATCCATTCAATCATGTCAGTGTGACATTGTCTAATAATAGTCATTTTACACCACAGAATGAAAGTTATTGGTGTCAGCAGTGCACCTGTAATTGTATCCTCCTATCTCTTATACTCTCTGTTTCTGCAGTGCTGTGGCTGAAGCTGTCAAACACGATAGTGTGTAACACGAGACGCACTTCCTCCGTCCTCCTGCTTCACCTTCTGAGCTGCTGTCCCATGACACATGCTGAGCTGTGAGCTTTGCACCATGGCTGACAGTGATGAGAAAGTATTGCTTTTGCTCTGTGCTGCTTCTTTGCTTCTAGGAACAGAAAATCTGATTTAAATAAGCAGTAAAAAGATCACAACTGGGAGGAGAAATTATATTTATTCTCCCTCTTCTTAACAAATATTCAGTGTGTTTTCTTGCTAACCTCCTGCTGTTTGTCACCCAGCTGCTATGCTCTATATCCCAGTATGTGTGCTTTAACACAAATAAAACACAGCTGGTGAATAATGAATGAAACTGTGGTCTCTACTGCCTTAATAGACCTATATCCAAGTAAAAGTGAGTGGTACGCTGTATTCTGAAATCCTTTGCATTTCCCTAAAATCGCAGTGTGCCCTTGACAGAATGACAGGGTATTTAGTCGCATTCAACTGATGCCTAAGGCGTTTTTTTTTTTTTTTTGTTGCACTCTCCGAGTTTCCATTCAGGTTTAATAAGTTCCTAATGAAAGAGGACCAGCGGAAGCTGTTTAAGTCAATCTGCTCTGCACAGTTACAGATCATTGGATGCTCCATTTATGGTGATTTAAATGTGTGCCACGGGACATATTCCAAAAAGCATTCACACAATGGCTTTCCATTTACTTCCTCCCTTCTCCTCTCCTATTATAGTAATGGAAGCGGGGGTGTCTGAGGCAACAGACAAAGGAAAGCACAATAGTTATGGCCCCCATCCTCTCCTTGAGAAATGGCATGATGGTTTCAAGTCTGCACCCTGTTGTCGTTAGAAAATAAATGAATAAACCACATGCTCAGTTGAGTAAGAAAAAATTAACTACTGGTGCCAACTCTCTGTATTTCATCACATTGCACCATGTGAAAAAAATTGGTAAAATGGGATGTTGAAGGACACAGCACAATCTCTTAGTTTTTTCTGTTCTTTCATCAACAATGCACAGCTGAAATAGATGAGGAAAGGTAGAAAATGATGAGTTCTCAGGATCTACGAGACAACATATTCTGTCCTTTGCTTATTTACTGTGTGTTGCTTGCATAGAGAAATAGTTGGCTGCTTGGCATTGAGGTGGTCTTGTGGTTTAAGAAGCACACCATATAATTACAATGTCCCCAGTTTGATTCCAGCTGGAGATCTTTATTGCATGACACCCTCCTTACCCTCTCCCCATCTTATTCTGCTGCCAGATAAAGGCAAAAGGCCAAACGGTAGACTAAGATATGAAAATGTTATGAAATTTTGGGGCACATACATTCAAGGGGGAAGCCTGATCATTTGCATTAAATTCAAAACAATAACAATAATTACTTACAATAACAAATAATTTTATGATATAAATACTTACAGATTCTTCATTTGCAGCTCTTGATTCTTCTAAAGTTTTGCATTGAATCCTGTTTTGCACTGGCCCCTGTAGGAAAAACAGTCACACAGAAAGTGATTAGCACACAGGTACTGTTTTATTTATGTATTTATTTTTATTTTTTGTAAACTGTGGCTGAAACATGTCAGTCAAAAAGACAATTTAACCCCTGTCATAGAACGTGGTACAATTCAAATCACTCCTTTCTCTGTGTAAAAAACGAAGTGACATCTAACAAAGTTAGAGCTAGCCTTCAACAACTGGAGAGGAGGGAGGGGGTTGCCTCATCTCACTACTAAGAGTTTTCATATTTATGTGCACAGCCACTGACAAAGTGAATTTTGTAATATGTTAAATTTAACTAAGAGCATAAAACGATCCTGTCCTGTAAACCTGTAACATTTCTCCTGCTTGACTTTTTCACACTTAATTTCTTAATTCGTTTGACAGAGCATGGGTCTGCACATATGCAGGGTGTTACTATCCATTAGCTCTCCTGTCTAGACAGGACTTAAGGCTATTTGTGACCCGCTGGTCTCATTCCACTGGTGATCCCTGGCAACACTCCCAGTTTTAGGTCTGTCTAACAGGATTAAAGCGCTGCCAGAGGACTTTGTGTATGTCACCAATGACATAGCGGATCAGTAAATGTCAATAAACAAAAAGCCACAACAACCTGGATGTTTTATGTACAGCAAGTTACATAAGGTAAAAGGCTAAACGAGGTCTCTGTTATTGGTGTCTGTAAGGTGTCTTCAGTTTTGTTCTCAACACAGGAGAAACAATTAAATAGTATTCATTTATTCTGCGAGATAATATAATTTATATTATAAGATTAAACTGCAGTAGACAATATAGGTAAGGAAACAAGCTGAGAGAGATATTAAAGGATCGGTTTAACACATGCTTTTTGCCCAAGTGTCAGAGTAAATCAATATAACTCTGACTTGTATCTGTATGGAACAGAACATATGAACCAAAGGAAAACGAGGTGAAACGTGAGTCTTGGAAGTGTTGATATGTGGACTTTATTACCAATGGAGCCAGGCTAATTGTTTCCCCTGCTTTCAGTCTTTATGCTAAGCTAAGCTAAGCGTCTCCCAGGCTGTAGCTTCCTATTCAATGGACAGATCTGAGAGCAGTATCAATATTCTAATTTAACTCTCTCTAAAGGTGACACTTTACTAAATACAAGCTGTTATCGTCGATCTTTATGTAATGTTATTTTATTTCATACTCAGTGATGAAAATGATGAGATTGTGATAAAGGGAATTTAGATTTTGAAAGTTTGCAATATTATTATGATTAATGTCATTATTATCATTATTTATTATATTTTTTCACATATTTAGAATCACTGTTTTATATATTTCTTGTTTGATTCTGCTTATTAAATGTTGAACTCAAACATTAATAAAGTTAATGGGTTATAAAAAATTTCCAGCCTTTCCTTTAACAGAATAATACTGACAAGATTTCTATAAATTCTGTAATGACAGAGAGAGTCATACTGTATATTAGCTTATTTTAAATCATTTCAGTCTCATTTAGAATTAGGTTGCGCACAGAATGAAACTTGAGAAATGACAAATGGCTAAATATAAGACAATTATATAAAAAAGGTCAAATTAAGTAAAATAATTTCAGAGTTTTCGGCCTCTTATGTTAATAGTCTACTTTAGGAGACCCCAGGAATACAAACTAGGGCAGCAGTCTCTCGATTGAGGTGACAAAGTGCAGACCAGACGGTTCAGGCAAAAACATGAGCAAATGGAAACTGTGCCGAATCATTTTACAGGCCAGCTGCTCTTTGTGCATTAGAAAGTCAGTTAATTCCAGGTTGATACAGATTTGAGTAATTGTCCTGTTGTCGTGTCAGCACTGATGGCTGGGTTGTCCTGTGTAGTCAGGGCCAGTGGAGGATTGCTGACACTAAACCCTACCCTGGCTTAGAGTGGTGGCCTGACACGCTGGCCAAGCCCAATACCCTCGAACAGTGAAATCTTTCATAGAATAACATGAAAAAGCAACAAAAGGAATGCTGTGATGGCTTGTGAAGGACTGGAGCATGCTTGGGATGAACAAAAAGGCCACTATGGGTGCCTCATTTGGGAGACCAAGCCCCAAATACCAGATCTGATCCGCATGGGTACCCCCTCACAACCTTGGTCAAGATTATTGGGTTCTTCTCTCCTCAAAACAGTTTGCAGTCCATAGTACCCACACAACAGGAGTTACTAGCATTGATAACTGAGGATTTTCTTGAACCGAGTGACAGGTTTGACAAACAATTTAATCAGGAACAAGATAAGCAATAGTGTTTATCCTTTGTTATCAATGAGTGCCACTTATTAACTGCAGAACAGATAGAGTTGAAGGGACAGCTATTTTTCTCATCTAAAACTTATTCAACATGACCAAATAAATGACCAAATAAATTATATTGCATTGAATATTTATATCCACACAGTTTCATCTAGGCATTTAGCATATTAGCATACATAAATTGGCTAATTAACACTAAACACAGTGCCGCTGAGGCTGATGGAAATGCCATTACTTTTGCAGGTATTTGGCCACAAAATTAAATACTGGAAAACTTTTTGGCCTGTTTTTGTGGCATTAGAGGAGAAATTCCAAAATGCAGTTCATCCAGAAAGGAACATGAAAGTCAGAACCAAACTCCACAACAATCCATCCAATAGTAGTAAAGGTATTTTTCTCAGGATCACAAAAGTCAACCTCATCGTGGCACTAGGGAAAAGTCAGGGTACCACTGTCAGAGAGATTTATCATCTGGCCACCATAGACATAGCAACCAAATTTCACAACAATGCCCCCAGTGGTTATTGATATTTAATTCTGGACTAAAGTGGAGGCCATGCTGCTAGTGTGGCTACAAATATTGCAGAGAAGTCCTGGGTGTTGTAAATAAGACTGAACATTTCTTTGTCAACTAGCTAACTCAATCTGGTGGTGAGGACACTGCAGTATGGCTGAAAGCTCCAGATCAATCAAGTAAAAAGACCTTAAGTGTGATTATCTTCACTCCCAGTTTTACATTTCAAACAGATCTAAGAGGCCAGTATTACATTGAAAACTACTACAGAGCAAGTATTTGTGAAATGTTTTACTTAAAAATTGTCCAAACATTTAAAAAATGCCCCTCACAGTTCCCCAGAGCCTAAAGCAATGGAAAAATGTCTTGTCTTTAAGATATTCACTTTGCTATTGTACATATGAGAAAATATTAACATTTAAAAAGCTCTGCTTTCAAACTTGCCAATCAACTTTTTATCAACCAACTAAAAGGTTAATGCACTTGTCATTTTAGCTCTAAAGTACTCAGTGGTTTCTGGGTGCCTGAGGAAATAATGAAGCTGCCAGTTATACTGAGGGTCAGTAAGGGCCTGACAGCAACTTTTTTGCACCAGCACCCACAAGGTTAAACCGGCCCTGTTGACACCAGAGAGTGGGCAGAGACAGATATGCATTATCAGCCAGTCTGACAGTGTTCACTGCACTCCAACACATGCAGAGCGAAAAAAAAACCTTACCAACACAATCGCTCAGATTTCTTTTTCATTGCCATGAGCTCCACAGCTCACGTGTAGTCTCTCTCCCACGTGCTTTTCCTATCTGTTCAAGGCTGAACAAAACCCTGACACTGGCCATTACAGCTGGTCCTGCATCCAGGGGAGAGTCACAGTGTGGGGGTCCCACACTTGATAGAGCTCCAATCTTGATCTGCCAGGCAGGACATAGTGTCAACAAAAGCCACGTGGGGTGAGACAGTAAGACCTTGGTGGACTGAATCATCTTTTCTTCAGACACAGCTGTGGTTCACTGAATTTACAAAGCACAAACTGTCCTTAATATGAGTCAGGTGAGACTTTGGCTAGGTCTGAAATCATTCTCTCATTCAATATTCCCTGGATAATAAACATTCAGTTGTTTACTCTGTAGCTGTGGTGGGATGCCACTACGCACTTTATTTAAGTACAGTTCTGAGTTACTTGTCCTTTGCATTATTTGCACTGGTATAAAAATACAGTTGAAGTTATTCTCTATTGTTGTAACCTTTCCTATAATCTATGTCTGCTGTTTGCACTGAGTCACAGTTGTGATCTTCAAGACCATCTTTAACAGGAGCAATTATTTATGTCTCCCTCTATCACATTAAATCAACCACATAATTCCCAGGTCAGCACATTCCCAGATCCGCCCACTGCCAGGGTGACACAAATAAACAGCTCTGATCTCGATACAGCACCTCACAGCGTGTCTTATGCCACAGCAGTCTGGGTTGCTGCTTAGAGAGGCCGGTCTGTTTCTAAACAGCAGTAACAGCCAGGATTAACTAGAGCTGGTGGTTAGTGGGCACCCCACTAGCTAGTATACACCAGATGGGTGTCTGGGTAATCCCAGTGTGGGATCAGGGGTAGACCCAGGGTGGCAGTGTGGGTGTACAGAATCTACACTGGACTGATTAAAACACAAGAAAAAACATCATAAAACCTTGCACAGATATCCAACTGCCACATTAGTGGGTAGTGACCATTTCTATGTGATAATTCAAAACACAAGAGCAGTGTGATTTGCCAGATGTTTAAAAATGACACCATTATGCATTCACTTCATAAGCCCTGTGCATCAAGAGAACACAAGAAGAGGTTTTCTTCCTTAAAAGTGACTGAATCTAGAACCTTTGAGACGACTTGGAAGCATGAAATCATCCATGAAGTCATATTTATATCCCCCCTGCAGCTGAACTAGTTATGGAAAAGTTTGGCCATAAAGTTTAAATCACAGTAAATACGTGGCCCATAATTTCTTCACAGCTCCCTTGAGCAATGACTCATCCTTGACTCTGAATCTGCAGGGAATGAAGCATATATGAATAAATGCTGCCTGACCCCTGATGTGATATCCTTTATTCACAAATGAAATGAAAATGATTACAGTCCTTCAGCCAGTGGTGAAGCATGAATAAAGGAGATGATCACATCCATATGTTTTGGCACAGGGTCACCTCAGATGTAAAGGCAATTTTGATACAAACACAGCAGCCCCACCCACTTTGTCTTTTTCACAACTAAGAAATATGGCCTTGGTGTTTGTTCTTTCTTCTCTTATAGCCCAGGGGTTGAAAGAGCCCTGTGTGGTAAAGTCAAGCTTCAGTTTCCCTCGCAATCCCTTCCCATCCATTCAATCCTGCAGGCTCGGCTCTAAATGAAGGCCAAGTGGCAGCTTTACGACCTTTCGGAAATAAAAGCTAAAGCAAGTAATCCAGCCCTCCCACCAAACATTGTCCCTTTTGAACCCTCAAAAGACCTTCACTCTGCTGCTAGTGCTAATGGCCAACTCTCTCTTCTGCAAAACCAAACCCCTCTTGCCTCTGGATCCACAGCAATGTCAACAAGGCTTGATTTCCTAGAAAGATTCTGCTGGTGTGAAATTTGAGATATTTTCATAGTGACTCACATCAATACCATCAGAAACAGAGCAAAGGAGAGTGAAAGGGCAGGCAAAACAAAGGTTGTAAACAAATTTAAAACTGGCGATTAAATACAGACAGACAGAGAGGAGGAGATAAAGAAGTGAGGGGAAAAAAGAAAAAGATGTGAAAAGACAGAGACAGATAGAGCGAGGCAGTGATCTCAGGATTCCAGTATTGATCTGAGCTTCTTTTTCTAATCTCCCTGCCCCCTCTGTAACCTCAGCTGGATTGGACATCCAGCCACAAAAAGCAATTTGACCCCCACCACTGCCCTCACAGGTCACCCTTTAGTGACTGCTGACTTCAGGTTGCCATGGTGACAGAAAATTATGTCTAGGGCCCAGTTGGACGTGTTAAGAGGCTTGGATTCATGCCCAGAGCTCTGTTGCTTTTCATCATAGGGGGCTTTAAAGAGTCTACAGCAGAGAATTATTGCTCTGTTGTTGTATATGTGGATTTTTTTGTAACTTTTACCTTTTACATCTGATGCCCCACTGCAGCTGTTTAAGCTCCTGGTTTTGGTCATGCTAGCATAGATTTACGGATGGCGTTGTTGGTTGGTTCATCAGTCAGTCCACCGTTTTGTTCCAGACTTCAATATCTCAACAATTATTCATCCTATGTAGACATTCATTGTCCACAGAAGATGAATCCTACTGACTTAAATGATCCACTGATACTTTATAAAGCACCACCATCAGGTCAGACTTATCACTTAGCTATCAGATATAGGCAGTCAGTGAAATATGACAACATCTATTCAGTGGACTGATATTAAATTTTGTATAAACATTCATGATCCCCAGAGGATCAATCTCCTGCCACCATAAGGTAGGCACTTTCAATTTCTAGTAACCTGTCTTAACAACTATTGGATGGCTTCTGATTAAATATGGTACATTTGAATATTTGTGTTCCCGTCAGGATGAACTGTAATAACTTGACCATTTGATTTGCTTTCTAGCACCTTAATCAAGTCAGAAAACCAAAACTTTAGTTTATACCTGAAAAACTAGTGATGTTCGTATCCCCCACTGTGCTTTGTGTTGAGAGCTAATTAGAAAATAATAGCATGCTAACACTCTAAACTAAGATGGTGAACATGGTAAACATTATACCTGCTAAACATGAGCGTGTTAGCATGGTCATTGTGAGCCTGTTAGCATGATGCTGTTAGCGTTTAGTTCAAAACACTGCTGTGCCTAAACACAGCCTCACAGAATCACTACTGCAAACATAACTTCATTTAATATTAACCGTTTCCTATTTAACCATGTCATTTACATCTTTCTGTCATTTCAGGAATCCTCTTTTTATGTAACAATACAGTTTACTCATCAAGCCCTTTCTACTGACCATTAGCATGACAGCATTGCCACTGCTAGCAGGCTAACGTTAGCGCTAAGCACAAAGCATTGTGTCTGAATACAGCCTCCAGTTTAAAATTTACAAATTCATGCCCCTACGGCTATACAGTCACACAACATATGTAAATTATGCACTTGCAATATAAATCATAGAAAAAAACATAAAAATTGTTGACTGAATATAAAACATTTCACAAAAGTTGTTGTACATTTTTTACCGTATAAAAATAAACTTGAATCAAACATACCGTGTAAGCTGCTTATTACTAGGAGGGGCTAAATGTTGAATATTTCGTCCTTGTCGTTGTTTTTGTCTCCTTCTTCTAGATTATGTTCGTTTAAATGCTTGATTTAAATTTAGCTAGAGTGCTCATCCTGTGCGCTGCTCACTTGACGCTTCGCTTGCAAGGTGTTAATTTAATTAATTACGTGCGCAACAATAGAGCGGTGTTATTAGTTCCGCCTCTAAAACTGCTTAATTACAGGTACGAACCAAAAACAGCAAAGTAGACAGCTAGAAACTAAGCTAATGATGTGAGGCAGTTAAAATGTGATTCTACTTGCTATAACCTAGTACAATTTCCTGTACTGATCAGTGTATCCCTGTAGATTTAATGGCTCAAGGGCATCCTAATGTGTGCATTGTGCACAAGGTTGATAGATTAATATTAGTATGTCCTCTGTATGAATATGAAATGCAACCATGAAGCTGTCCAAGGGAGGGTAGTGCACTTTTCAAGCGCTAAATTGGTCATATAACAGAAATAATTCACCATTCAACACAATGCAGAGTCAAAGGTTTGTTTAGACAATTAGTCTTGTTTGTAAATTCTTACAATTAGTCCTCCTTTGCAGTTATTGCATTATGTTTTTTGAGGAGAAAAGGAGGACACAATAGGGGTTGTGTGCCCTTTGGGTAGCTGATGGAAATCAGTGTTTCTGAAGCCCAGAAGTGAGCCTGTGTCTGATTTTAGAATCCAGGGATACACCTGTCTGTGTGCGATTCCACATCTTAAGCCCTGACACATAATCCCCAAGGCATCCCTCTCTTGTGTGTTCCTTGTCAGCCACCATATAGCCTAGAAAACAGGAGGCATGAGAGAGAAAGAATAGCAGGATGTCTGTACAGTGTGTGACAGAAACATGCAGAAAGAAAAGCAAAGAGAGAGTGTGTAAAAAAAATCACATGCAGCTCTCTCTAGCTTTTCCCCCACTGGATGGATCAAGACTCCAATTCAGCAAGTCAATCAAGTGTGCAGTGGGCTATAGGCACAACAGCACCTTCCCCTAGCTGCAATACAGTGTCTTTTACACCTTTTATTCTGGGCAAAGAATCTCAGTTGCAGAACGTTGAGGTGCTTTTCATTGGCTGATTGATGCCTCCACATGCCCACAGTGTGTCTCAGCTGTTGAAAACACCACATCGAGATGCTAATTTATTCAGGGACCAGCTGCTGTGTCAAGATGATTCTGCAAAAGACATCCTTGAAAGTTTTTAATGAGCTCGCCATTGTGAATAATGGGGACGGAGAGGTCACAGAAGTCAAGATGTTTGCGCTGCCGCGTGCTCGCATGTGTCCATGCATGGGTGTGTTCGTGCTATTGCTGTATTATATGTGCATGCATTTATGCCTCCGCTGACATTCAGCATTTAAGAACACTTAGCAGGAGGCATCTGTGTTGGTAACAAATCATTATCTCATCATGTCGGGCAAGACAAATACACAGCAGGAGCACACACACACGCACACAGAGAAACTGACGGTATGCAGGTCAACAGTGTGTGACCTGTAGATTGGACGTTTGTTGCATAATGTCATATTTGAGCGGTGACTTAAGAGATTTGTAGAAGAGCAAGAGGATTAAAACGTGTTATTGAGAACAGTTACAGAACTGCCACGAATAGCTGTAACAGTTTCTGAAATGATTCAGCAATAATGATAAAATGCAACAAGACACATCAGATGGCTGGTGCTCTGTTGACCTTCAGTTGATGTAAATGCAATGTGTTCCTTAAACAGGGATGTGTTTGTGACAGAATACTCTCAAAAAACACAGAAATGAAATAAAAATTCTGAAGTGTTTCTCTCATATATCTTCTTCTACTGGATGAAAAAAATGAAAGTTTCTTTTGCATCTGACATCACAGTCAGCAGGAGACCGGGAGTTCGTGTTGTGTTTGTTTGTATTTAAATCACCAGGCATCCTTTAGTGTTGTTTTAGCTGCATACGTACATGCAGCGACATTGTGTCTTTGAAAAATTGCGATTTCAGAACACTTCCTTCATCAAGTCGTCAGAAAACACATAAATATGGCTGTGGTTTCAACCTAAACCTGCTGAACTTCATCCTCTTTGTTTGGGGGGGGGGGTTGGAGCAACAGTGAATCAGATGATGGCCTGAGGTGGTTCAGTCCAGCCTGATCACACAACAAGACTAAACCGCCTAGCCTCTGAACCACCTCGCCACTAATTGATGCAATTACACTGTCAGCAGCTGGCAGACTGGAAGGCCCAGAATCAAAGCAAATGGATTTTTTGGCTCGTGTGGGGGGAGGGGCAGGGGTTGGAGTGAATAGGGAAAAGGGTCACAATTCAGGACTTCAAATTAGAATGCGATACATTTCTATTTCATTTCTTACAAATATTTTAATCCTTGGGGGTACCAGACACAAACTCTGAAAACAACACTTACATGTTATCACCTTTTAAATTAATTAATTTCTTTGCAAACATTTGCCTATTTACATACCTAACAGATAGTGAGCAACATTATCACTCTGTAAGTCCAATATTAACTCTCTTTTTGCTCTGTTTTTGGTCTCCACCAATTCCAAGGTTTCCCACCAAGGGAAATATCTGCCTCTTGCTCCAATATGTTCAGCTGCTAGTTGCTAATTTTGTCCTTTGCAGAGTAAAATCAACACTAGATCTGTGAAACTGAGTCAAAATAGTAACGTTGTGGGCCAGAAAACTAAAACAGTGACCTTAAAAAAAAAACCTACAACAAGCAATCCTTTCACATTCACATCATCACCTGATCCTTCTTAATATAAAACTACTGATTATAGCAGCTTTAAGGAGTTAAACTAAGGTTTGTAAACCCAAACCTTACTCTGGAATAACTTCATACATTCTGGTTCATAACAATATTTTATCCATTTCTCAGGCCCAGACCTAAACCATAAGAATGCTCTATTAACTGCAAGATAGAAAGATAACACTGGATGTTCTGTACAGTGCTTCGTTTTATTAAGTCCTCAGTGTTACAAAAATGTACAATTTGTATAAACACTATTGTTATAGTAAATGAAACTTAACCTCTGTGGCCATGAAGGGAATGCACTTGGGATAACTGTTCCATGGCAATGAAATTTAATAGAATGTGGTGCTCCAACACCACAAGTCCTTCTGTCCAGCACAAAACACAAAAATGTGGAATAAATATTCTGGGAAGTATCCATATATTGTGTAACAAAAACAGCTGTTTAGTTGGGTATAATCTGTGCAAACTTGTGAAGGAATATAAGGACATTTTAAATTTTATTCTAGATTTTTCTGCACCGAGTACCTGCCACATGGATGTTAATGTGCTCATATATTAGTCCTACACTTAACAGGCAAACGTCTTGTTAGAAATCTTTTAAACAAGAGTGGAAAAGCACTTAGTGGAAACTAACTGCTATCAAGGTTTAAATCTTTAAATCTGTATCTTAAGCCTTCAAAGGACAGCTGCACGATTGCAGAACAAAGAATATGTCAATACTGTTTCAATTATTATGAGCAAATCCATTTCTCCCGACCCTAAGGCCGTGTGTAATTGTTGTTTTGTTGGCACAGATCGCTTTCCCATTAAAAGGGACCATTAAGCTTGGAAGTGTCTCAACAGTGGATAAATCTCTTGAGGTAATGTCCACAGTGTGAGCCAAGAGTTCATCTCTTTCTGTTCCTGTTGTGCTTCACCATCTTCTTCCTCTTCAGGATCATCTCATACAGTTTCTCCAGGCCCGGCTGGAGTCCCTGACCGTTCACAGCGCTGCAGCTCTGCACGTGATGCAGCGTGTACATGCTCAGTTCGTGGACAGAAAGCAGCTTCTCCACCTCGCTGACAGACAAGGCTGAATCCAGGTCCTGCTTGTTGGCCAGGATCAGCACAGGGACCCCCTGGTTCTCCGAGGTTCGGGTGATCTTGTGGAGCTCCACTCTGGCCTCCTCCATCCTCTCCAGCTCCGTGGAGTCCACCACAAACACCATACCATCCGTCCGCCGGGTGTAAGACTTCCATAGTGGGCGCAGCTTCTCCTGCCCGCCCACATCCCACACCTGGAAGTTTATGGCCCGAGACGCCCCCACTGCCACCTTGATTTTTTCTGTGTTGAAGCCCTTTGTGGGGATTGTTTTCACAAACTCCTTCAACTTGAGCCTGTAGAGCAGGGAGGTTTTGCCGGCTGAGTCGAGGCCGATGACCACCACGTGCAGCGACTGGAAGCTTGGCAGGAACGGCGTGTTGGGAGCGATATCAGTCAGCTGGTTGCCCATGATTACAGCCAGCAATTCACACCTACTTAGGTGAGACGAGGTGTCAGATTCCTGATTTAATCCCTTTTTTTTTTTTTTTTCAGGAGATTGGCATTTGCTCCCTGTCCTCAGAGGCAGATAGGATCAGATGGTGTGGAGACCTTATCAAAACACACACACATACACAGTGAGTTAACATTTAATGAGAAGACAATGGGTGCTTAAGGAATGTGTGTTTGCAAGGAGGCATTGACAATAGATAGTGATGATTATCAGTTCTTGATGCAATTTCATCCTATCAGTCTGCTAGTTCACAGCTGAGATTTTCTACTTTACTGTCCCTCAGTTTACTACATCCAAATCAATAAACATATTGGCTTTTCAACAGTTGATTGGGTGTCTGAGATCTAGTTTCTTATTTGGTATGGGTAATCCTCTTAAGACTGTTAAACCTGAAATGCTTCTCTTGCGCGGGGCAGATTGATTTCATTGCAGTGGATGGATAATATGTATTCCCTGGTTCACTCTGCCAACTGTCTATGAGGACTGCTGCAGCAGCACTAATCCGGTTGTTGTTGACATCCTGATACCCATCAAACAGCTGCCTTTGGACAGAATACAGCCACTGCATGTTTGCAGGAAGATATTATTTACTTGGGACCCTGCGTCGTATTAGAGTATCATTGTTTCTAGAGGTAAAATGTAGTGTCATGCTTCTGAATCGATTTTATTACTTCACTGTCTTCGAAATTAATAAGCCACCTTAGTTTTCCGCCTCTCCTGCACGAAACCTACCCATCTAATTTGGACTGTATATTTTCTACTGAGGTTTCATTTGTGCAAATGAATGAAATAACTTCAAGATATCTCACTAATGGAGCCTATGAAACTTTAAGGGATTAACTATAACCAGACTAAATACGCGATACTAATAAAAATAAAACGCGTGCAGTTTACACAGCCTGTAAGAATAAAAACATTAAAATGTCCTCCTGCACATTCCAAACATCCATACCTTCTAAATGCGCCGCGAAACCATCATCCACACGAAATAAACACATCCATAGTCGACAGATGATGTTGTGTCCCGGTGGTCACATCCGCTCCTGCTCTCCTCCTCCAGCAGCACTGAAGAGATTTGAGGAGACTCGAGAGCACAGCACCTCAAGCCTGGGTGACGTCACGGCCACCTGGACGGCTAAACCACGCCCCCTGTCGGTCTGTGGTGGCACGTTAACCACTGACACTTGAATGAGATTCAGTGTTTTACTGAGCTTTGTCACATCTGCAGGTTGATTTGGTATATATTAAGTTCTTAATGGATAAATAAAAAGCCTCGGTTTGTGTTTCTGAAGTGGTTCATGGTGGATTTTGAGGTCTGTTATTCAAACCAGCCTCTTTTCACTCTCAGTTTCTTCTCACTAACTGCAGGATATTCGCATATAGAATTAGCTGATATTTAAAAGAATCCACTCTTCCCTCTGTCTGTGCAGTGTTTCATGTGTTAACAGCTGCCACACAGCCCCAAAACAGAGTATTTCCACACCACTACTTCACAGCTGTCAAAGGTGGGGGTCACCTAACAAAGCATTGGCTCCCCCCTGTGTCCACTCTCAAGAACTTCAAGGACTGGAGCAAAATATGAGTCTTTTCTAGATGTTTTTGTTTTATTACACTTTGGCGTTATATTGACTCTAATATGATGTGGTAGGTTAAAAAAACATTCATTATTAAAAACAATAATATTGAAGTCATTATGAGTGTCTTCAACTCCAGGTACCCAGTTTGCCAGAATAAAATGTTTGTTTGTTGTAAACATGTAGTCTGCACACACAACAAAACTATTTGGATTTTAATTTTAATCAGCACAGCTCAGCCACCTGTTGTGGGAGAAGTACTCAATTACAATACCTCAATATAAAAATACTGCAAGTAAAAGTCAAATGAGCAAATAGAATAAAACCAAAATATTATGCATGGTCAGAAACCACTGTGAGAAAATACAGTATGACTTTGTAATTTAGGCAAAGTTACAAGAGTTAAGGTTCAAAATGTGAAGAAATTCTGAAATGATGATGGTGACTCACGGATTATAATATAGAAGTCACAACAGAACCTTAAATGACACAGTTTAATAAAGTGCAAATGACAAAAGACAAAATTATCAGAGATCAACATCCTGTTTACACAATGTGTGGCATCCTGCCCAAAAAAAAATTAAGATGTTTCCAAAAATGTTGTGCAATTACTTACATTTTTACAAAGTTTACAAGTCTTAAAATGAAAACACACTTTTCACACTTTGCATTTCAGCATTTTGTGCCTGTTTCACACGATTTTATGAGACTAATTTACCCATAATACAGATTTAAAGGCAGGTCTCTTAAAAGTAAGAGTTCATGCCAAGATATAAGAACATTTGAAGTATCTATATTTTTAAATTGGAACTTTGTAGTGATTGATATAAGTCTGAAAGTATTCTGAAAGAACATACAGAATAAGATAAAGATGCATTTTCACAGTAGTTTATCATTCACACATTCACATTCCATACAAAGGAGATAAAGTGATGATGCAGCCAAGATACCCATTATTTCACACTGCGACTTTGGTGTTTTTCATTTTGATTTCATCATCTCACAGGATGTGGGATTGTTGAATTGGTGCCACAGTCAATATACTCAAAGGTGTTCAGAGACAGCTGCTCCATGTGAGAGAGATAGGAAATATTCATCGTCATTCTGGGGGCAAAAAGAATTTAAAAAAAAACAGTATGAGAGACAAGTCAGAGCCAGTATCTGCTATGTCATGATTTTGTAACATTTCAAGCTGCATGAATCAATATTTTTTTATATTAACAATGGATCAAATAACTGTGTGAAATGTGAACGCGGTGGCCTGTAGTGATGAATTCACTGCTACATGACTCTGCAGTTTTCCTGAACTCTAAAGAATGTCTTAACATCTTTTAGCTTATTGTTTTGTTTTTCTGGTCCGCAAACTCCACACTCAACAAACTTGTTTCCAGCCACAACAAGCAGCTATTTGCACAAAAAAAAGCTCTGGTAAACCCACTGTGCACTGCCTGCGAGGCACCAAACATAAGCATTTAGCAGCTAAAGAACCTGATGTTTTCCTCAAGAGCTAGTGGAGACCAAAACAGAGCTAAAAGGAGAGTTAACATTGGAGTTACACAAGTCTACATGAATGCTATTGTGTCTGCTGTTGTGTTAATATCTGTCTTCTGAAACATTCACCATAACCATTTTATAAATTAATGATCAATCAGTTTAATATGTTTTCAGCTTGTTCTGCTGCCCCCAAGTGTAACTGTTCTTTTATTCCTGTTAACAAGAAATGCAGCGTTATCGCAAGTGGTACAGTAAATAACTACATAACTAAGTTAAACTGTGACAGATACTGTGTGGTTTTCAATTTAACAGGAAATGTTATAGTGTGGCTGCTTTGTCTGGAATGAGTAATAGCCTATTTACTGAAGCTTCATGTTCTCTGTGGCCTCTGGTTGGTTGGGTATGGCCGATACAAGCTGACTGAAGGGAACCTCAGCAAATACTGACAATTTTTACTGACAGTGATGCTACCACTAGTACAGAAGCCAAATGAATTAATGTTAATGTAACACTGTGTCCAGAGGCTGTACTTGGCTGGCCCCTGATCAGCCTCAAGAAAGGTTTGCTGCCATTTATTTGCATTTACTTGCAAAAATTCGACCCATTCAAATCCTTGGAGAATACTTATTCAAACACATTTGAGGTAAAAAGCAACTATTCAGATAAAACAGACAAGACATGATCTTTGTGTTATCTTGATGGAACATTTCAGATTTACAGATTCAACGTCAAAGGATAAGGCTACTTTTTGAAGATAACCTATTTTGTGGTTGTGGTTTATGAGCCTGCACACACACAGCAATGTCTGTAACACCCTGTGGATTTGAGATATGCTCATGTGTCAGCCTCTTCCGCTAAAGTTTCAGATTGAGATTGACACGTACTGCAACTCCAGAAATAGGGTGTGAATCTTGATAGAGCCCGACTTGCAGTAAGAGCTGAAAGAAATGAAACGGTTATCAGCTGTGTGGACATGTGCTGAGTTCATACATGTAAACAATAATAGTAGAAACTGGAATGTTCTATGGTTTATTTCAAACTTACTTTAAGCCTTTATCCGTAATAGGCAGGTCAATTTTAATGGTGTACTAGGAGAAGTTGAAGATAGAGATGTAAGAGTATTTTTGCATGAGAAAATATATCAACAATACATTTTGTTTTGAATCATCTTGGAAAAACTCACCGACTTCTGTGATCGGGACTGGATGGCGGTCATGTTAGATATCTTGGTCTTACCCACAACTATGTCGGTGACCAGACTCTGAATGCTGAACTCGGCTATCTGAACCGGGACAAAGTTCTCGTTGGTGATGTTGATGAGATTCTAGAGGAGAGAAGAGAACACACACAGCTGGTCAGGTGCACACGACACACCTTTCTGTCATTAAAGAGTCTCAGGGGACTTTGTCTTTCTCATAGCTGCAGCAGTTATATACAGTGTGTCATGTGAACACCATTCAGAGGGTTCTCTGAAGATGGTGTTTTGACATGTACAATAAAAAGACAGTGGCTCAGTAAGTTCAGGTACAGTAGTAGAAAGCACACTGTATAACATGTTGTATGTACTGTATATCTGTCCTATGTTGTGCACGTTCACACTTCAATCTTTACTCTGCTTCCAGTTAATTATAAAAAACATTTTAAGTTGCCGCTAGTTTATAATTCACAACTTTGGGCCAAAAAACATTTCTAATATTCTTGAGGAAAAGCAAAGTATTACAGGAACATTATGCAAATATTTTACCTTAAAACAACAGCTTAAGAATCAGTTCGATGGCACAGTGACTTGTAACAGGGAGAATGGAGCCTCTTTCATTCCTGCTCTTGCTCTGTGTAACTTGGATTGATCAGGTATAATCTCCTGCGAGAACTGCAGTCCACTGAAGAAGCTAGCTTGGTAATTCTTTCTGCCTAGCAAGTTATGTAGTGCTGCCTTAAGGTCACTTACTACTGCACTGTAGCTGCATTCAAACTGCATCTCTTGACTATTATTTTTGGTTGATTTTACTCTGTTTCAGTTGATATTATATTTCTTGTTGTTATGTTTTTAAATGTTGTTCTGATGCTTTTCTTTTCACATTTTGGGAAATAATATGCTTATTTTGCTCATTTCTTGCTGAGCATTATGGGAGGACCAGTGCCACCCTCACTCCCACTCTTTAGCATCTGTACGCTAAATATGAAGTGCAGGCCGGACACAGTTAGCTTAGCACGAAGGAAACAGCTAGCCACCAAACCAGCACCTCTAAAGCTCACTGACTAATATGTTACAAAAATCATTATGAATCTATTTAGCGTTATAGGGCGGATTATTGTGGCTAAAGATTCACATGTAACTGGCTGCACTCTTGAGTACCTGTTACTTACTGTGACCTCCATATCCACTGTATCTGGGGTGAAGTAGACCATGACTGACAGCACAGACACAGGTGTCAGGGTGACGCTCCGGGGGAAGAGGAAGAAGAGGATCAGACAGCAAACAAGGAGACACAGGGCCATGGACACACACACATACAGCTTCCTGAAACAAAACACAAACATGCAAACTGATCATGTTAAATAAATACTTTGGTTTAACAGTTATGAAAGTGTGAATGTGAAAGACAAAGACATACTAACTCTGTATAAAAATATAATAAAAAGATGTATTCAACTATATTTAAACATTTTCTCACACACGGTGGTGAAGGAAGTATTCACATTCTTTACTTAAGAAAAAATAGAAAAACTGCAGTATAAAATTATTCCATTGGATTGTTATTACTGGTTTATTTGTGTAAGTAGCAGTTTAGTGTCGTAGCTGGTTGAGGTTTTACATAAAGTTAGGTAGTTTATTCTGTGGCACTGTATTATATTTTACAAATGTATCATTATTTTACATGTAAAGTAACTAAAGGTGTCAAATCAATGTAACTGAGTAAAAAGTACAATATTTCCATCTGAAATGTAGCAAGAAATGAAAATAGACAAGTTAAAGTAAATGTGCTTAGGTATATTCCACCTCTGTGTAAACACACACACACACACACACACACACACACACATATTCCTTACGTGCGTCTGGGTTTCAGTCTGACATCGTTACATGGGATCACGGCCACTAGCTGGTCCTCATGACCTGCCAACACAACAGATCAGAAGGAAATTAGCAGTTTCCTCCCAACTCCTGTTTTTACCACAAAACTGATGTGAAAGTGCTGGGGAAGATCTGTGTCTGTTTCAGTCTAATGCGGTTCCGCTATCGCAGAACATGAAATGAGAGGATGAGGGAGGTGTAAATTGGACTATAAAAATAGTGAAAATGGGTCGTCTAGATGTTTAAAAACAGATTTATTTTTTTTTTGACTGCAGGAAAACAAACCTCTGGGAATACGCCCGGTTCCGCGACATGTGGGGCAGGTGTCTCCTGTTGAGTGTCCATTTATGGAGCCGTATGGAGGAAAGTGCTTCAGCGTTTTCACCTTCTCCGTTGCTCTGGTCAGATCAGGAACCTCTGTCATTTTGCTGCTATGCCCTGGTGTATCCATGGCACTTTATTGAAAGGAAAAGAACAAAAAAGATGAGTCAAAAATGTCTGGAAAAGCACCCAAAACTCATAGAGCTTTACAGTACGTGCAGCACTTCCACAGAAAAACCCCTCTGTCATCCTTCCTGTGAGGCCTCTGGCAGTCACCTTTGATACCAGGCTCCCTCACAAACCTTTAAATGACTAATAAAAGCTCATTCTTGCACCACATGTCAGGGATGTAAGCAGAGTCAGCAGTGTGGGAGTGACAGAAAAATACTTTATTTTATAGTTCTATTGCAACTTAGTAAGACCTGCAAACACTTTTAGTATCAGGCATTCCTGTTGGATAAAATACATGCATGCAGGTTTTATTCATCAGGCTTTTCTGCCAATGATGCAATAATTAGAAATGACTTTGTAGTTTGACTGGAAGTTGTGGTCATTTACTGAATCATTCTGCTTTCACTATATTGTCTGCAGCATGAAATATGTGAAACCTGAGCTGACCTGAGTTGTTATTAAATCTGTAGATTGGTACATTTTACAGTTCATTTTTCATTTAGTCAGCAGCACACTCTATACAGTGACATAAAAACTAAGACGCAGATGTTTTCCATTCTTTATTTCTGAACTACCCTTACATGTAAAATTCAGGTGTGATTATAAAAATAGACTAATTTTGAAGTGAGCACTCAGCGGATGGATTTGAACTCCGTCCATCTTTTCTATGAGCAAGCTACAGTAAACTGGCTTGTTTTGTTACCTCCGCCAAGGAGGTTAACTTTCCATCCATGTTAGTTTGTTTGTTAGCAGGATCACACAAAAAAGTACTGAGCCGATTTGAGCCACACTTGGTGGAAGGATAGAGCACAGGCCAGAGAAGAACCCATGAATCCAGTGTGGATCAAGTTAAAGGGGTGGATAAGAGTCAGACAGACCAGGATTATTGGATTATTGTTATAGGATTGTTTGGCCTTGGTGGAGGTGTGAACTCTACCTGGTGTCATTCTAATTTATTTATGCTGAACTGTAGCTCCACAAACACAGTGTGTCAACAGTAAAAGTACAGTATTCCTAATGCACTTCTAGAGAGCGTTTTCACTTTATTTTAGCATGAATTATAGTCATCGTGTTAGTACAATTCATGATTCTCAAAACTGGCGTAGCTGCAATTCAACTTCCTCCAACATCAAAAAGCAGGGGTTTTTGTTAAACATCAAAATCAGTACAAACTGCAGCTATCTTCACCTACATTATATAAAATTACACTGTGTACACCATTTACAATAATTACCGATGTAAACAAAGCTTTAATATGACAAATTTGGACCATCATTCTGCAGTGGTGGAATGTAACTAAGTACATTTACTTAACTACTTATGTCTTAGGCTACTTTGTACTTTTACTCCACAAAGATTCAGGTGAAAAAATGTAGTTTTCACTCTGCCTCGTTTATCTGACAGTTGTATTAACTAGTTATTGTACAAATGAAGCTTTTACCTTCAAAATCAATCATGATGTAATGATACATGCAACTTAAGCCTCTATAAAATAGTTCCATTAGCTCCATCTCAAACAACTACAACAGCAAAATGCTACTTAAGACATTAATGAAGCAGTTAGAACAATCTAATAATGTAATAATATAAAAGTCACAGAGGCCTTTTCTCAGCAGAGCAAGTTCTTAATGTTGTGTTAAGCATTTTGGTGGAAGAGTTCCTCTGAGTCAGTCTTGAATAAGACTACTTATTCAACTTAAGAAACGCTGGTTCCAACTAAGACCATGCGTCATTAAAATGTGGAGAGACCACGACTCACAGCAGACTTAGACGTACTCAGATGTATTAAAGACTTGTTAATTATAGAAATCTTGGTTGTCAGTCTTATGTTACCGTCTGAAAGAGTTAAAATATGGCTTATGCCACTTTAACAGCACATGTGAGGGAGAAATCGCCGCGCGTTAGTTGAGCTCACAGCGGTTCAGGATGCTTCTTCGCCTGCGCACTTACCTCCGACACGACTTCGCTTTAAAGTCCAAATGTCTCCCAGTGTGGAGACATAAACTGCTGCACCGCTGGATTCTTTTTGTTGTTGTTCTTGCTAGTGCTGTTTGAAAAGCTACATTAATACAGCCGTACACTCTACTGTCTCTACACAACCAGAGTCTAGTGGGAGGAACACTTCCTTCTTCTGTAGGTGCCAGGTCAGTGAAGGCTGCGTCCACTGGCGGATCACATGTGCTACGTTTAATTTGATTGACTCTCCTTCACGGATACACTACTGTAACACGTGCTCAGGCACGATATACTTAATTAATTCAAGTGTAAAGCATGACAGGTAAAGCCTTTTACATTGGATTTTTGTTCAGCTGCAGGCACAGCATGGCCGGCTTCACCTGTTGTGGGGCCGTGGAAGGAAAACCCCTTCTGACCCCCGACCCCACTTACCCTGTGCCCTCTGTGCCTTGTATTTATTACTTTGTTACTTCCAAATTCAAAGCAGGTGAACATGTGGGTTCATTATTTGCCCAGACCACCCGGAAACCAGCCAGTCAAATGTTTCAGCAAATGCCCAATAAAGAGATATAATTATATTAATGTAACAACGGCCTCTAGTGGCCATAATGAATTCTGACACTTGTTTTGAGTCTGTTGCCGAGTCACAGTCTGCAAATAGGAGGAGGTCAGAGCGATTTGTGTCAAGTAATCATCTGACTCTGACGTGAAATTTCTAATTGACAGTCACACTGGTTTCCTTTAAGAATTACCATAATTATTATGTACATTTGCTGTCCAGTGGAAAAATCAACATCTGGTTAATTATATTTCTGTAATTTTTCATCTAACTCTTCCAAAATGTTGATTCATTTAATAAATAAGTAGTTATTTTTAGCCCAAACACCAACTCCTCTAAAGTTGTTTTTATGTTCTGTGAATGTGTCAACAGGCAGTTTAATTTAAGGAATATTCAACTTTATATGCACCTCCTGTAAACTTGTTTTCACCTTTACAAATTATACTGTAATTTAGTGAGCTTTGGAGGTGCTGGCAGGTGGATTGTTGGATCTGGTTTACTTTAATTTAGTTCTGGATGTAGGGTGATTACCATCTTGTGTGCAAACATCTGCATTCTCTTTGCAGAATTTGAATTTGACTCAAGCTTTTAGCTTCGTAAATAACTTCATAAATCAACAAATGATCAAACTGTGCACAACCAGCTGACATGAACCTGGGGTTGTTGCCCTCTCTGTAATCTAGTCTTTTAGTACACAAAGGCTATTAAAATATGCTACACTGTATAGTACACTGTAACCTCTGTGCTTGTGGCACTTGCACTGTATGTAATTCATATAGTGCGTGCAGTGTGGCATGACCTACATTCAGATATTCATCATTAACAGAGGGGCAAAGAAACAGGAGAGATGTGCAAATAGTTTATTGGCAGATTGACAGTAGAAGGGTATTTTATGTTTACACTCTGTGGCAGAAGAATAATTTGACAAGCATAGTAGATATATTCAGAATTATTCTCTGGAGCATGATTCTTTTAAGTCATGGGAAATCATCAACATAAGAAAATATGGTTCAAAAATCCTCAACCACACCCACACACACACACAAGGAGAAATGATTCAACAGAAATGTACATTAACTTAAATCTACACACACACACCACAATGTTGAATCATCCTATGTATATCTCAGTAAACTGAAAATCCTTTCATAAAGGCAATGTAATGACAAAAAATATACTTGGTTCCACTAAGAGATTATGGAATGTGTTGTTAGAGACATCTAGGTTTGGATTAGTGCTGAATGACAGTTGCTAGTTTTTCAGTTTGTGGTTGAGTGTTGACACATGAAAATGCAGGCAAGGGTAGTTCAAAACAATGACGCAAAAAGCAGACATTTTCCACTGTGACTGTGCTAAGACACAAGGACACGACTCGTCTCTAAAGCCTCTACCTGTCATGCAGGTGTCTCCTAAAAAGCAGTAGAAAACATCTGAGTCTGAACAGTGATCTGTTCGGACAGTTTTTGTATACATTCCACATGTCAACGTCTAAAATAACAGTACTCTGATACAGAAAAAGATTGCATTGTTTAGGCAGATTTCACTACGATAATTGAGAAAAGTCGTAAATATCTGTTTTGTTGTTCCTACTACGGCACTGCTGACCCTTTAACACCCAGAGTATCCATGTAGCTTCGGTAGCATCGTCTTAAAATAAGAGCTGGCTTTTCAGAACATTTCTACCTTTTTTTTTAATGACATTCAACGATATTCACCGTCACTGCTCTATTTGTGAGAAGAATCTAGCCAGGCCCTGACAAAAGACGAGTTATTTTTTGCGCAGAGGAAGCAGCTACAACAGCCATACAAACACTAAAGAGCTGATGAAGAGCTGAAATACACACTTTTTTCGTCCCTGTCAAAACTACACAGCTCCCGCTCCTTTTGACCGACACAATAAAGCTCTATGGCCCAGGTAAACAAGACATGGCAAAGGTTAACCACTATCCATAGAAATTTACAAGTGTGTATATATGGTTAATTTCATCAAAATGTTGAAGCTAAATTAAAGGCAAAGGCAGGAGAAGCCGTTCATGAATGCTCATTTCATTCAGTGTTCAAGAAATAAATGCTCCTATTTCATTTTAGTTCCTTTTTTTAAATATTTCAAGCGACTTTGTTTTCTTATTGGTCCAAATAAACTATCCACTATCAACCAGTTGCATGAATCATAAATAGGTTTTCTTTGTCTCTTCTTTAAATAACTCAAAATAAATCCAGCCGCTGTAAAGGCTAAGCCATACACAGGTCGTAATCTAAATACTCTCTTTACATTATGTTTAAAAATCAAATAAATTTCCCTCCAATGACTCTTTAACAGCCTCACAGTAGCTTTCTCTCAGCCCCCCACCCCCCCCCCCTCCCTCAGTGCTGAGTGTCGGCAGCTGCGTTCTGCCTGTCCTCGGCCATCTGCACCAGCTCGTTGACGGTATGCAGCAGGCTGTAGCCGTGCTTCCTCAGCAGCCGCTGGTTGAGCCGCTGGTCTCTGAAGCCCATCTCCAGCAGCATGGCCATCATGGAAGGGTCCTGTCTGGTTGCCGGGTCGATGCCTCGCTGGTGGGGGGGGGGGAGAAAAAATGTGTCAGGAGAAGAGTGCTGAGGAGAGTGAGGTCAATGAGATGGGGAGATGAAGGTGAGTGTGTTATTTTGGCTGTGTGTGTCCATCCCAAGTGACGTCGCAAGATACAACTGGTCTGATGGTTTCACGCATATTCACAGTGTTTAACTGCTTAAACTTGATTGTGAATATTGTAATTGCAAGAATGAATTCAAATTCAACCCTACTGCTTCAATATTTTCAAATACCCAAAAGGTGAACAGAAAATTGTGAAAATGCCATTTTATCAATCACAGCACTTTTATTTACAGTGACTTTTATGAGTCAAAATCAAATAACATTTAGGCCTTAAACAACACAAACAAAACTCCTTGTTAACTTCAGTGGAAGACACTTGTCTTGTCAGGCAGCACTTGCCCCAAGGCTATGTTATGTCTCTAACCAAGCCTCTCTAACTTTACATTTACTGAACCATTTCTAATCAAAAACTTTAAATGAACCGCTGGGTTAATGGAGCTTGTTGGCAGCTCGGCACTGCACTGACACAGTTCAGTTCAGTTCTAATGGCAAAGGCTTGTTGCACATTATTCTTAACACATTTTACTTTCATTGGACAATACATTATGATTAGTTGGTTATTACATGTTTTTCTACCTGAGTTGCAATTGTTGAAACTGCAAAAATTTTAGTCCAACATTCCCTCTCTTTTAATCCTGTGTTTGGTCTCTACCAGCTCCCAGGGGAAATATTTGGCTCTTAAGCTGCTAAAAGCTCCACTGTGTTCACCAGATGGTTGTTAACTTTCTGTGCTATTTGGTGCTGAGCAGGTAGTGGACAGTAGGTTTATTAGAGCTTTTCAGAGCTGCCTCACAACAGTAAAGTTGGGCAGGAAAACTAAAACAACGAGCTGAAAGACATTACGCTCCATAAAGCTGAGGGGAGCTGCAGAGTTAAGTGATAATTATTTGTGGGCTTGTCCCTACAAGAAGGATCTTTCACATTATACTGAAAAATATTATTCTTCATTAGTATAAAAATATTGATTATGGCCACTTAATATTATCCACATTTATGACAAAATGGTTGAAAAATCATAGCACATTTTTGCTTGATGCAATTAACACAAATAGCTTCCACAAGACCCTGAGATACTGGAAATGTCACACACTAGTTCTAACGATTTTGATCACTTCTTGAAGAACAGTACATTTTAGCATGTCTGGCTGTTATGAAATGAAGCACTAACTCACGACTCTTCTAAACTTCTGACATCTTCCTGTGCATGCTGGCTTAAATGTTAAGTACCTGTATGGAACAGTTTGGTCCAGTGAAGAGAGCCTTGTAAGCGGACGCTGCCACAGAAAGGGCCCCCTTGACAAGTCCCTCTGTGATGCCTCCTTGGCCCCTGGTACAAACACAGAGATGTGGTTACACAGAGTTATGAAACACTGTTACGAAGAACAATATGTTCCAGTTTGCCTCATTTTCACAACAAAAGCACAAACAAATTTTAAGAGGGGCCAAACATTGCTTGAGGTTGTTACACAAAAAGATTTTGAAACTAAACTGCACGCATTTCCTTCACAAGAGTGAAGCATATCAACTTTTATTTTATATTATATTGCACCTTGGCTGCAGCGCATTGCTGGGTCTGGGGTTGTATGTCTCAAAGGCACTGGATGCTGAGCCTGCTGATCTGGACAGACCAGATGACACTGCAGAACAGATAGGGAAATAACAACACACATTATTGTAGAGCTTTCTGCTGAAGCAACAAATCCTGAAAGCCTGCGTGCGGTCTTACTTCCTGTCTTAAAAACAGTGGGCAAAATGTGTTTCCTTTTTCACCTCAACCGTACCAACATCTCCTCAAATTACAAAACTGTTAAATCAGGTCAGCAGAGTCCGAACAGTACGATGTGAGGAAACACTGTGGTTAAACTACTTTTAAATCTAAGACCATGTCTTATTTATGTTTTACAATACGGTGACACCAAGTAAAAAAAAAAAATAAAAAAAAATGATTGAGAGATATATATTATACTGATACTGCAGTGGCTTGTGTGCGAGTATGTACTATGACACTGTAATATGCTTGTGTCCAGCGATTCAAATAGTAAAACTCACCATTTAGGTGGACCCTCGGCTGGTGTGGCTCATATGGTTCACAGGCTGGAGGACTGGGGTCCTCAGCCAGGTACAGTGCCTCAGACCTGAAACATACAGTATACAATGTACAATTAAACCATCTAAGGCTGTAGCAGAGAGAGAAAAATGAAAATGGAATGAATTAAAAACAGAAATTAATATGCAGCCAACATTGTTTATATTGTTGTTTATATATACTGTTATACAGTTGAAAATAGTTGAAACTGAATGATAAAGACACAAACTCTGCAATTTCTTTAAGGAATCCTGGCTAACCTGCGGCTGTATTGCACTGTCCCTTCCTTGTACAAAAATATCTGTAATATTTAAAATACCTCCGTTCACATATTTGAAAAAGGTTGTTTTAAGCATCTCTAACCTGGGTGAGTAGAGGGCCGGTGGGGACAGCAGGGGTTCAGGCAGAGTCGGCAGTGGCACCACCTCAGGTGTGAGTGTCACAGCGTCCAGAGTCTGGGAAGCACACAGCATGTGGTTCACACTGCTGTGGATGGGAGGGACAGGTGGAAGCCAGGCGTTCACCGGATGACTCCTCAGCAGCGACAACTTCCGGCCTCTCCTGCCTCTCTCTCAGTGGTGCCGCACTGCCCGGCTCAGAGTTGGAGTTGTCCTCTATCTCCTGGTCTAGATTGGCTGAGGTCACAGCAGCAGCAGCAGCAGCTACAGCAACTGTGTCAGGCTGAGACATGGCGGAGCTGTACATGGACTCCCCCAGAGGACGGCTGGTGTCAAAGCAGTCTGGGAGGACGATGATGTAGTCATCACAGGAGGAGACTGAGGAGGTCTGGCTGCTGACCTGAGACGCAGGAGGAGAACATGGTGACATTTATAGACAAGAGAACAGCAACACCATCACCTCTGAACCTCAGCGCATCAGAATAAAAAAACAATCCCTTGAATAATGTTGAGTTAGCTTGAATGACACTCAGAACTTCCAAAATTTCCACATTACGCAGTCTTGCAGCCTTCCATTATTTATTGCTTTTACCAACTGACAGAAAATGTTAATGTTGTGAGTAGAGAGTACATTTACTGTTTCCGTTGTCTTCTCAAGCATTTTCCCTAAAAATCTAAATCATTTTGTCTATCAAACATAATGTAAGAATTAAAAGGTTTAATCCTCACCTCATCCCAGTCTTCTCCTCTGGTTCCACCCTCCTCTTTCTCCTCTTGAGTATCCTTCATGGTTTGCATGTTGTCCAAAACTGTGATTTCTTCATCCTCATTTTCATGATGTGAACTAATTTGCAGATTTTCATTTGCTGGTTCCAGGAGAAGAACTGGGGGAAAAAAACACAATCACCAATATGAGCAGTGAAATATTACAGGTGAGGCTCCATTAACTCATTAATATGTTAATGCAAGGAATTTTTTGAAATATCGGTCTGTGAATTAAAAAAAAAAAGAGAAAAAAAGAAGGTCTTTTGGAAATAAAAATGAGCCATCTCTAACCTGGTCTTGTCTCTTCTTGGGTGATCTGGTTGAGACCTGTGTTGGGAGGCAGAGCTGAACTTTCAAGTCTAACGGCACAGCCCCCCTCATTTCCTTCTTGTGCTCTCTCTGTCTTCTCAGCCTCCACTGCTCTCTCAAAGCAGAAGCTTGGACCCCGGGAAACGACTGAAATATTTTACAAAAGACAGAAAGCCAGGGCTGAGTACCTCATTAGACACAAATTAGTGTATCTCTGAAGACAGGTTTGTTTGGGGATTTTGGTGACTGTACAGAATAATACAGTGGCACCTCACCCTGTGGTTTGTGGCTGGTGTGATGAATTCTACGCAGGGGTCTGTGGTCGGGGGCTTCCTCCAAGGTGAGGGAGCGGATGACCGTCTCACATAGGAACTGGGCTCCACTGATCTCCTCCTCCCTCTCCTCCTCCTGGGTCACGGGCTCCAAAAGCTCCCTCTGCTGCCGTGGTTTCCCTCCTGATCAAAACGCAACAAACTTTAATCATTATATACTGTTATATTTTGCCAACAGAACTACTTTTTCGTCTGAGAGATGCGATCAGTAAGCTCTGAGACTCCTGTTGAGATCAACCAGAGCATGGCAAGGTAATGCGCATGCAGCAGGTGTCTTTGTGACTGCCTGCAAGGTGTGCTTTTTATGATTTCACCATGAAGCAGAAGCAGCACCATGTAAAAGTCTGTGAGAATCTCTGTCAACAGACCCCAGATGATCCAACCTTCATATCGAGGATCATCACAGACCGCAAGAGTGAGGTCTATGGCTCCAACCCAGAGCCCAAACAGCAGACCCCAAAGTGGAAGAGACCACAGTCTCAAAGGCCGAAGAAGGCACGTCATGTTCATCTCTTTCGTCAACGTCCATGGGGTTGTGCACCATGAATTCGCCCTCCAGGGTCTACTGTACTGTTCTGAGACGTCTGAGGGAGGACATTTGGCACAAACGACCTGAACTGTGCCGCGAAAGCAACAATCATCGCTCCAAACCTGCTCTATTCACTCTTTGCCTCCCTGCGACTTTGTCCTCTTCCCCTAAATTAAATTCAAACTGATGGTTCGCCATTTTGACACAGTGAAGGAGAACCAGCATTCGCCACAGATGGTGCTCGACATGCTTACAAAACTGGACTTGGCAGGAGTATCACTGCTCAAGGTTACAGCTTTGAAGGGGAAAACCAACAAATTTACATCAGGTATGGTTTTTGCTTGTTATAGGCACAGTCACTGAGCTTCATGATCATACCTCATAGTTACATCTCCTCATCCAGCAACAGTCTATATCACATGCATATCAAACACACACTTGTCTGGAAGTTTTCTAGTACTCAACTCTTCTTACCAAAAAGTTTTCTGACCCCTGTGACCTCTGTGTCTTCTTTTATTTGTGATGTTATGGTTTTCTCCAGAACCAGGTGCATCATGGGGCAGAGGGGATATGCAGGGTGTCAAATCTACAGAGAGGGTAGAGCAAACACAAGCAAACAGAGGTTTTACCACAAAAGCAAAGACAATTTGGGAAGGAAGTTACACAAAAAACTGTAGAAATGTCTCACAGCTAATGTTAATCATGTGTTTAAAGTATTATATATTACTTACCAACAGGAGTGTTATTAGGAACCTTCTCCAGCTCTTGCACTATATTTATATCCAGCAACTCAAATGACAGTAGATCCTAAAAAAGAGCAGGTACATCAATAATCTAAAAAACATAGTATTTCACATTTTCACCATATTTTCTACCAGAAAGTTTGGCTTGGTTTGATCGTTTAGCCTATGTACAACATGAAGTCGTAACAGTACAAAGGGTATTGACTGCAACTACTTTAAAACATGTAATTTTGGTTGATGAATGACAGAGGTTAGAGTGTGCACCTGTGCAGTCAGCAGGTCAACTGAGGGGAAGTAGAAGTCTTCATGGTTGAGGTCTACCTCCTTCTCCCTCTCCACTGGCCTCACCTCCTCCTTCTGAAGCACAAAACAAGAACAGCATCATTATTATCAAGACAGCTGATCAACAATGACCAGCTCTATTATAATTATGAGCATTCCCACTTTAACTTATTATTATTCAGTGTTTGAAAATCTGTAATATCCAATCACACACTCATGTTCTACTTCTTTTTACAGGCAGAGCACTTCTATTCCAGGATTTTCTGTTTTTAAATGCCTTCAAACCTAAATCACAGTGATCCATGTGTACTTAGACCGCAGTAACACAAAGTGAAATAGATATGGTTTGAACGCATACAGAATTTTTAAGGGTAAAACAAGAGCTGAGTGTCCCCAGATTCCTCTGTGTTGTTTACATTATATATTCCTATTATAAACCTGGAAACTAGACACAAAACGTCATGACGTGTACTGCCATATACAGAACTTTTAATTTAAAATAATTTAGGCCTGTAACTATAAATTATTTTAACTATTGATCTATTTTAACAATTAATCATTTAGTCCATAAAATGTTAGAGAACAGCACAGAAACGCACGTCACAGCTTCCTAAAGCCGAACATCTTCAAAGAACTTGTTTGAGTTAAAGTGATACAAAATACAAGAAAACAAAAAAATCTTCATACCTTAATGAGTAGTGATAATATACAAAATTACTGGTAATTCCTTTTCTGTCACTCAACTTATTATTAATTTAGCTGCGTTCTCTCTTCTTAGAAAAACTGGATGGTAATAATAGTGAGATCCACATCCAGCAACAACTAAATTGACCATATGTATCTCAATTATCAATATAAACAAGTAGTAAACATGTAAACAGTTGTAGCTGTACAGGGTGTCATTGGTTTGCAGACTTGCCAGTCTTTTGCTCTGATGTCCAAGTGCGTTGCGGCTGTCGCCAGGGTCGACCACGATGCTGCACCACACACGCGGGCCAAACTGACACCCGCAGTGCGCCAGCCGCCAGTGGGAGGTGTACGTCCCCTCCATCACAGGGGCGACAAAGGCCACACTGACCACTCCCACTTGTCCGGGTAGCAGCAAAGGGACCGGCACCTCCCTCTTCTTCTCGGACGCCAGGCCGAGGTTTCCCCACATGAACACTAGCTGGGTGCACGCACACACATACACAGAACACAAAATAGAAATACACATGCGAAAAAGGCACAAAGACGAGAGCATGCAACAAAAAAAAAAAAAAAAAAAAAAATCACACAACAGAAAAAATTTTACACAAACAAGTGAAGGACACACACACGCGCATACACACACACACATACACACACATTCAAACAATGACAAAGACTTAAAAACTTAAAGGACACAGATTTAACTTAATTCAAATAATAAACATCTCAGACAAAAACAGCATTAGTTGTATTAGGCTGGGTAAGAAATCTTAGCTGGTGTTAGTGGATTAGAAGAAGCAATGAGCTGAGTGGGGGCTCAAAGTGGAAGTGAAGCAGGGGGGCAAAGAGAGAGTGGAGCCTGTCCTCTCGGTGGGTGGGAGGGGTACCTTAGTCTCTGAGGTCCAGCTGATAGTGCCCGAGTTCCTCATCTTCCAGTATTTGATGAACTTGGTACCAGGCTCCAGACGGGTGCCGTCAGGCAGATTTTCATCCAGAAACAAGGCAGCCATAGTGGGCACCAAGGACGTGTGCGAGACCCCGGGACCCCTAGTTTCAAGTGTACAGAGCATTGTTGAAAATAGCCCTGGTTTCTTATAATACCCATCTCTTTTGTTCTCTACGAATCAAAAAAGCAGGACCCCAGATTTTTTTGCAGCTCAAAAGCATTTTTTTCTTAGAAAATCTATGAAGCAGCAGCAGCAGTTTTCACATTGAGGTAGTTCCAACATTTTCCACCACCCCAGAGCAGCCAGCGATACACTTATACAGACTAGATTACAAAGATGGCATATTTTGATTTCTTTTCTTGGAAAAAAAGACTTTTTTGCATCCATGCTGGGTTCGAGGTACCCAACACTGTCGGACGCCCTTCCGAGGTGGCGCTTACTCTGGACTGGAGGCCTGGGGATCAGGGACCGGGGCAGGGATGGGACCTTGGGCTGGGGCTGGACCTGAGGCTGTTTCTGAGGCAGCAGGGGGGGGCAGGGCTGGGACCTGGGTGGACGTGGAGGCCATGTTTGTCAGGTTGGCTCTGCCTGAGGTAGAGGGCCCACTCCACTGCAGCCCCCTCTTCTCCAGTCTCAGTTTCTTCTTGATTTCCTTCACTTCGGCTCTTAGCTGCCTCCTTTCTGCTTTGAGGCGCTGTCGCTCGGCCTTGCGCACTGTCCTGTCTCCTCGCCTTGGGAACCTGGTTTGAAATGTCATCAGGAACACCTATTTGTTGACTTGACTATCAAAAGTTTTCCAAGAACACCAATGTAAACTACAGCAATCTAGCTGCTAAAACAATTTACAAACCTGCTTTGCATCTAATTCTATTCATGTTTTCCTCTATTAATGTGGAAGAAGTGATAGCAAAAGCTGTTGTCAGTAAAAGTTTCAAGAAGTAAGAAGGATTCATGCTTAGTCTTGGGGGTTTACCTTAGCTCTCCTGACATTCCATGCTCAGGGATGGAGAGAGGTGTCTTGGTTCTCACGAGGTTGTGGCTGGGGTCATGGCTATGTCTGCACATCTCACACAGGATGCAGGACGGGCACACGCTGGCAGGGACAAAGCCAACAAAAACATTAATATGGATTCTCATAACACTGCATCAAAGACACAGAATATGCAAGAAAAAGCATGTGACGCAGTCAGCCATTTTCCTTAAAATACATTTTATGACATTAGAAGGTCTTCTGTGTCTACCTGCATTTGTAGGCCCCCTCTGAGGTGAGTTTGTTGCAGCTGCTGCAGTTTGGGGTGTAGCCAAGGGACCCGTTCGAGGTGGAGGGGCCCGGCCTGGGCCCTATTGGTCCACCAGTAGCCCCACTGGCTTCAAGGGGCCCATCAGGGGATTTGTGGGTGCAACACTGACCAGAAAAGTCACTGCACATCCTTTCAACGACCTCTTTCACCACCTCATCCTTAAACTATGAAATAAAAGTTTAATTTAAAAGTTAAAAGTCACCATCAGCCCAAAAAACAAAAAAATAATTGATGTAACAGGTGATATCAATGTTTTACATCCAAAAAGAAACTTAACCTTCTCCATATATGATCTAAACCACATGGGAGGGGGCTCATCTTCTGGTTTGTTCCCCTTGCTGTCCTTCACGGTGACCTACAATCAAAAAAGATGAGATTCGAGTCAGTTAAGTTGAATTACAGATTTAAATCAATTTTTCCTACATGACTCCACAAATCCTATAACATTTCCAGTCAAATATATAGGCAATAAAAACTGTTATATGACCTTAAAATAAACTAATTTAAGAAAACACCTACATTGAAATTGTACATTTGCTGAAGCTCATCAATGCCAAAAACACTGTTTAACCCTGCACATGTAAGAATAATAAGGAGAAGAAAGTGAGGGGCGAGAAGAAGAATCTGTTTGCTTCCTTACAGCTTCTCGCTCCGGGGTGACCTGCGTGCCCTTGTCCACAGTCTTGACCCTGGAGGGATAAGGAGGAGCAGGCCGAAGGTCTCCTTTCAGCTCCTTCACCTCCGTCTTCAGTGGGCCTCCACAGGCCTGTCCTTTCATCTTGTACACATTCATGTGCAACTGGTTCCCCTGCTTCTCTGCACTCTGAATGGAAAAAAAAGATGCAGACACATACCACAGGTGACTGACAGGAAAATATGCAAATAACATGTGACGTGTAGAGTATTGTGGTTGTGTCTACACATATGTTTGTGTATCTTCACTATTTGTCTTCCTTTATGTATTCTGTACAGCTGTAATGCTGCAATGCTGCTACACTAGACCAAGCACATATTTGTAATGTGTTTATGTTTAAATACAGTCCTGTCTGTACGATGTATGAAGTCCTATCATATTTCATCATGTACTTAAGGAGCAGCAGTTATGGAATGACAAGTATGTCCTTTTCTATCTTCAGTTACGCAGTGAAGATTGAAGGTTCTGTGACATGTGTCATGTGCTGTTAAACTTAATTGTAATTTAAGACATCACTTTCCAGCAACGCCCAGTACCTTGATGGCTTCTTCATATTCATCTGAAATAAAAACAAATCAACAGTAAGTTGCTTGAACTGGTAACCAAGTAACATTTTTACATTCAGTATTTACATTTATAGCTAATATTTCTCTCACAAGTTTGTGTCATAGGGCTGTAAGTAGTGGTTATTCCCATTATCAGTTAATCTGACAGTTATCTTCTCTATTAATTGACTAATTGTTTGGTCTATAAAATATCTGAAAACAGGAAAAAATGTCTGTTACAATACTTCAAACTCCAAAAGCCAAATATAGGCAAACACAATAAGCTGTAACAAGATAATATTTTACTGAAAAGGTTAATAGATTATCAAAATTAGAGCTGCAACTCATTATCAATTAATCTGTAAAAAGTTTTCATTAAGTGATTGTTTAGTCTGGAATATGGAAAACAACAGCGTAAAGAAAGTATCACAACTCTCCAAAGCCCAAAGAGGTTCAGTTAACAGACATAGGAGGCAAAGAAAGGCAGCAAATTCTCACATTTGAGAAGCCAGAACTAGCAATGCTCAAATAATTGTCAAGATAGTTGCCAGTATTTTCTTACCATCAACTTATTGATACAGCTCCAATTCATATGCCCCCTTAGTCACTATTATAGCCCCCTATTAAGTGTCCATCTCACATGTTAGTGAATTATTAACTTATATTCTACTTCGAAGGCATGAAACAAAGAAAATCCACCTCACCTTGACTGTTTATGCAAATCTGAAAGAGAGAAAGAGATCAGAATGAGTCCATGAACTTACACCTAATTCCACAACAAATGTTAACACACTACAGCAGTGCACATATCTACATTTATGTATATACACACTCTCTTACCTCTTCATTATCCTCATCGAAGTATTTCACTTGAAAGTGATTGATTCCAAAAGATGCTTTGATCTGAAACATAGTTTTATAAAAAAAAAAAAAAAATACAAACCAAACACGTGTTATGAAAACGTCAATAATGTCACGTTGAGAAATACCTCTACAGCTACCTGGACAAACAAAAGCAGTAAAGCAAACTGAGCACATTTCCCTTTCCCAGCATATTTCATAACCTGCTGTCCAGGCTTAAGAATGAACACTTGTGTCCACATTTTGTCGCAACAGTATCGACTGTCCTTCAGGTGGTCTATTGTTTACGTGTCTAGGCCATGTCTGGGCCTGCTTTTCGCCAAACTGCGCCAGCGTTTAGCCAACGCGCTCAGCTAGCTAGCTCAGGGCTTACCCAGGCTTCAACCGATTCCCACTCCAATTTGTCCAAATCCTGAGCCAGAAATCTCTTCACGTTCCCCCGGAAGTTGACTTTAATAGTAACAGGGAGCCCCATGTCCGCCGTTTAGGAGCAGTTAATGGCTATCATTTGCGGTGACACCGGCCTGTTTGATCCCCGTTGCCCTCGACTGTCTTTTCTTGTTTACATCGTCAGCTGCGTCTAGAAAAATACGATGACGTTTCTACCTCTTCCTCTGCTGAGTTTATTGGCGCGTGATAAACCAGACTGAATGCGCATTAACGCCACCTAGCGTTTTGTTTGGGGGATACAGTTCTGGGAAAGTTGAGTTTTGATTTATATGATACCTGGACTTGAATAAAAAAAATAGATTAATTGTTTAAAATACAGTCTCAGATTTGTGAAAATAAAATTCAATTTCACTGATATTTTTCCTCATTGAGACCACATCAGAACAGGCCCAAATGAAAAAAACATTGTACCCTGACTTGTATTTATCTATTTATTTAAAACTGGAGCAGTGTACAGTAAATGCATTACTGTAGATACAGGTAAATCTAATTTCCATTTCCATACTCCCCCTGGGTGTATGTACAATGCTCATTACACAATAAAAATCAGGCAAATCAGACAATAGAACATGTCTCACTTAAGAATATCTAATTTTATACTTACTTACTTACTTACTTGCAAATAAAAAGTTTAAAACATAGCCTCATATTTGTGAAACCTTTTTTCTATCTATGAAAACATGGAGTAGCCTGTTGACCCTGGCTTCAATCTGTTGACCCAGAGTCACCAACCAAAAAGGGAGAACAAAGACATAAAACTCTTGCTCTTCTGTAGGAGTGGAGGGCTTTGCCATGCTTGTGTTTAGTTGTGATAATACCTAGAAACTAAGTCGCCTAACGACTTAAATTGTTAGTTTCCTTTACGCTGTTTACGGCGACTCGCGCATGCGCAGTGAAAACACCGCGTCATGTCGCTTGTCATTGTCGTCATCTTTAAGCTCACACAAGTGTGGCTGACAAGCAACAAGCCACACGTTTACAAGTGAGTGAATGCTGTTAGGACAATCGCTCTTCGCCTATTTGATCACATAAGATGTCTTCACTCCTCAAAGTGGACAATGAAATTAAAACCAAGGTAAGACTCGATTCTCGCCAACCGCAGTATGCACGGCGTATTGTTGTTGTTTCCATTAGCTCGCTAGCTTGTTAGCCACATTTTGTAGCATGATGTGAGGCTAACGGAGGCTAACCGGCCGGTTTCCCGCCTGCTACGGTACACCTGTCAAACCTTCCAACAGGTGTTGTGTCACATTAACATTGAGCTTCATGAGGTGTGAGGAAAAGATAACGTTGCTGCGCATTGTGTTTAAATAACAGCTACATTTGGTTGACCACATGCACTAAAAGAAGGCCTGAGCTACCAAGTCAGCCAACTCTACCGGCGTCAAGTTACCTCATGTTACTGCTTCTAACTCTTTATTTACCACCAAGGTTTACTTATCGTCTCCTACAGGTCTTTCTCAGGTCACAGAAACATTCCAACTTTTTACATATGACACTCTCAAACATTCAGGCTAGACCTACACACACACACACACACACACGCATACGCATATGCATATTAACCTAAACATTAAAATAACCAACCTGATCGTAGATAAAGATTACAGAAAATACAAAACATTGAGAGCACGAGGCAAAAGAAAGGAATGGAATATTTGCTAGTAATGATTAAATAAAATATAGTTGGGAAAAATAAAATGTGAAAATAATACAATACGAACTAATGAGATGATAACAATCAGGAGCAGTTACTCAGAGAAAACACCGTTTGTTTTCTCTTAAAATGACAGTAAAGGGTCCCACTCTTTATAAATCATATTCACTGACTTTATAAGCTTCAAACAGCCCAGGTTACCTGTGAGTTTTAGAACTGATTTCAAGGTTTTACTGCCTGTTTTTAAAGCCTTACTTATATGTGTTATCTGCTAACTGTCTATGAGCCTGATCACTGAGGACCTGAGTAACCACAGCGTTTCCAAGAGCTCGACTGAGGGTTCTTTGAAATCACAGACATAGATATAAATAGACATGGATTGTTGGAAATGAGGTGATTTGCATATTCTGTGCATAAATAGAAGTTCTTTTGATATTTTAAAAGTAATGTTAGTAAATGACGTATGTGTTGCGGTCCGCTAGAGATCATCTAGTCTGCCATCACTAAAATCTCTTATTTTAATTGTTGTTTTTGTGCTTCTGTAAAGCTAGTTCTGTAAGGTTAGTTCTCATTATAAAAATTCTTAACAATAATTAACCTTGATCCATGTCTCAAACTATGTTGCCATGTTTGGTCCTTGAATTTTAGGGGACTGGGCCTGGAAAGGCCTAGAAAAGTCCTTCAATATAATTTGTAAGAGGGTACGTGAACCCTGTTGACCTCTCACTAAAGGTGACCAGGCCCACAGCTGTGAAGTTCACTGTCAGGATTTAAGACAAATTCAAGGCAAATTCAGTATCTTTTAAATTTCCTCTTAAAATCCACTCAATTATATGTTATGGTTTTTTATGGTATTTGTTGTAATGATCATGTATCTTGTTTATTATAATGATTCATTGGGAATGGAAGGTGGATGCATACCTTGTTTGCAGAGTGATTCTCAAAAATATATGACCATAATTTATGAAGGAGTGAGGCAGGGGGGCATGTCTGCATGTGTCACAGATAGGATCCACCTCTGGGTAAATTCTAGCACTGACACACCAGCCACATTTATAGAGCCACAACAAATCCACTTTAAGTCTACTGAAACTTAGGCCTTCAAAATTAATGTCTTTATCATGAGTATTATCACAGTGCAGGAGATGTGGTTGCACTGGACTTAATGGGAATTTGGAATTTGGTTGTAGCATACAAACGTCAGTGGTGGGAACACAGCAGTTTGTTTGTTTTTTTCTCAGGGGCCCCATAACAGGTCAATCTGGCTACGGTTTCATTTGGACTCTTGTTTTATGTGTTTGCAGGTTGATGCATTCAGGGAACGTATCACTGCTGAAGTAAGTGTCAGTTAACTTGTAAAGCATGTTTTGTGATCACTGTTACTCACAAAGTCATCAAAACTGTTTGGTTCTCAAGCAACACTAAATTAAACGTTTGTATTTCTTTCAGGCAGAGGACCTAGTTGCAAATTTTTTTCCAAAGAAGTTATTGGAACTTGATCATTTCCTCAAGGTCAGTGACATATTCACCCAAATAAATACACATTGTATAGATTTGTGTCCTTGGTTAGGAGTGGGTAATGTGGATAAAATTCTCCATCACTGTATGTGTAGTTTAATACATACATGTACAGTGATAGAGAATACACTGTCATAATTTGTAGAGACAAATAGTTCAGCTAGTATCCTTGTTGTTATTCAGGATCCAATCATTAACATCACTGAACTGAAGGAGATCCACTCGGAGATAAACCTGACGGTGCCAGACCCCATCTTGCTCTCAAACCTGCATGATGGACTAGAAGCGGTGAGGCTCCATTTCAGGGTTTTAATTAAATCCTCAGTCCTTACATAACCGCTGTGTGTAGAGCAGAGGTGAGAAATGGTGCTTGATCCTGTTTTTTAATACTTCACAGCAAAATGCCAAAAAGAGAAAGCTGGAGGATGGAGGTGCAGAGGACATGGGTGAGTGTAAGACTGTTTAGCAGATTAAACAGATTTAAAGCGATAGAATCCAAAAATATAGATTTGAATGAGTCTCTTTCTTACACTTCAGGGAAGATTGTACACCAACCTCTAGAATGATAATCACTCACTGCCCCTTATATGTTTGAATGTAATCCATTTACCTTTGTCTCCGTTCTTCCCCTCTCTCCCAGTGACTGGCACCAAGGTCTTCGTCATGCCTGGTGGGATGATGAAGAGCAATGCAAACCTTGTTGATCTTATTGAAAAGGTCAAGCCAGAGATCAGGACACTCATAGAGAAATGTAACACAGTAAGTAATGACTTTTACCAAAGACTGTGCACCACGTACTCCCAGACAGTTACTGTACATTTTGACTTGACTGATTGTCTTCCAGATGTTGTATTCTCCCTTTTCTCAGCTGTCTTTCATTTCTTCAACAGGTCAAAATGTGGGTTCAGCTGCTCATCCCAAGGATAGAGGATGGCAACAACTTCGGAGTGTCAATCCAGGAGGAGACAGTAGCTGAACTCAGAACAGTTGAAGGAGAGGCAGCGTCTTACCTCGACCAGATATCAAGGTTTGGAGAAATTCTTATTATAGTGTGCATGATACATTCTAAAGCATGAAACTAGTACCAGCTACAAGTTGTCCTGTTTGATTACTTTTCTGTCTCTGGAATTTATAAGAAGGTTTAACATGTTTAAAATTATGCCTTTTTTCTTTACTTGTAGATACTACATCACAAGGGCAAAGCTGGTTTCTAAAATAGCTAAATATCCACATGTGGTAAGTGAATTTTATCTTAAAAAAAAAAAAAAACTCAAAACACAAAGTTGAAAAATACAAAATGTGGAATGCTGTGGACATACAAAAAGTCTGTACATTTTAAAATGTTTTTATCATGAGCCGTGATGGGCGGATGAAGCTTTGGTGCTTGCGTTCTTTTTTGTGCTTAAAAAAAGATTAGAATCTTCTCAGCTTTGAACTCCACGAGTACAGTGACTTGTTGGTTTGCAGAACTTGCAGCAGATCTTCAAGACTGTGGCCAAAGCACTACAACACCATTTAACTGTCTTGTATGTGTGCAGTAAAAGTCCAAGAGGCCTGTTGCAGTAAATGACCATGTTGTTGTGCAGTATGATACAGTACAGTTAAGTGTCTAATGAATGCTTTATCCAAAAAGCCTAAATAAACAAAATTCTGAATGTGCCGTCCACTGTGGACCCACTCATTTTAACTCCATAGTCAATATTTATGACATTTTGTGAGTTATATGTTACAGTGAGTATCACATGAGTGCGTATCAGTCATGTGATATTCTTCATTTGACACAAGCCTTGAACAACATATGCTTCACATTAGTGGAACAAGCTTTCTCCACCTCCATGACACTAGATGAGGTGTTTTCCCTCCCTATTTGAGTAAAGCTCAAACTTTAGAATATGGCTGTAACATAAACCTACATGATGCTACATTATCCTAGAGAGTTCTGTGTGTGTTTTACTGTGTGTTAAAAAAATCTATTTACTTTGTGCAACTATAGCTGACTAATATGTTTAAGTAAACATGTAGAATCAATATTAACTATTCTTTTTTTCTAATTAGGAGGACTATCGGCGCACAGTAACCGAAATCGATGAGAAGGAATACATCAGTCTGAAGATCATAGTTTCGGAGCTCAGAAATCAATACGTATGTCCTGATCTCTATTCCTCTTATCTTTATCAATTCAACTTTATTTTATTCCAACACACAGCTGACAAGTTAATTTAAGTGTTTCCCTCATGATCATACTGTCTTTGGTTTATTTTACAAAGGTAACGTTACATGACATGATCCTGAAGAACATTGAGAAGATCAAGAGGCCTCGAAGCAGTAACGCTGATGCATTGTACTGATGTTCATCCAGCCATCTGAGCCTCCGCTCCTCCCTCGTCTCCCCGCCATTTCCTGTTGAGCTACAGTAGCCTGGCCCTGGTCCACAGGACTACAACTAGACATTCACCTACTTCAATACAATCAACACAGCCCTGTACAAAAACATAGCTTCCATAGTTGGACACCATGAACATGTTTTTGTTTTAATTGTAAAATATTTTTTCTTGTTTTAAACCCTTTGAAGACCTAAATATTCTCTCAGAAAAAGGGGGAGATAGATTATAGACAACAAAAAGCGCTATGTATTTTTTAATTTTAATTAAACATGTTGTCCTCAGATCTTTGTGAAATTGCTTCATTTATAGCTCTTAAGAAAAATTTCAAAGCAGAGGGGTGTGTTTCATTCCCACTGCTTTAGTGAATGTTGGTTTCTTAAGCCTTTTATGAGACTCCTACTGCATCTTCTGGAGGACGGTTGTTTATAGACAACACAAACGCTGTTTTTTTTTTTCTCCTCTGAATGTTGTACATTACACAGTATAGCTGTAACAAATATGATTATTAAGCAGGTTTTAGGTCCACAGGCTTATTGGTTTTCAGTGAAAATTCATAAGTCACCAAAGCATCTCTTATGTTGAAGCATTGACTCTATTGAATAAAACATTTTTGATAAAGATTTTGAATATTTTGGCTTTTATTGTGGTTGCAGAAATAGTTCATTGAATACCCATAAATAAAAGCTGGTAGAGGTTCTTTATTCTCACATCAAGATGCTCATACACATGCGCAGGTTTGTGTTAGTGTACAGTAAAATACCTTTGCATGCTGTGTATCCTCTTCACCTGCAGGTGTCACTGTGGCATATACCCACCATTTCTGTGCATCAGCATTTTTATAACAGCTGGAAGGAAGTAATGCAATTGCCACAATATACAGAGCTATTTGATTGTTTATTATATATTTGTGTTATTTGTTATTTCAATAATAATAATAATAATAAACAGAAAATCAGATTTAAATTTGAACCTACTGACTGTCAGTGGCATCACTATTTGTTTTTTGTTTAAGCTACAGGTTTGCTTAAGTTTTTATGTAATTATGATTGAACTGCCCAAGATCATAGGTATAACAATGTGAGTTCTACTGCAAGATGGGACTTTTCCCCTTAAATTACTCCTTTAAAAGGTGTTTGTCCCTGTCCTCATTCACTTTATATTGTCTGTTCAAAGTCACTTACATACATTTTATCTTAGATGTTATATCACAGCAGAAAGAGTTGAGTTGTGAAATAATAGATGCTTTGTTTTCTGTCCCTGCGTTAGTGGTGGAAAAAGTGTTAGATCCTCAATTAAAAAACACCAATTCAGTAAAGTGTGAAAATACCCCATTAAAAGTAAAAGTACTGCATGCAAAATCAAAAACAGAATCTATGTAAAATATCTAAGGTAGCGGCTGATGTTATAAAAATACTTTTTTTAAAATTTTTGTTAATGCTGCTATAAACATTTTACTGCTGTCACTGGCTTTTGTACTTGAGATACAGTAGTTCCCAACCTAAGGGGCGGGCCCCTCCAAAGGGTCACAAGATAAATGTGAAGGGCCTTGAGATGATTAATGGGAGAGGACAGAAGTACTGCAGCACAAGTGGACTCTTTTTTCAAACTTTTTTCTAATGTTTACTCCTTTTTGTCAAATATTGGAGAGTTTTACCTCAAGCTATTGTTAAACTGAAACCATTTGAGATGTTTAGAGGATCACAAGCCAAAAAGACTGGAAACCACTGCTTTAATCTTTAACAGTATGTTGCATTTTATAAGCTTATCAAGGGTACTTATGTAAAATCTTAAAATCTGAAAAGTGACCAGTAACTATAGTGCTCAAATAAATACTGAATTTAGAACATATAATGTTTTTTTGTTGTTTTTTTTACATTTTATCTCTGGATGTTTTGTGTCTCTTTAAACTACTTTGTGTCTGATTTTGGTTGTTGTACATCTATTTGTAGTCATTTCATTGATTTCTCAATAAGAAATGTAAACAATCATCTCATATCCAGGTGGCCCTCTCTTTAATCTGTCCATAAACTGATTATATTTTGAATAGATTTTAAGGTCAAATATATTTGGGTAGATGGCCTGAATAAATTCACAATGGAAATGCTGTATTTCTACTTTTGCAGACGGAGGTTGATTTTCCTTGTTGTTGTCTTTCCTGACGAGTCCACAGTGATAAGATTTAATCTGTACATTGCAACTGAGACAAACAACCAATATATGAGCTGACGGTTGTAAATGTGAGTCGATGTAAACAGCGTAGCATTGCTCAATGTTCCTGACACAGTTGTAGTGTCTGTTCCTGCTGACTCTCTCCCTCCCCTACCACCACCACCACCACTACCACCCACGGCCTGCCCATATAGACCAGCACCATATAGATATAATTTCATGAGATAAGCACCGGAAAAGAGTTGAGGGGCCCCTCGGAGATAAGACGATTGAAAAGGAGACTTAGGATTTGCTAGTGGGAAATGTCACATGGTCATGGTTATTATGTCATCAAATGGTCTCACATTTCCCTTCACCTTGACCGTGTTTACTGACCTTGTGTACCCTGTTCAATTCAGGAAATAGTCAAAGCCCATACAAGTAAGGTCATGATCACCAACTGTAAGTCACCATTATCCTCAGTGACTTCATGTAACCTACAATTAATTAGCCGAGTTGCAGAGGTGTGTCTGTTATAACATGCAGTCCTGCTGATCTCAGTACCATACACCCAAAGTTCCTTTGATATGTCACCTGAACAATGTACTACTTTTAAAGCCTTAGGGGACACACGTGTTGGCTGCAACACTCTCTGCCCCTTGACCCTCCATGTCTCTCCTGAGAGCTCATGGCTGTGGTGAAAGGCAGCATCGCTCTGCGGGACTACTGAGTGACGGGAGCGTGCTCTAGTTAATATTTAATGGTTGTTCCTGCCAGAGAATTAATCAGTATCAGTCTGAGACAGTCAGAGAAAACCGACAGGGCAGCATGGCACTTCTAAAATAAGCAAGACTTTTTTATGGTCATAAAAACAGCTTTTATTTAAATTGCTAACAACATTTTCTTTCCATCATTTATTCATTTCTGAACTGAAAGAGCATTTTTGTTTGCTGAGGTACAAACTACAGTCTGCAACAGAAACAACGGTGAAGTGCTATCTTGCTCTGCCTTACGGTAAAAAAAAAAAAAAAAAAAATCCAACTAACAGTATCCCTAGAGTTCACTGATAAACAGGTTATTACTTTCTTTGTTTAATCCCTACAAATTATTTTTAGTTATTTTAATATTTAGGTTTTTTGTGCAACTTAAACAATCAAGATAATTAAACAAGCTTCACACTGGCAGGTGGATTTTGACACAGTTGAATAGCGCTAGCCTAGCTGTTCACTGTATACAGAGCTTAGCTAATTGGCTGCTGGTGGTAGCTTCATATTTATAATACACATATTAAAGTAGTATCCATCCTCTCATCTGACATCTGACAAGAAAGCAAAGAAGCATATTTAGGAAAATGTTGATATCCAGGTCTTCACACTAACTTCAGGGACATTGTCCAAAAATGAATGAATATCCTACTGTCTTTAATAAGAGAAGAATCCTAGTAAATATAGAAAATTAAACTAATAATTGGCTTTACACTGCAAGCTCAACTTCAATCACAAGTTCTTGTCTTCTCTCTTTTCCTTGCAAATCCTGCAGAGAGCCCAGGGCACCAGAGTGGTTGGGATTAAAAGTGCAACTGCGCTCTTTCCAAAAGACAGGAAGTAGAAAGTCATATGGTTTTCAGAGGAGAATGTCCATCCATCCAACAGCTGAAGCAAGAACAAAGAGATAATAATACATCCCATCTTGAAGGCTGTACTTGTGTTCTTCCTCTTGGTGTAGAGGGGTGAGTGCAGGCCCAGGCCCAGACCAAACAGGGTGCCCATGTTGCGCAGGAGGCTGGCAAAGGGCGTGCTGTCCATGTGGACCCACTCGGGCCTGACACACCACTTCTGGGCTTTCTCCATGGTCCACAGCAGGTCCACACCCAGAGCTTTGAGCAGGACGTAGAAACCAACAGCAAAGGAGGTCAAGAAGAGGGTGGTGTAGAGGTACCTGCTCATGCTGGCACTGTAGATCCATTTCACCTTGGAGACAAGCTCAGCCACCAGCACACCTGACACAGAAACAGAAGATAGACCATGAAGCCTGTTGGGCCAGTAGAGCTACTTGTGAGTGATGGTTTTATTGTATGTACGATTTGGCAAAACCACACCCTCAAACAAACTCACAGTGGTGGAAGACGTACTCATATCCCGTATTTAAATAAAACAAATATATGATAAAATTAAAAGACCTACATTCACAATTTTACATAAAAGTACAGATGTATTATAAGAAAACAAGTATGGTATTTTAAGTATTAAAAGTAAAAATCATTGGGGAGAACAGTGCCTTTCAGAGTGTTATAGTTGCACATTAGTTAGCTGCAACTTCTTGGAGCTCATTATAGCAACTTCAATCTATAGCACTACACCATCTTTTATCATACTTCATCATATGATTGTAAAGTCATAATCTGCAAAGTAACTTTAGCTATTTGATACATTTAGAAGAGTAACAAAGTATAATATTTCCCTCTGAAATTAACTTACCTTCCACCACTATAAACTCAACATTTCCTGAACAAAAAAAATGAAAATGGAAGCCCCAGAAATCTCCACAAAAATCTACTTTTTATCGTTATTAATAGGATGATTCAGTCTTGTATTGTTTCGATAGACTAACCTGTAATGACTCCAGCAATAACCTGGTGTGGGAAGTGGGCAGCCATGTAGACCCTAGACATGCAGACCACCAGCTCCACCAGGCCCATCAGCATCCACAGGCCAATCTGCAGGAATCTGACACAGAGTGAGAACTGAACACGGCTGCACAGGAGCCTCAGAGGATCAGCGGACAGCAGAGGAGCTATTTTTTAAAGGTATTGCTGATTGTATTACCACAGACTCACTTGTACAGTAAAGGTGGGCATCGCTTCTCTGTTGCAATGGAGAGCAGCGCTGTTACCATCACATACCAGACACCAGCTGCACCCATAGCATGACCTGAAGGACTTCCTGCAAGAACAGACTCAGGATTATGTAATGTAATGTAATGCATGTAATATTCAATATGTTATTTAGACAAATCATAAACAAAAGTACTAATACCACATTGTAAAAATACTCTATTACGGGTGAAAGTCATGTATTTATAAAGTATATATATATATATATATATATATATATATATATATACTTTTTAAAGACTAATTACTGTATTATTATCACCAATCCTGACACATTATGGATTCATCTATTGATTATTCTTTGGATTTATCATTAATGTTCAAATCAGAAAAAGAAGAAGAGAAACTAAAATTATTAAAATAATTACAGGGAAAAAACAGGAAATAACAATTATCAAAATTGTTTCCAAATAATTTTCCATCTATTGACAAATCATTTAACTAACTAATCATTTTTTGTTGCCTACTGTTGGGTGGTTTAAACTATAACAAAGCATCATATTTTATATGCTCTGCATGTGTTTTGTATGTAAAACTTCCTCTAGTAAAGTACAAGTATATCAAGTGCTTGAGTAAATGTACTTATTCAGAGAAAAGTAAAGTGGAGCAAATTCAATCACAGGAAATGCTCTATAATTCAGATTTAAATTTCTCAATGCAGATTAAAAGATCAGAAACACTACAAAAGGTCAAAGATTGTGGAGTTTGTAATCCATGTATCACACCTGAGATCATTCATTCATTAAAAGCCATGTACACTTGGTACCTCAGGTCTTATCTGGACATGTATTAACTAGGGTAATAGTTCACTGCACCAGATAATCTAATCATCCTTACAGACAAATTCAATCAGTCAAGAAAAGACAGTCATCACATGTGATCCAGATCCTCTGCAGGTCTATTGTGAACAGTACCTGGTCCAGTCTCACATGTGATGGGGAACTGCTGCAGAGAAGGGACTGGATCTGATCCATAAAACCGGGTCTCTTGAACCCACCAGAAGGGTCTCTCCCCAAACAGAACCCTGCCATGGAGAAACCAAGAGACTCAAACTACAGCTTTCTCTCTCTTTATGTTTTTTTTTCTTTTTTCTTTCTTTTTTTTGCTGTCACATTTGAACAGATTACCATTTCAGGACCAAGTTGAGCCAGTCTCCGATGACAGCCACCCAGATGAGCCTGAGCCCTGTGTCCCTCCGCAGGTGGAACCAAATCGGGAACAACCAGAAGAAGGCGGTGTGCAGATCGGCCACCGTTGACGCCAGGCTAAACAAGCCCTCGTACCTGCTGTATCTGGTCTGCAGATGGACCGCCAGCTCAACCCCCCAGCTGTGGAGAAGATCCATGATCTCTGCCTGAGGATGATGCACTGAGTCTGGGGTGCTTTGTCTTTTTTGTTGCTGCCAAGCTCTTTCAGACAGTCCCCTCTGCTCTGCCACTGTGTGAACCCCATTGGACTTTAATCAAGGCTAGCAAATTTGTTTGCCTTTGGGACGGTGCAGACAGGTTCCTTAACCTTTACACCCCTGAGGCCCCTGAGGCTAAAATCCATCATTAGAGAAATCAGCTCCCACCCCTCTGACAAATCACAGATTTCTAGGAAAACTTTTTTTTTTTTTCTTTAATCAATGAAACTAAAGCAGTTTCTGTTCCCACTCCAAGCCAGTTGCTTGTGAAATCCATTGATCTTGGCTCACAATTTATATTCTGCATCACATCAAAAGCATTTAAATTAGTCAAATTTTTTCCTCCTTTACTTGTCTTTGGGACCCCAATGTGAAAAATGACGACTGTCTTATCATCAACACGCCCCTCTAAACAAGATAAAATATAAGCTCGTCTGCAGGGACGTCCCTGCCAGACGTCATTTGTCACAACAGAGCAGTAACTCGCTTGACCTACAACCTGCCAATCTTGCTTTTTCTGTTTTTTTATCACTGACTGTCTACTCAGTTTCTACTTAGTCCAAACCCAATCATTTAATCATTGATCTCCTTACGTAACCTACAAATGGGTTACTCTATCGTTATGAACAGTGGGATGTTTTCACCAAATCATCAGAAAAACAATTACATAACTAAGAAGTTATTACTCAGGTGCTGCATGAATGGAGAAGAAATAATGTGGCCTGGACCTAAACTCTGTGGAAAAGACAAAAAGGAGGTAGCTGATATTAAAAATGATACTGCAACACAATTAGAAGTAACTGTCACTCTGCAAACTGTTGGTTTGAATGATGTTTAATTTGGGTCACAGTTGTGACACATAGATATTGGTCAAGCAACTTCCTCTCTCTGTGTTATGTACAGTAGTTCAGTGAGAAAGATAACGATTGACGTTATGTTTTCCTGTTATCTTTCCCACTTGTTTGTGTGACAAATCTACCAAACTCTCCTGACTCCCAGTGTTTTATTACACATGTGCAAGGTCCAAAGATCAGCATGAGCATGCGTTTGGGTAGTGGGTCCCTCTGGTATAAAACCAACCAGCTGTGTCCCTGATAGCAACAGTCCCTTTCTTTTCTCTCGTCCAACTCACTCACACTTCCACCAGATTGAGATTTCTCCCCCCTCCTGCTCGAGGCAAAGATGCTCAACACTGTCATGGACGCCGTGCAGGGTTTTGGGGTGAGCACCACCCACTACCTGCAGACCAACTATCAGGACGCCCAGGGCTTGTTTCTCTGGGTGTCCTGGGCGGCAGACCTCAGGAACACTTTCTTCATCTTCTTCCCGCTTTGGTTTCACCTGCGGGCCTCAGTGGGCATTAAGCTCATCTGGGTGGCAGTGATTGGAGACTGGCTGAACCTGGTGTTTAAATGGTGAGTGAAGTAAATCTTTGAGTTTGAGCTCGTGAACGGAATCAAGTGAAATCAAATGTTCTTTTTAGATTATAACCGAGTGCATGTTTGTGTTGTGTTCCTCAGGATCCTGTTTGGGGAGAGGCCTTACTGGTGGGTCCATGAGACGGCTCATTACGCAAACACTGTCCCCCCTCACATTGAGCAGTACCCCATGACCTGTGAGACTGGGCCAGGTAAGATATTTCACTTTGCATGCATGACTGGATGTGGCTGCTGTGTCCCTATTAACCCCCAGTTCTTCGCACTCTCCATGTATTATTTCTGTAATATTATATATCCTTGTGTTTGCTGTGTGGTAGATGGATAAGTGTAAAATTAGCTGCAAAACTGAGGGTATAGATTTTGACACAAGCCCCTAAAATGATATTGAATGAGTTTTTGTTTTTGTGCATAAATAAAGTTACAATTAATCAAATTACCAAACAACAAACCAACTGCCAAACAGTGAACCTGAATATTTTAATTTTAATTTTAATATATTTAATTTTAATTCTTCTTCTTCTTCTGCTCAAATTTGTGCTAATTTATTGAAAATGATATATGATTCTGGGGTAATATTGAATCATTTTCCATCCATCTGAGAGGTTTAGAGGGGAAATTGTTGGTAACTCTGCAAACCACTCATTAAAAAAGTGGCTCCCAACTAAACACTTTCATAAGAGGGTTTTACATTGTATTCTATCATATGTTTTTAATGTGAAATTTTAATTTGAAAAGTAACTATTAGCAGTCAGATCAATGTAGTGGAGTAAAATGTACAATGTTTCCTCCTGAAATCAAACCAAGTAGAAGTATAAAGTAGAATAAAATGGAAATATTCAAGTAAAGTATAGGTAGGTCCATGTTCATTCATTCATTCATACGTTTAAGCAAAATGAATACATGAATGAGCGATGCAGCTTGTTGTGGCCTCAGATTGAGTTTCTACCTGAGTGAATTAGCACTGATGTCTTATCCTCTCTGTTTGTGTTATGCAGGCAGCCCTTCTGGACATGCCATGGGAGCTGCCGGTGTCTACTACACCTGGTGACCTCCATCCTCGCCATCATGACCAGCAAGAAGAAACATGGAAGCAAAAAATCCACCAACAAAGAATGGTGAGTCATCTTATTCTGAGACTGTCTACCAAACCTGCAGCTCTGCTCTGTTGTCCCCACTGATGTCGGGGTTGTTTACCATTTTCTTCCACTCACAGCTTATCACTGTGGACACACTATCTGTCCTGTGCTGTGGTTGATCATTGACTTCTGAGAACTATTGGGTGGAAAGCGGGGGGTTGATCATGGGTTGTTTTGACGTCCAGGCAGCTGAAGTTCTCATGATAAGCAGAGGAAAAACTGTGTTAATTGTTATGTTGCTTTATTAAAACACTGACTTGCTTGTTCTGGGGCAAGACCAGCAAAGGCCAGATGAAGAATGAATTTCACCTGACTTTTTGAGGTTTTGCATTTTCCACAACAGAAATTATAATTTGTTTATTGTTTTATTTTGACAGGTATCTGAAGGCCGTTCTGTGGACTCTGTTTTGGGGGGTCCAGGTGTGTGTCTGTCTTTCCAGGGTCTTCATCGCCGCACACTTTCCCCACCAGGTCATTGCTGGTGTCATCACAGGTCAGCATGGACACATTTTAATACATAACTTCAGTAGACAATTGAATAAGCCATTAGGCAGACTGAGAATAACTGTCAAGTATAGAGGTTAGTTCTCTGGGTTTGCAGGGTTTTAGCACCTAGCAAATCAAGCATTTTTTGGGGGCAATAGTAACTGTAAAGAAAAGTTAATTAAGTGATTGTGTGAAAGTTTGTGAAAGTTTTTTCAGCCCTGATTAGTATCTACAGGTATTCACAAAATCAAATAAGGAAGGCCAGCCTGTATGTAGCCTGAGAGACAGAAGCCAGGGTAAAAAAAAAAAGGTTTAAAGCCATGTAGTGGCATTACTCTTATCAATACTGTTATCAGCCCAGCATTTCTTGCAGTATAAGGTGAATATTCACAGAGATTTCAGTAAGAAAATCAACCTGAAACAAAAAGTGTGGGAGGACGTGTCTCCTTAGCTTATATTGACATGGGCTTTTCAATCTGTGTTGTTCTCAGGTATGATAGTCGCTGAAGCCTTCAACAGAACTCAGTGGATCTACAGTGCCAGCATGAAGAGTACTTCTACACCACCCTCTTCCTGACCTCCTTCGGTTTTACATCCTGCTCAAAGCTCTGGGTGTGGACCTGCTGTGGACCCTGGAGAAAGCCCAGAAGTGGTGCGTCAGGCCCGAGTGGGTCCACCTGGACACCACGCCCTTCGCCAGCTGCTGCGTAACATGGGCACCCTGTTCGGCCTGGGCCTGGGCCTGCACTCACCTCTCTACACCGAGACCAAGAAAGAGCAGCAGCGCATTGGTCAAAGCAGGCTGTGTCATCAGCTCTCTGCTCCTGCTGCACCTGTTTGACTCCTTCAAGCCTCCCACACACACCGGCCCCCTTGTTCTACTGCTGTCCTTTTGTAAGAGCCCGCCTGTGGTCACTGTCAGTATCATCCCTTACTGTGTGAACGGAGCTCTGAGCTGCAGAACAAAAAGGGAGTGTGAGCAATGAACTCAGATGATAAAGACTAATGGAAGGAGTCTCTTCCAGATCATAACAACGTTCCTCTGGTGCCTATTATTCATGTCTAACTGATCCTCAGGAGAAGCAGAAAAGATCAACAGGAAATTGTCACTGGTGCCATTTGGACACTGAACTCTGTGAGCCCTGAGTGACACTGAGTGAAAGCACTATCCAGGATGCCCAGCAGCACCTCTAAAGACCCATTTTGAATTTAGAAAAACATGATAATTACAATTGTTTCAGACTCCTGGAAAAGGACTAGCGAGTGACTGTTTGCATGTAGTTGCTGTGTTGAATGACAACATCATTCACAGCTTTTGATATGTTATTTCAAGTGTAATAGTAATGTATTTTTAAGAGTTATAGAAAGTATTTTTAAACACTTTTTGAATATTTTTTAATAAAAAACGTATCAAATTACTCAGCTCGTGTTTTACCGCACTACACAATGACTCTGGACTGTACCATACTCAGTCAGCATCACATATAGTAAATACCTCACTCTCCAGAGGTGGAAGAACAACTAAGATCCTTTACCTAAGTAAAAGTATCTCAAAGTAAAAATACTCAATTACAAGTAAAACTCCTGCATTCAGAACTTTACTTAGGAAAAAGAACAGCTGTATCATCAGCACAATGTACTCCAGGCAGCCTAATCATCAGATAAATGTACTGTACTGTTGTTAAATATACAATGTTTTCTTCTGAAATACAGACAAGTAAAAAGTTTTAAGTTACAGATAATTAAATGCTCAAGTAAAGAAGGGTACCTAAAACTGTACGTAAGAACATTAGCCTACTTAAAGTGAGTAAGTTACTTCCCCCACTTCCACCACATGTAATCTATTTAAACTCTGTAGTAAATTACCAATTTGCCAATTACTACAGAATTCGACATAGTTTTGAACAGTGGTGCAAAGTAACTTTTACTAAAGTAGGCATACTCTACTTAATTTGTGATTGTGTGTTTTACTTGAGCATTTCCATATTAAGTTGATGACTTCAGTTAGTAGTTAACCTGCAGATAATCAACCAATAAACATGATTAGAAAATGGGCCATTATGCATAATAAGAAGTCTACTGTTACTTTTGGTATTTAAAGTATATTTTTTGCTGTAACATTGACATGGAAATGGTTACGCTAGCTAGCTGTAGGCTACAATGTGAGCTCTGTTTTTTAAAGTTAAATTTGTTTACATTTTGGGCAAACTGGCCACCATTAAAAATATGCCAAATTAGCTATTAGTAGTTTCTGTGAGGAATGCAGCTACCACTGGAATATTTTGATTACTGAAGAAAACTTTGTGTATCAAACAGAGCGTCTATTTTCATTGATTTCTAAGTGAATTTATGGACGTTTACTCCAGTTTACTCCTGTTATCAGTAGTTAATAGGTGGGTAATAGTAATCTGATGATGCTTGTGTACTTTCATTATGTTTTTATGGCATTTTAATTGCATCATTGTTTGGTGTGTTACATTGTTGTGTGTTCTTTTTGAGGTATTTGTATAGAGGAACATCTGAGGAAGAGCACTGCAAACATTTAGGCTATTAATTCAATGACCTATATTTTTGCTCTTACAAAAATAAACAGAAAATGAAATTAATATTTGACCTAAAACATGCTCATCTCAGCCATCTGCACAATTTCACACTGTATCCTGAGACATCAAATGCATCATAGGTTTTGTCTGACCCTGTAAACTCTAGTGAAGACCCGAATCATTATCTTGAGTGTAGTTAAACCAGAGTGCAGACATTAATTTTGTCATGGCTGTCACTGAGTGAACTACATTTATTGCCAAATGTGTCCACTTAATGGAAACTGCAAACCCTACAGGAATCCTATGTCTGATAAAAATCCAATTTTTTGCAAATCTGGAGCGAGCTTTTCAATCATTAACGGTGGCACCAAAGCTCCGGCCTTCAGCCTGGCCCTGCAGTGACGATGACATAGATCCCGCACGTCATGCAACTGTCTGTGTGTGTCAGCCAGTTCACTCAAGACCAACGGTGGCAAACTGAACATTCAATATTTGTCTATTTGTGTTTTTGCAAAAATGCACACGACATCCCTGATGAACACTGAGTTTTAAAAAACCTTTGTGTGTCACTCCTGTTAGTAAAAGTATGATGTTTCTATGAAGTGACATGACTCTTTGTTGGTTACAAAGCTTCCCCATGTCAATTGCAATTTATGAGTGATGTAAAAATGCCTCAGTATATAGGCATTTAGTCAAGTTTATCATCACATACTTGCTTAATGTGCATGGAAGTGCAGATTTAAAGGAAACATGCATGCAATTTGACTATGGGTAACTGCATGTGAGAATTAGTTATTACTTTGATTATTACTTTAGTTAAAAGCAAGTAAAGTTGTTGTACATTAATATATAACGTTTACTTCATCAGGGAATCTCATTGACATCAAGTTCTCTTTTGCTAGAGAAGTGAGTACAGCAGAGAGAAAAGCAAATATAATTCAGACAAAAAACCACATATACAAACACAAAGCCAGACAGAAGCATGAATTGGAATTAATGAATGGACTGTGTACAGAGCAGAGATGAAACTGATACATGTGAGACTCACCACACATTGGCATTAATACATAGGTTAATATTAATGCAAGAAATAACCATGACAGTGTGGTGGACAGATTTACATGGAGAGAGGAAGAAGAGGAGTTTCCGGCGGAAGTAGAATGACTCCTCTTCTCTCTCAGAGCTGTTAGTTTGTTGTGCATGCTGAAGTGAGTCTGTGGCTGCTGCAGCTGAAGATCAGAGGCTGAAGAAAAGACTCTTGTCGGTGAATCATGTGTAAAATGCAGGTGGTGAGGACGCTGGTCGCAGAGAGACTGGCTGCAGCTGCGGAGGAGATATTTACTGTTGTGGAGAGGAAGATGCTGCACACGTCAGGTTTGGAAACACAAGATGAAGGCAGTCATTTTAGGCAGTCAACTTCTTACCCCTGAAGCCTATCAACCTTTTATTTAACAGGGCATATGCAAAAAAAATGGGTGAGCGATGGGTGAGGTTATATCAGTTTGCGTGTGCAATGTTTCCTTCCTCCTTCCAGAAATGTTACCTGAGCAGTTGAGGACAGTTGTACAGAAGCGACTGTCAGCTGTTGCTGATGAGATCTGTAGGATCCTGGAGATAATGTTAGGTGAACATGAAGCAGAGGACATCGAGCAGCAATGCCAGCTGCTGGACATCACGACAGGTACACTGTACATGCCATCATGCTTATATTGCAGGAATTTTTATTCCTGTTGCATCAACAAAAAGCATGCAGTATTTTATGTATTTTTTAAACTTATTTTTTTTATCTATTTTTACAGTTGCTAACATGCATTTCTCAATACTGAGTTCACGTCTTCAAAACTCATCACACAGTATGCACATGCAAGTTCCTCTGCTGCCTCAAAACAACATTCTGTAATTATTTCTTCCACACATAGGCTGTAAATTCAACTGTATTTTACTGACAAACAGTAACATTAACATATAGAAATAACAGAAAAAAATAAATGAGAATTGATTATCAATAAATATTTACAGCTATACAGTATGCTACTGCCATCTACTGGCATTCGGACGTTACTACAAACTACAGATGGCTGCCATTATGTTAGTGTAAAATGAACGGTATCTCGGTGTTGCTGAAATTTACAGTTGCTACTGTTTTTGTAAAAACAGCAAAAATCTGTTATGTTGGTGTTTGTGTGTGGAGGGAGGGAGGGAGAGAGGGGAGACCCCCCCCCCCCTTCAACGGACCGACTGTCAGACAGTCAGTCCGCGGGTCCACTTCCTCACCACAGGGACTCTAGGCACCTGCGCCTCTAGGTCTGGTGCTCAGATCGCATCTGAAGATCAGATGCGCAGAGGCCGAGTCGAGACCACGGGAAATACATTAGATGGATGTATACGTCATGGTCTGATGCATGGATGGATGCATCCGACTCAGGTCCAGGGCTGCCGTGGCCTGCAGCCGGGACCATGGCGTCTGACCACCAGTCACCCCGAGTCTCCTCCGGTGAAGGAGAGTGTACGAAGTAAACGCAGTGAAGAGGCTCTAGATACCATCTCGGTTTGTGAGAACTGGTGACATCACGCGTGACGTCAGCACTTCTCAGCTCAGTAATTGGTTCATCACCCGTTTCCCTGGTGATATCGCAGTGAAATGACATCACCAATCAAACAATCTGATAATCCAGATGGGAGAGATTTGGGGGGGGGGGCACAGGCCCAGTAGAGCTCAGGCTTTATGCCAAGCAACGCCCCTGCTGTAGGGGTCCTGTGCTTCCAGTACCTGTAACTGCTCACTCTCTGAGCCCAACAGAATTTAATGCCCCAGCGTCCTGTAATTACCACTTGTGGCTGCAGAGGGCGCTGTTTGCCTCAGCAAAACTTACAAAATCTTCTTTTAAAAATGGGAGTTAACTGAAGTTAACTGTTTGCTAAATTAGTTCTAAGTTGTTTTGAGAGTAAAACTACCTGAATATAAGTCAAAGCTTATATTCAGTTAAATCAACTGTTCACACAGATAGGTCTGCTCTGTGTTTACATTTCTCAGTTTAAAGAGTCAGGTCTTCATCTGAAACTGCTGAAGACATTTTATACCAGAGTCAGAGCAAAGACAGAGACAGAGTTTGTGTATGTTTTTAAAATCTCATCCAGGCAGGAGAATTTGACTATTTGGTATTTTTCCTGTTTATTCCAGGGAATGTTTTCTGTCCCTTTAAAGACAAAGTGAATCTGTAGGAAATCAAACAAATATTATTTTCTAACAATGGATATGATTGTTGATCATTATCTTCCTTTATAATGTCACACATTTCTGATTCAGAAATGCTGCTATACAGTAATAACATGTATCTTTTGTATTTTTCTCAGAAACCTTCAAAGGAAACAATCAGAAAAGGGAAAGAAAATCTCCCTCTGGTTACAACTCAGGCTCAGACTAAAGTCAAAACATATGATGAAGAGTCACAAAGTTTGGGGACCACTGACCTAAATCTGTCATATTAGAAGAGAATAATTTAAACTCTGATATTAATCTGATCCATGTCTCTTGTCCCTGTGGACTTTTGATCAAACAAAGATGGACACACGTGATTTTCATATTGATCGATATCAGACTGAAAATGTTGTGAACAGGTGAAGGAGAACCCCCTCTCTACAGGCTCTCTGGTTCTCACGGTTCATGCTCCAAGTTCCAGTGAAAACAAGTTGAAATGTCACTGACCAGTTGATGTGAACGAGCGTCACAGTCACGGAGCCACTTTCATTTTCTCAGCAGAGGAACTTCCCTTTACGGCGCCTGATGATCACAGTCACACCTGCAGCTTTAACAATCAATGATTATCATGGATCCACACAGAATTAATGATGCAACTCAAACTCTGAGAGAATGATCTTTATTTTTCAAACGACATTTACGGTCGTATTGGACAGAGAGTAGACTGACAGAGAGGTGATGACTTCAACAAAAACATCGACTGGAATCTTCAAAACACGAAGCAACTCTGTAAACTAACAAAAGTCAAATAAATCGATCAATGTTAAAATCATTGTAAATCATTATTGGTGACTGGGAATTCATTCAAAGAGTTTCCCAATATTATATTTTACCTGAAAAATCGCTCTAATAATAAAAACCCGATAATAATTCAGTTATTTATAATATCGAACATTAAACTATTGTAATATTATAAATAGTGAGCTGTGATTGAGTTTATGGATTTTTAAAATGTTTTTTTTTTTCTATTAAAAGCCTGATATGGTTTTATTATGAGCATTTTAATACGTAGGTCTACGGGGCGTGATTTTTTTTCTTTTTCTGTGATATTTGTTTATTCTTTAATTGTGGGATCAAATCTTTCACCAGGACACTGATTCAAATGTGTGACGCTGTGTCTTTTGAGGTTGATTCTGACTTTTAAACTTTAAGCCGTGTTGAAAGCCACAGTTCAGCTCCAGTGTTTCCCACAGGTGTTAAGTCAGGAAAATGAAATAGGTGCGTCCTGTTATAAATGAGGAGCTGCAGGTCTGCTCCAACACAACACCAGGACACATCTCAACCTGCTCTATACAGAGGAGACTTCTACCTTTTTCAAAAAGAAAAAATGCTGAACAGGATTTTGTTTGTTTGCCTGTTTCTGGCTCTGTACAGTGCAGGCTCCTCACTGAGCTGCAGGTGGATGGATCATAAATTCAGACAGTACAGTGAAAACTCTTTGGATCTACTAGATACCATGGTGAGTTCACTTGTTCACGTGTTGTTTAAAGTCACTGAATTATCTTCACTGAGTGAGTTCACTGTGTGTTTACTTCAACACATGATGTGTGTGTGTGTGTGTGTGTGTGTGTGTGTGTGTGTGTGTGATGCAGGTGAATAATTCCACTAACAGCACTGAGGATGCTGAAGTGGAGGACACTGTGGCCTTCCCTAATGATCTGTACAGCCAGGCGTCCAAAGCATCAGTGAGTCATCAGCTCAACTTCAGCTGTCAAACACTGTCAGAAATGTGTCCCTGTAGTAATCTGATTACTCTTCTTCTTCTTCCTCCTCCAGGCTGAGGATAAACTTGGTTTCACAGTGCAGGTTCTGGAGGAGATGGCCGTCCTGTTTGAGGAGGATCACAGTGCTGCATCATGGGAGGAGAGCACAGTGAAGGACTTTGTCAACATTGTGACCCAGCAGGCTGACGGCCTTCACTCCTGTGTAAGTGTCAGGGTGGATTAACAGCCTCACCTGTTCCCTTACATTTCAAACTGAATGCATCAGCACTCTCTGCCTGATTTCTCTTCCTCCACATCCTGTTGACTGAAAGAGTCAGTTGTGTTTTTTTAAACATGATTTTTGATCTTTGATTCATTTAGACTGGGAGCCACAGCCACAAGAAGAAGAACAAGAAGCTGCACATGTATTTCAAGAGACTGTCAGGCCACGTCCTAGAACGAATGGTAAGTCTATCTATCTATCTATCTATCTATCTATCTATCTATCTATCTATCTACTGATGTTTCTAATGATAATATTGTGTGTGTGTGTGTGTGTGTGTGTGTGTGTGTGTGTGTGTGTGTGTGTGTGTGTGTGTGTAGGGCCACAGTGCTGAATCCTGGGAGCTGATCAGGAAGAAAATCAAAACCCATCTAATGAGAGCTCACCAGCTGGTTTCATCTCTGCTCACCACCAACTAACACCTGTCAGACCAAGAATCTCCTCATTCATTTGCTAAGTGATTGAGCTATTTATTTATTTATTGCTTAGTTATGTACTGCCTTGTTTGTTTACTCATGTATTTATTTTTTGGAGTTAACTAAAACAGATTTATTTATTTATTGAGGTATTTATTTATTCATTAATATATTTTTTATTGAGTTGTTTTTCTATTTATCAGTTGATCTGTTGAATGTTTATTTTTTAAGTTGATCAATGTGCTTATTTATTTTTTTTAATGTGTGCTGAGAAAATTTGATTTTTTTTTCATGCTATAACCAATAAAATCTGTTCTTCTACCAGCAAATATAAAAATGTTTTTTGTTTTTATTCCTGTTGCATCAACAAAAAGCATGCAGTATTTTATGTATTTTTTAAACTTATTTTTTTTTAATCTATTTTTACAGTTGCTAACATGCATTTCTCAATACTGAGTTCACTTCTTCAAAACTCATCACACAGTATGCACATGCAAGTTCCTCTGCTGCCTCAAAACAACATTCTGTAATTATTTCTTCCACACATAGGCTGTAAATTCAACTGTATTTTACTGACAAACAGTAACATTAACATATAGAAATAACAGAAAAAAATAAATGAGAATTGATTATCAATAAATATTTACAGCTATACAGTATGCTACTGCCATCTACTGGCATTCGGACGTTACTACAAACTACAGATGGCTGCCATTATGTTAGTGTAAAATGAACGGTATCTCGGTGTTGCTGAAATTTACAGTTGCTACTGTTTTTGTAAAAACAGCAAAAATCTGTTATGTTGGTGTTTGTGTGTGGAGGGAGGGAGGGAGAGAGGGGAGACCCCCCCCCCCCCTTCAACGGACCGACTGTCAGACAGTCAGTCCGCGGGTCCACTTCCTCACCACAGGGACTCTAGGCACCTGCGCCTCTAGGTCTGGTGCTCAGATCGCATCTGAAGATCAGATGCGCAGAGGCCGAGTCGAGACCACGGGAAATACATTAGATGGATGTATACGTCATGGTCTGATGCATGGATGGATGCATCCGACTCAGGTCCAGGGCTGCCGTGGCCTGCAGCCGGGACCCTGGCGTCTGACCACCAGTCACCCCGAGTCTCCTCCGGTGAAGGAGAGTGTACGAAGTAAACGCAGTGAAGAGGCTCTAGATACCATCTCGGTTTGTGAGAACTGGTGACATCACGCGTGACGTCAGCACTTCTCAGCTCAGTAATTGGTTCATCACCCGTTTCCCTGGTGATATCGCAGTGAAATGACATCACCAATCAAACAATCTGATAATCCAGATGGGAGAGATTTGGGGGGGGGGCACAGGCCCAGTAGAGCTCAGGCTTTATGCCAAGCAACGCCCCTGCTGTAGGGGTCCTGTGCTTCCAGTACCTGTAACTGCTCACTCTCTGAGCCCAACAGAATTTAATGCCCCAGCGTCCTGTAATTACCACTTGTGGCTGCAGAGGGCGCTGTTTGCCTCAGCAAAACTTACAAAATCTTCTTTTAAAAATGGGAGTTAACTGAAGTTAACTGTTTGCTAAATTAGTTCTAAGTTGTTTTGAGAGTAAAACTACCTGAATATAAGCTAACTGAATCACACTAAAGTCAAAACATATGATGAAGAGTCACAAAGTCTGGGGACCAGTTAATTCAGTTATTTATAATATCGAACATTAAACTATTGTAATATTATAAATAGTGAGCTGTGATTTTTTTCTTTTCTTTTTCTGTGATATTTGTTTATTCTTTAATTGTGGGATCAAATCTTTCACCAGGACACTGATTCAAATGTGTCTATCTACTGATGTTTCTAATGATAATATTGGGTGTGTGTGTGTGTGTGTGTGTGTGTGTAGGGCCACAGTGCTGAATCCTGGGAGCTGATCAGGAAGAAAATCAAAACCCATCTAATGAGAGCTCACCAGCTGGTTTCATCTCTGCTCACCACCAACTAACACCTGTCAGACCAAGAATCTCCTCATTCATTTGCTAAGTGATTGAGCTATTTATTTATTTATTGCTTAGTTATGTACTGCCTTGTTTGTTTACTCATGTATTTATTTTTTGGAGTTAACTAAAACAGATTTATTTATTTATTGAGGTATTTATTTATTCATTAATATATTTTTTATTGAGTTGTTTTTCTATTTATCAGTTGATCTGTTGAATGTTTATTTTTTAAGTTGATCAATGTGCTTATTTATTTTTTTTAATGTGTGCTGAGAAAATTTGATTTTTTTTTCATGCTATAACCAATAAAATCTGTTCTTCTACCAGCAAATATAAAAATGTTTTTTGTTTTTATTCCTGTTGCATCAACAAAAAGCATGCAGTATTTTATGTATTTTTTAAACTTATTTTTTTAAATCTATTTTTACAGTTGCTAACATGCATTTCTCAATACTGAGTTCACTTCTTCAAAACTCATCACACAGTATGCACATGCAAGTTCCTCTGCTGCCTCAAAACAACATTCTGTAACTATTTCTTCCACACATAGGCTGTAAATTCAACTGTATTTTACTGACAAACAGTAACATTAACATATAGAAATAACAGAAAAAAATAAATGAGAATTGATTATCAATAAATATTTACAGCTATACAGTATGCTACTGCCATCTACTGGAATTCGGACGTTACTACAAACTACAGATGGCTGCCATTATGTTAGTGTAAAATGAACGGTATCTCGGTGTTGCTGAAATTTACAGTTGCTACTGTTTTTGTAAAAACAGCAAAAATCTGTTATGTTGGTGTTTGTGTGTGGAGGGAGGGAGGGAGAGAGGGGAGACCCCCCCCCCCCTTCAACGGACCGACTGTCAGACAGTCAGTCCGCGGGTCCACTTCCTCACCACAGGGACTCTAGGCACCTGCGCCTCTAGGTCTGGTGCTCAGATCGCATCTGAAGATCAGATGCGCAGAGGCCGAGTCGAGACCACGGGAAATACATTAGATGGATGTATACGTCATGGTCTGATGCATGGATGGATGCATCCGACTCAGGTCCAGGGCTGCCGTGGCCTGCAGCCGGGACCCTGGCGTCTGACCACCAGTCACCCCGAGTCTCCTCCGGTGAAGGAGAGTGTACGAAGTAAACGCAGTGAAGAGGCTCTAGATACCATCTCGGTTTGTGAGAACTGGTGACATCACGCGTGACGTCAGCACTTCTCAGCTCAGTAATTGGTTCATCACCCGTTTCCCTGGTGATATCGCAGTGAAATGACATCACCAATCAAACAATCTGATAATCCAGATGGGAGAGATTTGGGGGGGGGGGCACAGGCCCAGTAGAGCTCAGGCTTTATGCCAAGCAACGCCCCTGCTGTAGGGGTCCTGTGCTTCCAGTACCTGTAACTGCTCACTCTCTGAGCCCAACAGAATTTAATGCCCCAGCGTCCTGTAATTACCACTTGTGGCTGCAGAGGGCGCTGTTTGCCTCAGCAAAACTTACAAAATCTTCTTTTAAAAATGGGAGTTAACTGAAGTTAACTGTTTGCTAAATTAGTTCTAAGTTGTTTTGAGAGTAAAACTACCTGAATATAAGTCAAAGCTTATATTCAGTTAAATCAACTGTTCACACAGATAGGTCTGCTCTGTGTTTACATTTCTCAGTTTAAAGAGTCAGGTCTTCATCTGAAACTGCTGAAGACATTTTATACCAGAGTCAGAGCAAAGACAGAGACAGAGTTTGTGTATGTTTTTAAAATCTCATCCAGGCAGGAGAATTTGACTATTTGGTATTTTTCCTGTTTATTCCAGGGAATGTTTTCTGTCCCTTTAAAGACAAAGTGAATCTGTAGGAAATCAAACAAATATTATTTTCTAACAATGGATATGATTGTTGATCATTATCTTCCTTTATAATGTCACACATTTCTGATTCAGAAATGCTGCTATACAGTAATAACATGTATCTTTTGTATTTTTCTCAGAAACCTTCAAAGGAAACAATCAGAAAAGGGAAAGAAAATCTCCCTCTGGTTACAACTCAGGCTCAGACTAAAGTCAAAACATATGATGAAGAGTCACAAAGTTTGGGGACCACTGACCTAAATCTGTCATATTAGAAGAGAATAATTTAAACTCTGATATTAATCTGATCCATGTCTCTTGTCCCTGTGGACTTTTGATCAAACAAAGATGGACACACGTGATTTTCATATTGATCGATATCAGACTGAAAATGTTGTGAACAGGTGAAGGAGAACCCCCTCTCTACAGGCTCTCTGGTTCTCACGGTTCATGCTCCAAGTTCCAGTGAAAACAAGTTGAAATGTCACTGACCAGTTGATGTGAACGAGCGTCACAGTCACGGAGCCACTTTCATTTTCTCAGCAGAGGAACTTCCCTTTACGGCGCCTGATGATCACAGTCACACCTGCAGCTTTAACAATCAATGATTATCATGGATCCACACAGAATTAATGATGCAACTCAAACTCTGAGAGAATGATCTTTATTTTTCAAACGACATTTACGGTCGTATTGGACAGAGAGTAGACTGACAGAGAGGTGATGACTTCAACAAAAACATCGACTGGAATCTTCAAAACACGAAGCAACTCTGTAAACTAACAAAAGTCAAATAAATCGATCAATGTTAAAATCATTGTAAATCATTATTGGTGACTGGGAATTCATTCAAAGAGTTTCCCAATATTATATTTTACCTGAAAAATCGCTCTAATAATAAAAACCCGATAATAATTCAGTTATTTATAATATCGAACATTAAACTATTGTAATATTATAAATAGTGAGCTGTGATTGAGTTTATGGATTTTTAAAATGTTTTTTTTTTCTATTAAAAGCCTGATATGGTTTTATTATGAGCATTTTAATACGTTGGTCTACGGGGCGTGATTTTTTTCTTTTCTTTTTCTGTGATATTTGTTTATTCTTTAATTGTGGGATCAAATCTTTCACCAGGACACTGATTCAAATGTGTGACGCTGTGTCTTTTGAGGTTGATTCTGACTTTTAAACTTTAAGCCGTGTTGAAAGCCACAGTTCAGCTCCAGTGTTTCCCACAGGTGTTAAGTCAGGAAAATGAAATAGGTGCGTCCTGTTATAAATGAGGCCCTGCAGGTCTGCTCCAACACAACACCAGGACACATCTCAACCTGCTCTATACAGAGGAGACTTCTACCTTTTTCAAAAAGAAAAAATGCTGAACAGGATTTTGTTTGTTTGCCTGTTTCTGGCTCTGTACAGTGCAGGCTCCTCACTGAGCTGCAGGTGGATGGATCATAAATTCAGACAGTACAGTGAAAACTCTTTGGATCTACTAGATACCATGGTGAGTTCACTTGTTCACGTGTTGTTTAAAGTCACTGAATTATCTTCACTGAGTGAGTTCACTGTGTGTTTACTTCAACACATGATGTGTGTGTGTGTGTGTGTGTGTGTGTGTGTGTGTGATGCAGGTGAATAATTCCACTAACAGCACTGAGGATGCTGAAGTGGAGGACACTGTGGCCTTCCCTAATGATCTGTACAGCCAGGCGTCCAAAGCATCAGTGAGTCATCAGCTCAACTTCAGCTGTCAAACACTGTCAGAAATGTGTCCCTGTAGTAATCTGATTACTCTTCTTCTTCTTCCTCCTCCAGGCTGAGGATAAACTTGGTTTCACAGTGCAGGTTCTGGAGGAGATGGCCGTCCTGTTTGAGGAGGATCACAGCGCTGCATCATGGGAGGAGAGCACAGTGAAGGACTTTGTCAACATTGTGACCCAGCAGGCTGACGGCCTTCACTCCTGTGTAAGTGTCAGGGTGGATTAACAGCCTCACCTGTTCCCTTACATTTCAAACTGAATGCATCAGCACTCTCTGACTGATTTCTCTTCCTCCACATCCTGTTGACTGAAAGAGTCAGTTGTGTTTTTTTAAACATGATTTTTGATCTTTGATTCATTTAGACTGGCACAGCCACAAGAAGAAGAACAAGAAGCTGCACATGTATTTCAAGAGACTGTCAGGCCACGTCCTAGAACGAATGGTAAGTCTATCTATCTATCTATCTATCTATCTATCTATCTATCTATCTATCTATCTACTGATGTTTCTAATGATAATATTGTGTGTGTGTGTGTGTGTGTGTGTGTGTGTGTGTGTGTGTGTGTGTGTGTGTAGGGCCACAGTGCTGAATCCTGGGAGCTGATCAGGAAGAAAATCAAAACCCATTTAATGAGAGCTCACCAGCTGGTTTCATCTCTGCTCACCACCAACTAACACCTGTCAGACCAAGAATCTCCTCATTCATTTGCTAAGTGATTGAGCTATTTATTTATTTATTGCTTAGTTATGTACTGCCTTGTTCACTAAAAGAGATTTTTTTTACATGGTTAAAAATTAGATTAACAAAGAAATGAAAAACGTGCTAATCTATTTACTTGTGTGTTTTATTTACCTATTGATTCATTTATTTATGAATTGAGTTTGTCTATTTATTAGTTGATTGGTATATGTTATTGTTTCTAAGTTGATCGATGTGCTTATTTATTTTTTTATATCCACTGACAATAATTGGAAGATATATTTTTCATTAAATATTTATTTTATATTTTATATCCAATAAAAACAATGTATTTCTGTTACATGAGCAAAAGGGATGCAGATTTTTTTTAAAGGTTTTGTACTTTTCATTTATGTATTTATTTATTAAAACTTATTAAAACATTGTAAAGATACTCCATTACAAGTTAGAGTACTTGTCATAAATATAAAGTATTTGATGCAGAAAAACATCTGTAACTGAGATTAGATCATTACTCATGTATCCTAATGCAGCTTAGTTTAAACAATTATCTGAGCATCAAGGAATTATTGTTTTCATCATAGATTAATCCACTCATTACCTTCTCAGTCAATCAACTGATTGATTGATTCACAGTCAAGATGCTTCTAACCTCAACATTATTCACTTTAGTGAGGGGAAAAGCAGCAAATCCTCACTTTTAAGATGCTGGAGACATGAAATGTTTTTCATTTTCTAATGAAAAATGTCATAAAGCAATTAATCGCTCATCAAAGTAGTTTTAATTTCCTGTTGATTGACCAATCGATTAATCAAGTAATCATGTCATCTCTGATTTTTCATATGGTTAGGTAGTTTAATCTATAATAACGTGTCATCATTTGTACTTAAATACAGGGCTTAAATAAATGTACTTACTTATTTTCCACCTCTGATGTTCAATAACAACCATACAATTATTATAGGAAGCACAGACACTGTATATTCCATAAATGGACTGTGGCGCCACCTGTTGAACCAGGGCAGTATTGATTACTCAATATTTCTACAAATCAGTGTATTTCCAGTCTGCAGCTGTACTAGAAATCAGTGGTAGGAAGTACATTTACTCAATTATTGTACCCAAGTCCAATTTTGAGGTACTCGTACTGTACATTTTATGCCGCTCTATACATCTAATCCATTCAGAGATAAATACTGAAGTTTTTACTCTGGAGTTGCTCTACAGATTAAGAGTCTCCATAGAAAACATATGATGAGCTCAAAATATGATGTGTTGTCTTAAGTTAAACTACCAAACATCAACAAACCCTGTTTTACTAAAGGAAAAGTAAAGGATCTGAATACTTCCTTCATCATTTCTGGAAACGCATCATTTTGCATCGGGAACAAACTATTAACCTTTTATGATAATAATAATAATGAATATTTTCAAATGTATGCTTTGATATACTGTTTACTACTTGATGCCATCGTTGTGCAACTTATTTTTGGAAACAAACACAAAAACAAGTAAACAAACTCTTGGTCACTCCTCTCGCCTCTCCAGAATAATGTAGAAGGGTGGGGGTAATGGAGTGGAGGTACTGCACAGTTTACACACCCTTTTTAGATCTGTGTTGTTCCACAGGAACTGTTTCAGACAGGACAGGGAACATGAAGTCCTGGCATGTCAGCAAATGAAACAACAACATAAGCACGCCTCAAAACCGTGCTGCCTTCAGGGGTTTCTCGTAAACTATCACTTCTAAAGTGACTTTTACTGCTGTTTCTGCGGTGTTAGTACAGGCACTGTCATGTAACTTTTAGTGCTTTATATAATTAATTATGTGGAACATATTAGGCCTATGCAGCGGTGGAAAGTACTTTCATCCAAGTACTGTACTTAAGTGCAATGTTGAGGTACTTGGACTTTACATGAATATCCCCATATTATTGTTCTTTTTATTGTCTGTGTAAGCACATTTCGTTGGTATTTTTCTACTCTTTTACGTTTACATGTGATGGCATATTTTTTATAGTGAGTGTTTCATTCTTTTACCCAATGATTTGAATAACGTTTCCATAATTGAGTCCGCGTTTGAGTCTATTTTGAAACAACTAGTATAACAAAAAAACACCGAGTAATGTTCTTATCTATATTTGTGCGATGATGGGGGAGAAATAAAAGTCACAAAGAAGTCAGTATTCAACTAGTTTAATGTCCGTGAAATGTCGTTGACACGTTTACCATATTTTTAACTAAACATGAAGGCATCACGTGTCTTATCACGTTCCCATGATGCATTTGTGTTCAGCAGGATAGTCGCTTCAACCCTCGAGAGAAAACAAATCGTAGTTAACGTTCATTTTTGAGGATTTTTCGGACGTTTTAACCTGAAACGATGGGGAGCGACAGCACGGACAGACCCTGCTCGCTGAGTTTATAGTAATGTATGGAGGATACGCGGCTCTTTTTGGACCTTAATGCCAAGTTAGCCGACCTGTTTCGGTAAGAAGGCTAGCTGTGTAGTATAACGTTATCGCTGCTAACACCATAAATTGGTGTTATTGACAGGGTCGTGGTTAGCTGCAATATATGTCGTAGTGCACACAGCTTGCTTTCGTTTTCTATGTCAAAATACTGATAATGTTTCGATATTCCCTGTCGCGGTTGAGTTCACCTCACACGCCCTGATCCGATGCTAGTATTGCAAGTGGCAACTTGGTGCCAGTTAACGCAGGACTGTTACTCAGAGATTAGAAAGGAGTGTAGAGTGGCATTTGGGTGTTTTCTACTCGAATCTGACACTATATGTAAACAGACTGGTTGTAATGCTACTTAACGGCTAATACTTAACCCTTGTTGCCTGTCTACTGTTTGCTAAGTAAAGCTATTTTTGTCAGTAGCTTGGCACTGAAGGCACCAGGGAGTATGTGGCAGACATACTCTTTACCTCTAACTTTGTCGTTCAGTTTAAATGCCAATGTAACCGCATACACAGCAAAGCTGTTGTTAATAACTGTTAATAACTAACTAATCACCGCAGCTCCGCAGCTTCGGAATGGCTGCCTGTTACCATGCAGCGCTTGTGGGCCGCTATTAAAATCACACTTTCATACTCGCTCAGTAGTCTGACGACAAAAACAGAAAAATATGTAAATGAGAACTACTGTATTGTGAATTCGGCTGCATTAAAACACTGTGTGGATGACCGCAGAGAGCAGGAGGAGCTTGAACGGAGGCTGCAGCTGGCTGTATGTGCAGCCTAGGCGGAGGTTGTGTGGCACCAAAGATGAGAACTTTCTGTCACCTCTGACTACTTCTCTAATCACGCGTTTCATACGGCCACATAGCTGATGATATTGTCATGACCCTGTAATTATTTTTGCCTTGTTTATTTCAGACGACGTCCAGACCATGAAAGAATGATCTAGTCAGCCGGGCTGTCTGTTCCACTTCTCACCAGATGTTGGATGTGATGCAGTTAGGTTGTTTGCAGAGTGAAAACAGGGCAAAGAAAAAGAAATTTAGCTGTTTTCATGTCAGTGTAGACAGAGCTTTCTCTTCAAATTCAGATGGCTTAATGTAGATGAAGAGCCACAGTATCTTATCTGGCTGTGATTGTGTCAGTGGACGTGGATCTCAGGCCATTTTGGATCCTGTTTTATTCTCACAGGACTGTTGTTAATAGGGAAGTTAGTTCTGGATGCATTTGTAGCCACTTCCCTGCAGACACCCTCTTTAGAATCAGCGCCTCACATGACTCACTTACAAGCGGTTACACACTGAAACCGTGAAACTGCAGATATGTCACAGAGCACGGTCTTGTGATGGAAAATGTAATGATAGTTCAGTGGGAAATATGCTGCTACCATGAGGTGAGGAAGAAAAAAAAACATTTCCTTATCATCACATGTCATTTTAACACGGAAGCGGAGCTCAGCAGAGATAAGTCTTAAAGGCTTATGGTTTAGTAAGCCTGTTACATTTGGCATATGTCAGATAAATAGTTTTTGTTTTTGTGTTTCAGTGTGCCATGTGGGAGTAAACCTTCCCCAGGAGGTGCCATGCTAGCCACACAGATGCCTGATACGCCACCTGAGGCTAAAGATGTCAAACAGGTAAAACTACAAGCTGTCCCCTATCTGTTACTTTGTAGACTCTCCTCTGCCTGGTTATTCTCTCTTTTACTGCTACTCCTTTACCTCCAGTGAAGGTGTCAGACATGGACTTCACTGGCTCAACATAGACAGGCTGTGACATTTAAGTAATATATGTTGTAACTATACTTTTGTAACTGTGTTCAACGTTGCACCACTTTCAGCACTGAACTTGGTGACCCATTCACTTGTTTGTGTATCTTATTACAGTGGTTTTAGAGCAGGCTTAACAGACAATCTAATGGTTTTAAAGAGCAGCAATCGAGTGAAAGGCGTTTCTGCAAATCAATGAGAAAGGAGGACAAAGCATTGAATGAGTGCAAACCTTACTCAGTTAGCAGAGTGTATTGTGTGCATAACCCTGTAATATGATTCATTAGTATACACACATACAATGCAATGCTGAGTAAATGTCTGTGAGTCAAGATGCTATGAAAGCAGACAAAGATTTGTCCCTCTAGAAATCTTTGGTAAATCAAGCACAGTTAAAACAAGGGTGCTTCAGTGTCAAGTATCGAGAACACACAGATCATCGCCCCTTTAAGTGGTTGTATTCTGCAAGCTGTTGCATAACGTAAACTTGCTTGTTTTATGTGTACGTTCTCTGCTCTTCCATGTCATATGACAGTAGGTGTCATGTGACAATAGGTAATCAACAGACTATGTTTCATAAGAGCATGGCTCCTGACCTCGCTCTGTTTATTCCTCATCACACTGTAGAGTGGAATGCAGAAAATGTGCTGGCTGTTTTTTTTTTTTAAACCGCACATGAAAATAAAAATGTGCCTCTTCTGTGTGTCGATGAACAGAAGTCCTTGTTAGTTTGCCAGCCTGCTTCTCCTCAGAACCACACCTTCACTGACAGCTCTTCAGAAAAATGAGGACGCTGATGGTATTTCCCTCTCCTGTGCATTGTCATGTAGATCAAAGAGAAGTTGGCGCAGTCGCTCAAGGCCCTGCAGAAACGATACGTGACGTCAGACGCAGTGGTAACCAGCGAGGATGGTGATGCTAACCTGCTCTGTTGTGCCCTGGAGGCCATCTTTATCCATGGTATCAAGAGCAAGTACATCCGCTCAGAGGCTGGGGGTCGATCTAGGAAGGGGGACCGGGGAGCCCTACCTCAGCCGTTTTTCTGGAGCCTCCTCAAGTCCGTCACCCACCGGTAGGTTGGGACCAGTGGTACATATTTACACCTGTTAATCAAATCTCTAATATACTAACTTAATGTATCAAGATTTCTAGTTAATTCAGTATTAAGTGGCATCACACTCTCCGTTAAATCCCCAGTGACGTCATCACAGAGCTAGAGAAGATCAGCTTCGTGGGCACTGACGTGGGTCGATGCCGAGCATGGCTTCGTCTGGCCCTAAACCACGGCCTGCTGGAGTGTTACCTCGCGTCGCTGTTTCGGGAGGACTCCAAGCTGCGGGCCCACTATCAGCCCTGTGCCTTGCTCCTGAACGCCGAGGAGCGGGACGTTCTGCTCAGCTACCTCCAGGGTCTGGCCTCGCTCACATTCAACCTGTCGTACAAGTCAGCGGTTCTCAACGAGTGGACCACCACGCCCCTGGCTCTCGCTGGAATCTGCCCTTTCTCCCAGGCAGATACGCTCGACCTGTCCCTTAATGGGGGTGACCATCCCACCTCTAAGCCCGTGCGTAAGGAATCGTGGGATACAGTGTCTCAGTCGTCGGGCTCGTCGGATGCTCTGGACATGCAGAGAGGGTGCCCGGTGCTGATGGCGGGGAGGGGGTCGAGTGCTTTACAAGCGGGCAGGACAGCGCTCAACTCATCTAATTTAAGCCTGGACACCACAGGCTCCTCTCAGCTCTCTTCCAGCTTGAGCTCTGACAGTCTCCTGCAGGGGCAGGACCCCCGCAGCCCAACAGCAGAGCAGTGGTCCTCATGTGATCTGGACTTGCCAATTAATGTCAACATCAGCAACAAGAGGCCACAGAAAGAGTAAGTATGTCTGCTGTCATACACTGGCAGATAAGGCTGGTGTTTATATTTTTCTTGATGTCAACAAATCCCATGAAAAGACCAAAACCAACAATGAATCAATCTGACTAACAAGCATCGTCTGTGTATCCTGATATATTTTATTCCTCTGTGCCATAGAGCTTCACTGTCGTCCAACTATTAAGAACACATCAATGAGCCTCTACTGGATGACATGTTACTTCATTATCATGATAGTAAACACAGTAGTTTATTTCGAGTTAATCCCACATACACCGTCCTGTCCGCATCTGAAAATAGTCCCTAACGAAATGGAACAAGAACTCTTCGATGTGTTACTAAAAACTACAGTGCCCAGCTGTTTTAGGAAATGACTCAGCCTTTTATTGAAATAACAAATAAATAGAAGGAAGTTTGGTTTTCACCTGTGAACAGCCACAGTTAAACAAATGTTTGGTTTGGTTTGCCTTGTGTTTAGCCTTCTGCCCTTTTTAACATAATCTAATGGACTGGTGAGTGTTATAGATCCTTGTGTATTTTAACTCTTTGTAATGTTTATATTTTTGGATTGTTTTATGTGTACAAGTATCCTGATTTGAATTAAACCAATAATAAAACTACATATATTATATTTTATATTTTTGAGCCATTTGTAAAGATGTGTGTCCTAACTTAGGACTGTGTGTCACAGACAGGCTCGGGAAGTCTTAACTCAGTGATAGACAAACACATTAACAGTTTTGGTCTTTTCATTGGAAAGACTGTAAGAAAAATGTAAAATACTGACAGCTTTAAAGTATAACATAATCATTTTGTGCATTTAGGAAAAAAAATTTCCATGTTGTTGACTTCATCAAAGAGCTAGAGAATAATAATGTGCTCTGTTTTATCCTACACTCACAGTAAAGTGTATAGTATGTCACAACTTGCTTTTGTCTCTGCAGAGCACTGAATGAGTTTCGGGAGAGCGGGCACTGCAGTCAGGACTCCATGCGCGAAGACTCCTTTGTCTCAAGCACGGGTCCAGATCAGTTTTCAGAGATGGCCATTTTCAGCGGCTCTGACAGCGAGACCCAGGGTCCTACTACACCATCCCAAGACTTCAGCGACCAGACCTCAGACTCTGCGCTCCCCGATTCAGAGCCACCACCAACCTCCGTGGAGCTGCCACCGTCTGATGAGAACCATGTAAACCACGCTCCCTCTGAAGTGTGCGATAACACCTCTAATGAGTTACACTTGGACACTGACGTGCTCTCCACTGTCAGTGAGCCTGTGGAGCCTGTAGAGGAAGTAAACACATCCAGTGTTAAGGAGAGTAGTGAACCTGTCCAGGAGGAGAAAGAAGTAGAAAACTTGGAGAGGAGCACCTCAGAGCCTTCACCACACCCAGCAGCACGTCGCTCCACCAGCATCCTGAGTAGGAAATCATCCTCAGATTCTCTATCAGTAAGTATATTAGCAGATAAATAGCTGTTTATTGAATATGAAATATGACTCGCACAGATGCAGAAAGCCACAAGAAAGGCTTACCAGGACTCCATCAATGAAATTACAAATAGATTATAGTATTAAATTATGTCATTTTAAGAGGCATTGTCATTTTAAGACAAGACTGGGTTTGTTAAGTTTACAGCCTGCCACACTGTTGCTCTTGTATTATTCTGTACTTTGAGACAGCTAACAAAATGCAGTGAGTCAACTTAGGCCGCACTCTTTAATTTGTCAATAGTTTTGACACGTTTCTGTTTCTTAAAATTCCACTATGCGTCCAGCTCAGAATGAAGGGCTACTCACTAATCCACTCAGAGCCAGATGAAGTTTGCTGCCTTACTTGTCGTTTACAAGAATAGTTGTACTTTTGCACTGTGGGAATGTATCTTACAAGGTGAAATATAAAAAGTAATAAAAGTTAAAACAGTCATACATGAAGTGATTTATCATTTACAGAGCAAAACTTATTCACAGTTAGTCTGTGGTGGTTTTACAGATTAGAAGAAATGCAGAATTGCTCTTACTCATGAGTTGCTGTTTGAGATTTTGCACTGAGGAACTGATATATGGGATGTCTGATTCTTCCTAAAAGCCGGTGCATCAGGGTGGAAAATCAACACAAGCTGTTAAATAATTCACTGGAAAAAATTGTGGGTTCTAGCTGCTAGTTTTTCCCACTCCTCATGCCACTCGAGGAGATTATGAGAAGTCATGTTGGACCTACTGTGTTGTCTGGTAGTATTATGAAAAAAATAAAAATGGCTCCTGAGGTTGTGGATAAAATAAAGAACAGAAAGTTGCCCTCTGGTTCTGTAAAATACTCTCTGTATAAATAAAATCCCTTGTTCTTTACTCTACCAAATTTCAAAGCAGGGAACAGCTCCAGGATATGTCACAGAATTTCCCAAAAGGCAACACTTACTGTGGTTGCCACATAATGGCAATTCAGTTAAAATTAGTTTAGGTAGTGACAAATTTGTGCTCATGTTTCCACAACCCTAACTGTGAAAGACACCATTTATAGTGGTGTCATAGTCACACTTAACCACAAAGACACATGATAACAGGAACCACTCTCTCACAAACTGCTAATTGTTATGTTTTCTATGATCAGGACCATTGATAAAGCATTTTCCTTCCTCGTGCGCAGCATTCCCGTTCCTGGATCTCCGAGGATGACATCTACAAGCCACATCTGGAGGAGGTGTCTGACCATGATGAAGGGCTGCCTCCTGCTCCCACGCCTGAGCCCAACGTCTCCCTGTCACCTCCAAGTGTTGTCCATCGCAGACAAATAGGTATACTACAGTATCTCCATGTTTTGAGTGTCAAACAGAGATTTGCAGGGGTTCCTGCCTGCTTCCATACACATCCTACGAGCAGTCACGCATTAATCTGTCACTGACCTAGAGCTGAAACAAGTAGTCGATTAAAGGATGGACAGAAATCAGCAACTATTTTTCAAGAAAGAATGCTAACGATTCTCAGGTTTTGTCTTCTCAAATGAGAGAATTACTTGCTTTTCTTCATTGTAAACTGAATGTAATTGGGTTTCTGACTTTGGGTCAAACAAAACAAGACCTTTAATTAGATGAAAACAATCATTAGTTGCAGCTCCAGGCTCACCAATGAGTGATATGAAAAGTATTTGCATAAAAAGTCTGTTCAGTTTGTTGAAAATGATGTGTTTATGGTGTGTTTTATGTGAAGGACTTTTCTCATAAACAAATGTAACTTGGCAAACTTCATTTTCAACACTGATTCTACTTTAAGTTAAGTGTGTTGACTAGTGTGAAAGCAGGGAAAATGAAAACATTTCTCCATAGTGCTACTGGAGTTCAGAAACTCCACACATTCTTGTTTGTGTGCATACTTCCTCCAAGGAGTAAAGCTGAAAGATAAACAGTAAAGTTAAACTGTAAATTAGCCACAGTGCAGAAAATTCCTGCTCCACCAGAAACTTTCGGGCATGTTGCAGTTCTGGACACTCTCGCAGAAAGCGCAGTTACAGACAGTGTTTTCCATCAGCTGTTTGTTCACTTACTGGGGTGTTGCCAGATTGCATTAGAATTTGATCAATTGTGTTTCTTGCAAGATGTCACCTGAATGAGTCAGACAGCTTATCATGAGGTAGAAATGAAGAGAAAGAGAAAGCAACTGTGCTGCTGCTGCAGAATTTCCTGGTGAAAATCCACAAGGGGAGGTCACTGAGGAGGGAGATGAGTGCGTGCATCATTGTAGGGAAGTGCTTAGACTACGTAGAATTGGTTGTTATACTGTCAATAGGGACTGTATTCAAGGAACAAATGCATAATCTCATTACATCAGGGGCTGTATTCACAAGACATCCTAAGACTAAAAATAGCTCCTAATAGGATTAGTTGGGAGAATCTCTCAACAATAAGGAGTCCTAAAGTATTTGGTCTTAGAATGATTCAAAAAGTCTTTTAGTGTCAAAAGTGGGTCTAAGTCTGAGAGAAGTTAGAGGGAGTTCAAAGGACTAATGTGCTGCAGCATCTCATGGCGCCAGTTTTTCATTTGTATAATTTAATAATTTCACTGGTTCATAAGACCTTTCATTTCCTCATCCACCAAGGCAGCAAGAGAAAGCACAATATTTACTAGGGAATGTTGGATCATGACAGTTTCGTCTGCTGTTTAAGCTGTTGCTTGTCAGCTTATCCGTCAGCCTCAGCTTCTTCTCAGTCACCTAAAAGTTGCTTTGAAGTTAAAGAAAGAACCAGGACTTATTGATTTTTGTCACAATAATGTGAGAGTAGCTTATTTAAAAGAAACCTCCAGCTTTGAATTCTCTGCTCAAAACTGATATAATCAATTCAGTACATCTACTTCACAGGATTACGATAAGATTATCTTTTCTCTGCTGTTTCCTGTAAATCTTGTTCAAATTGTCACATTTGTCTTGTGACTTCAAAGTGAAACAGAAGTGACAGAATTAGAATTTTGAAGCTGTTGACGAGCCTCCACAAGTGATAATAGACCACAGATCAATGGTGACTCTTTTCTTTCATTTTCCATTTGTCTGTGTTTGCATCAGGGCTGTCCAACCCGTTTCGCGGCCTGCTGAAGCTCGGTCATCTAGAGAGACGTGGCGCGATGGGAATGTGGCGCGACTACTACTGCGAGCTGTCGCCTTTCGAGTTCCGCTTGTACTTGAATGCGGAGGAGCGGACGTGCTGCGACAACTGCTCCCTGCTACGATGTGAGGACGCTCGCATCACCTCAGCCGAGGGCCGCTTCGAGTTGGCCTTCCCCGGGAAGCGACTGTACCTCAGAGCGGCCAATCATGACGAAGCCGAGGACTGGGTGGACCGAATAGTAGAGGCCGTCAACAAATGCCGGCCGGCGTCTCGTGCGGATGAGCAGTGGGAGGTGCTGCAGCCATCCAGTGAGAATGGTGCAGATGAACGCGCATCCCCGTCCCCTGCCCCCTCCAGCCCTGAGAAAGGCTTATCACCCTCCGACACACGGATTGGTGGAGGGCCAGAGGCACCTCCTCCTCTACAGGAGCTCGACTGGACTCGGACTGCTGATTTGGAAACAGACGCCATCAAAGAGGCTGTTTTGTACTTCTCCACGGACCCTGAGGCTCGGACGTGGGTACCTCTGGTCTTCTCCCTCTCTTTAGAGGCCTTGAAAGGATTCCGGGATACAAGGAGGGAGAAAGTTTCTGCAGGTGACCCATCCCATTGAGGATATCCGGGACGTGGTGCCTGACGTCTCCCAGGGAGGACCGGAATTTTTCAAACTCTTGACCGTGAGGGAGACGCTCAGAGTCAGGGCAGAGGACCCAGATGAGGCTCGCTCTTGGAGGATTTTGATCCGTGGAGCTCTGGACTCTTACCTGGAGAGCGGGGAGGATGAGGGCTCTGAGGAGCCAGCTGCAGTTTGCCAGGGTGTGACCGGGAATCTCCACAGACTGGTGCAGCACAGACTCAAAGAAGATGGAGTGCTTCTAGTTCACCTTTGCACAGTGCCCTCTGAGAAGGGGCTGGACACTCAGAACTTTAGATGTGCAGGTAGTATTGAGTTGTTAAAACTTTAACTTCACTCTCATCACCCTGGAAGATTTGAATTCAGGTGAAACGTCTTGTGAATCAGAGGCTGAGCTGTTTGTTTCCTGTGCATCATACACAGGGTGTCCTCAGCAGATTGGCCCATCCCGGGGCAGAGCCAGGTTATGTGAGTTCTCAGGCCAGTACTACTGTGACTCCTGTCACCACGGCGACACCACCATCATCCCTTCGCGCATGGTGCACAACTGGGACCTCACGCAGCGAGAGGTGGGTGTCTACTGGAATGATGCGTGTTTTTCAGTGTTTTCTATTCAGTAATCAAATAACTTGAAGTCATGTGCTCTGACCCCATGAGTGTGTCTCTGTCCAGGTTTCCAAGAAGGCCCTGCGGCTGCTGGCTCAGGTGAAACACGAGCCTCTGCTGAACCTGGAGCAGTTAAACCCTGAGTTGGTGAGGCATGCCGAGTCCATGGCTCAGGCCCACAGCCTGCGGCAGAAGCTGCGGCTGCTGGGCGACTACCTGCTCACCTGCCGCAGCGGAGCCTACAAGAAACTCCAAGCCAGGTGTGTGTGTGTGTGGACGTGTGTGTGTTTTGTGTACTGAAGTCTTTAAAAGCACTGAGGTCAGGCATTGGAGGGTATTAATGTCTTACATACATCTTAAATAAGTCTTAATAAAGTATTTAATTGCATTCTGCGTGATATTAAAAAGGTCTACCTTTTATATTTTGCACTATTTTATCATCACATCAAGTTAAATGTTTTGCTTTTTCAGAATGGGGCAGCGAACGTACCTGTTGGAGTCGAGCCACATGTACAGTGTGGAGGACCTACGTCAGGTATCCTGCCAGCTTGATTATGTTGTTATTTCACCAATTATCTGCCCCTCCTTGAAATATCTAAATATATATGTGTCTGTTTTGTTCTTTTCTAGATAGCAGAGGGCCAGTATGCAACCTACCTGATGACGATGTCACAGTTTGCCTCCAATCACGTGTTTCACTGTGACTTGTGCACTCAACGTGGCTTCATTTGCCAAATATGCCACGCCAATGACATCATCTTCCCCTTCCAGTTTGACAGCACCACCAGGTATGTTGTCCTGTGTGTATTCCAGCTTTCACCTCCTTCTGCTTTTACTTTGAGTCAGCAGCTTAAACTGTGGGAATCAGTTTCAGCAAGTTCAAGAGTAATGGTGAACTGTACATCAGTTAAAAAAAATGAAAACCATTAAAAACCAGCAAACGGTCTTAACTGTCTTCAGATTCAGTTTGACATTTCTTTTAAATGCTTATCTTTTTTTGTCTCTGACCCAGGTGTAAAGATTGTAAAGCTGTGTTTCACCTGGCGTGCAAGGCTCCCGAGCGTACGTGTCCTCGCTGCCAGCGAATGAAGAAATACCTGGAGAGGGATCTTCAGGACTGAGCGCAGCCAGCAGGACCTATAGCTCATCACAAAAACCACCTTTGTCGAGAAGTTGGTCAGCTGCTTGTGGGAAGAAAAATTACAGAAAACTAAAACAAAATCTAGCTTTTACATGAAGTAACCTCAAGTGCAATTACAAGTGCGATTAACCTGCCCTAACTGACCTTAAAACTGAAGAGGGGGGTGTAAGAGCCACTGTGCTACAGCAGCCAGACTCTCTTGCACTAATTTAGAGGCACAGTGAGCCTCGTGATGCTGACGTGATGCAGCCAAATGTTACTGACTTCAATACCTCTCTGAATTCTGACTCAGCCACGGCATCAACAGGAAGGACGGGACAGTGAAGGTTGCCAAGAATTGGATCCAGTATATTTTCACATTGTGGGTTTTTACTTTCTTTGTCTCATTGTGTCAAATACAGTCTTATCCATCATGTTTACCAGAAATATTCTATTCTGCATTTTGTCTCGGATGCACAAAGTCTCATATTTAAACATAATATAGCCGTGAGGTTTGGTACTGTACATGCAAAATAATGAAAACAGCACTTGAAATGTTCTAATTAACAAATTTTGATTGTGCCTTCTTTTCTTTAATTTGAGCTTTACACTGTTTTCTTCTTGGTGTGTCACTAATACAGGGCCAATGAACATCACACAAGCTGTTTTTATTTTTATTTAGTTATGTTTTTTTGTACGGACTGGTGTGGAGGATTTAGGGCAGAGGTTTTCAGCTGGTGGTCTGTGGCATTGTAGGTCCCTAACCATGTATTCAATAGTGTAGTTTCACTGTGGGAATCATTGTTTTTTTTATTATATATAATTCTAAAAACACATTTCCAAATAATTATTAATTATTGTTGTGTGTTTTTCTAAGATCTTATGAATCCTCCCTCACATCTCTCCTTGACTTTGTGATGTTTTCCATCATCAAGGTTGAGGATGAATGGTTAGGAAAGGACATAGGATATATATATATTTTTTTTTTGACTCTCTGCCTGCAGCCTGACTCTAGAGACTGCCTTTGATGTTTTTACATCACCTGAAGGCCACTGTAGGTTCTCCTACACGCTTTGAAATGGAGGGTTGAGTGGAGAGGGCTTCACTTGGTTGCAGTCTGCAACTTCACCACTAGATGCCACTAAATCCTACACACTGGTCCTTTAAATTGTCTTAACCATGAGGTGAACATACACACCTGCATTGGAATCTTTGATTTAGTGTGAAATTAAAAATCTGTCACCAAGAAGACTTTGTGGAATGTTTCTCGTAAGATATAATTTTTTTAAAACTTACAAACAGGCATTGATTCGTATAATTTAAGATAGAGCTATGTATTCCTAATGGGTCAGAGAAAAATGTCAAAGATTTGCTGTTTGTCTGATGAGCCACACTGAGATAATTCATAAAGTTGTTGATGTAAATAAATTTAAACGTGTGGCATAAAACATTTTTGAATCATGCTGGTGGAAATTGAGATTCTCTTGGATTTCACAGTGATTCTGAAATCAAAACATATTTTGCATATTTGCACTTAGCTATGACTGTTAAATGGATATTTCAACCACAGTTTAGTTGTAATATCCTCTAGCACATGAAATTACCCTGAAACTAACAAACAAACCTGCGTCACTGACATGTTTTTGTTTTCCATTTTGCTTTATTTTAATCTCTTGAATGTTTGACTCTGATGTAGAGCTGAACTTGCAGAATTACCTTAAATTATAACAAATACATTTTTTGTAGAGAACAAGAATCAATGAAGGTTTACTTATCAAATTCATTTTGATACATGCAGAACATATCATTTGGAAGTGGCAAGTACAAAAAACTTGTACTGTTATTGTTGGTTTTTAGTGTCCTATCATTTAGTGTGTATGATGTATAAATAAAATAAAAGTCTATGTTATCTGTTCTTGTTTGTTTTAGACTGAAGATGAGCTGCTGAACTAGATCATAGATCCTTAGTCTGAATTTCATGGATGTGACATTTTCTCAGTTTGTGCCTATGTTGCTTGCTAAGATGAGGTAGCTGGGCGCCACCACTGTAGTCACTGTAGTTTAACCTGAGCAGATACAATAGAGATGTCTGTCAGTGCAGTTACAGATTCTATGTAAAAAGGCTTTTAGCAGCTCTTTTCCACCTTATTAAGTGCAGTCCTTGAATTGGTTCAGCTCAGGATTCTCTGAGCCTTGATGCTGTCCAGCAAACGAGCCCGCAGGAAAAGCACAGGTGCAACCAATGACGTGATGACTGCATGAACCCAACATGTTCAATGCTGAGGCCATGGACCTGGCTCACCATTAATACTGTGATTAGTTACACCTGTGTCTGATGAGTCAAAATGTCCATTTCTCTCTTAAACTTGGCTCTTCAGTTTGAGCAGACTGGTCTAATTACATTTCATTAGACTTAAACTGCAGAAATTTAAATCAGTAAAAATCGGGGTGAACAATGAACTACATTATAAAGCAAATCAGCCAATTAACACACATTAAAGTCGTCACGTGCCCTGTCCAGACCGCAAATAAAACTTGATATATTCTATGTATGAAACTCTAAATGTGTTAAATGAGTTTAAATGGTTTCCTCCTTTAGTGCACAGTGTTTTGATGGCGAAATTCAACTTGCATAACCAGGAGGTTCACGGTAATGGGAGGGGTAAATAAGGACAACAAGCCTGAAAAACTCGTTCCACGCAGCGTACAATTCAGTCGGCTTCTCTCTCTGCGGCCGGAACGGTGGATCAGATCCCTCCTCTCTCACCGAGCCAACGCAGAAACATTCTTAGCGGCATTCCTTCACGCCGGTGATCATTTTAAAAGTTGTTTTTATCTGAGCGGTGAGTCACTGTTCAACAGGCGGAGAGTCGGAGCCGAAAGTCCGGGTTTGAGGGATGGATGCTGCGGAGGGAGACGCACCGGTGAGCCCGCTGGGGAGGAGCAGCCACACGGCGTTCATAGACAATAACACGCTGTATGTTTGGGGAGGTTACCAGGTAAGAATGGTCGGTATGTAATTGTACCTGTGCAGGTAGATCTGCGAAGAGCCGCGACACGAGATAAACAAACTTTTTTAAAGCCTCCATTGCTTGTTTCTTTTTAGCACTTCCAGTTACTCACATACTAACTTAATGCTCATATATGTCAGTTTATTAGGTACAGCTGACCAAAACCAATGCAGTCTAGTAAAATGGCGCTTTTATGAAGGGATTTTTTGTTGAAACCGTTTAAAAGAGGTGTTTATTCAACTGTGTGTTTAATTTTGGGGTGTAGTGTTTGGAGTTGCATTATATTAAGAGGTGTTATGTGTAAGAGGTGTATGTTTGTCTGCCCAGATAAAGGTGTGGTGGGCTAAATATTTAATACAGCTCTCAGTAATTGAAGCCCTCAAACCAAATATTAAACTGAATCAACCCGTCTCTAAACCAGCTTTAATGACAGCAGCACATCAAAACCTTCATGAAAGTACAATTTATCATAATGCTGTTTGTTAGATGTATCTTATAAAGTGTTAATCATGTGGAGAATTCATGTTGATGAGGAAAATCTGTAGTAATGCTCTCAAAAACGACATGATGGACAGCAGCTCTCAAGAATCCTTATATGAAACGTTCACTGCAGGAACATGTTTCAACAGGAATACATGTCTCAGACTATATCTTGGTGCATCCTGATAGTTGCTAAGGCCACAGCTGGATCAGAAAATGTCACAGACACATCCAAACACAAGAACTGGGTCCAGGTTTCAGGAGTCACTCGAGTTCTGACTTTGTTCAGCAGATAAAGGATACAAGCACACTGTGTTTTCATACATGGCTTTATCTTCCCTTTGTTTCCTCACAGGTAGTTGATGGAGAAGACGTCATGTTGCCCAGTGATGAGATATGGCTCTGTGATTTGGACAGCGGGACGTGGTAAGATAGAAATGAGGCAGTTTATCAGCTGAGATGAACACTGTGTCACCCTGACATTTAAGACATGTCTGTAGGCCTAAAGCGTTTTTCCCTGATAAAATTGGTCTTTAAATGGTACAAACAAGATACAGTGACTGCACAGGCTTGATTATGAACAAAAACTACAGTTAGAAAAATAGTCTTTTGTAGTTTTATGGTCACTTCAGCCAGGTGCTAACAGCTTGTGTGTGTGTTTGTTACAACCAAAGCCACTCCCCAGTATGATTTTAAGTTCACTTTTACATGTGTGTTTAACATTTACCAAGTGTTCAGCTTGCTCTCTCTCTTCCTGCCCTTCTCCTTTTGTGTGACAGGGAGCGGCGGGAGATCACCGGCAACATCCCCCCCGCCTTATCAGGTTTCTGTGGCGCTCATGTCAACAGCACATTCTACATTTTTGGAGGATGTAGCTCTGTTGGATACACCAACCAGGTGAGTCACAGTGGACAACATATCAGTGTTTTGTTTTCAAGCAGCTGGGTCCAGCTTAATGTCATTATAATGGAGTCACAGAGTATCAGTTTTGCTGAGAATAATATCTGCTGTGTTTGAACAGACTTTTCGCTGTTCTGAAGTATTATAGTTTCTCAAACTCTTTAAACCGTCTGGATGAAATAATATTCTGCCTGCTGCAAGATAAAAACATGTATTTATATATTGTTCTTGTATTGCACAAAATAGCAAGGATATATTTCATTTCTGGCCATTCATTTCGTTAAAACTTGTCCAATGAGCTCAAACCCACAGCTGCAGCTTCAGCTTGAGATGTTTGTGTTGATTTGACCACGGCTTTGGTCCAACCTGAAATAACTTTGTGTTTTGTGCTAATTAGCAAATATTAGCATGCTACCACACTAAAGTGAAATGATGACTGGTGAAGTAAATACCTGCTAAACATCAGCATGTTGCACCACTGTACCAAAGTCTAGCCTCACAGAGCTGCTAGCATGGCTGTAGACTGTTTAGCTCCCGGTAAGGTAAATCAGAGCTGTTTGTTGGATGGGCTGTGTCTGATCATTTTTGTAACCGTTATAAAACGTCAAACAGACATTCCCATCCACTTCACGCTGTGGCCAGGTGTGTAGAGGTGGTAAAGTAAACTGGGTTTGAGCTTCTATCTCTTTCTTTTCCACTCTTCCACTCTTAACACCACAATTTCTGTCACTTTTCACATGTGCCACACTGTGACTGTCTTCCAGGAAAGCCTGAGTGCCATTACCCCTAAATATAAAAATTAACACCCCATACCATTTTGTAATTGTGACATTTTTATTTTCCAACATGGTCAGACTTCTTGTATGAACCAGTTCTTTTTGAGCATAATCCAACTTTGGGTGTTTATGCTGCTATATAGGAACTATTTTTCTATCCAGATCATTGGAGGAATTTTGGAAATCCCTTCAAATCAGTGGTAAATGTTGTAAGATGTGAGACCTATTTCTCAAAAGAACATGATTAACTCTATGACTCAGGTGCAATTGTGAAATATAAAATGCGTCATTGGCTGAGATGAGTCAATGGCACGAGTGACCTGTGTAATTTTTTTTATTTTTTGGTTGTAGAATAACATCTGACATGCACAACTTGCCATAACTTGATTTTGATGACACAGAGAGACAAACTAACACTAATATGCTGTCAGACAGGGTTATGTGCACAAATCCAGCAGCAGTGTGACAAATTATTTCACATCAAACTGTCAACTTCTGTGCACATCATTGTTTATATAAGGAAATAAAGGGATACTGTGAGTGGAGGTAGATTTTCTTTCCCAGGAGACTTGGGAGATTTAAAGAAATGAGCTTGAGCCACTGAAAACAATTCTATTCTTCATAAAATGTGTCTTTTGAATGTGGATTTTGAATGTCCGGTATTAGGGCAGTGTTTTCAAATGACGCTCACACCCAGACTCTGTGGACTCTGGAGATTATCCGGTGTGATCGTCTGGTCTGATAGCACATGAGAGCAGTTTTCCAGAGATAGACAGGAAGTTGATCAAGAATGGATTTAAAGATGGGAAAAGATAAATGACAGTGAGATGAATAGTTGACAGTCAAACCTATGCATCCTTTTCTGCTGGAGCTTTCTATCATAATGACAACTTAGAAATCTGCTCTGGCAACTTAAACGTCAGCCTTTAGTAATTCTGATCTGCAACAGCATTAGAGGATTTGTCATCTTCTAATGCTTATTTGATGATTCTCCATTGCATGATCTGAGGAATTTAACTCTCCTGTTTGTAGATGTTCAGTGTTGACCTCACAGAGCCGTGCTGCTCATGGAAGGAAGTGACCGACACCAAGGGAACAACACCATCGCCACGAAACAAACACTCCTGCTGGGTACACAGAGACAGGTCAGTTCTGTCTGTTGGAAATCCACAGCACACAAAGTGTTGATGAAGAATAGCTGGACCGGTGTATATTAAGATCTGTTTGCTCAGACCACATTCAGAAGTGGTCCGAGCTGCATATGGCCACATTGTCTGATGTATGTGAATGTGTCTGGGGCCACATTGAAAGACTACCTACTCATCTGACATCCTCTGTGTAAGCAGAAGGAAACACTCATTTGTGTTCTCAAACCATGTAAGCTGGCTTTGTCCATGACATCTGAAAATTTCCCATAAAGCCCATAGAAAGAAATATATTACGGAGTGGGTCAAACATCTCTGGTGGTTTGGTTTACCTGGAACATGGAATAGACCCAGTCTGTATTGTTTTGATTTCTTCTTCCTTTAATTTCCAGCAGACTATGTGCAGGAAGTTCACTGCTGCCTCCCGCTGGTTTAAAAACAATACATTTGGTCTTTGCAAACAGAAATTATGCATGTGTTTATTTCCATATAGAGCAGGAAGTGAGATCTGATCACAAATGGTCACTTGAGACTCGTGCAGACGCTTTCTAGTGTCAGGCCAAAAGAAGCTTTAACTAGCCAAAACAAGTGTTATGGAATTTAAGAAAATAGCTGAGTATTTAGCAGGGCTTGATAACAGAAACGTTCTCCTACATATTTAATTCACTCTATGGCTTCCAGCTTTCCAGAGTTTCACATGTGAATTGATGAGAAGAAAGAAGTTTAATCAGTATTGTCTTTTTTTTTTTTTGTTGTTGTTGTTGTTGTTGCAGATTAATCTACTTTGGTGGGTACGGATGTAAGACTATCGGGGAGGTACGAGACAGATCGTCGTCGAGCTTCTTCATGGACGAGATGTCCTGGGTATATCATAATGATATTCTATCAATTACAGAACAAATATCTTTGAGCAAAACCAACTGATGATCGAATATTGTGACCAGGACGTGGTGAAGATCCTAATTTATACGGTGCTAATCAAAACCAACAGTTATAATAGATGTTTTCTTTTAGACAACAATTGGCGACACATTGTTTAGGTGCTGGGGCTGGAACAATGAAGTCCATGTTTTTGACCCACATACGGCTACATGGAGCATGCCAGAGATTCAGGTGAGTAAGACAACATGATGAAGGCTTAGTATTAATTTCTCTGCATTATCTTTCCTTGAGCATTTATTTTCAGACAATGAAAATACAAAATGATGACCTCAGACTCTTTATATGATGGCCACATGGTGGTTTTATATGCAGGGTCCCACTCCGGCCCCCAGAGACAGCCATGCCAGTGCCCTCCTGGGGAACAAAGGTTACATCTCCGGCAGTGTGGTGAGTTGAGAAGCTTATCTACACTAACTATAAATACTATATAGCCAAAAGTATGTGGACAAGACTGCACTTGTGGTCTAAGACTGTTTGTTTTTCATGGTTTTAGCCAGTCTTCTCAGTTCCATTTAAGGCAAATCTTAATGCTACAGCGTGTAATTATTTATAACAGAGTGCTTCCAAGTTCATGGCAACAGTTTAGGGGAGGACGTTTCCTGTTTCAACATCCCTTTCCTGTTGTGACGTGACAGTGCCTCTGTGCTCAAAGTCAGATCCTTACAAAAAGTTGAGTTTTGTGTTGAAGAACGTGACTGACCTACACACTGCCCTGAACTCAGCCCCATCCGCCTTCGAGATGAACTGGGACGCTGATTGTGAGCTCCTGTGGTTAAATCTGAGCACATCCCTGCAGAATCTGGCAGAGAGCCTGAAACCATGTATCAGATGTTTGAGTGTCTACTCACTTTTGGCCATATAGTGTGTCTACTGTTGACTGTACACACTTATATCACTGCCATGATAACACCTTTTAGCTTAGGTGCTTGTAGGGGAAGTGTCTTTACCTAATATAGAGTATATGTGATTGTTTACAGGAGTTGGCAGAGTTGGACCTGTTCTGCTTAGACCTGGAAACCTGGACCTGGAGCCAATTGTAACCCCCCCCAAAAAAAAAATTCTTTACTTTCACACACATTAGTTGGGACCTATATCACATATTTCATTTCTGCAGCAGCTTTTTACTCCAATGTTTCACTGACTGCTGTTCTACTCTTCTCTCCACCAGTAACACCTGCTCGTACTGTTCACCTCTGGGCCGCTCTATGCACACCATGACGCCCATATCGGATCACACACTCTTCATATACGGAGGTCTCGGCGTAGACGGAAACACTCTCAGTAAGTCTCAGCTGCTGCAGTAGTATTGGCCTCTTTTCATTTCTACATACAAGTCTGCACACTGCATGAGTAAAACTGCCTCATTAATGGATAATGAGACAACAGGGTACTGCGCAAATGTGCACAAGGTTGAAGAACGTTTCTTTTAATTTTAATTTTATTTTTTTTAGATGCAACTCTTCATCATTGCTCAAGTGGTGAGAGTGTAGCTCCCTGTTGTTTAATCTCTCTTCTGTCACTATCCTTTCTATTCTAGATGATGCCTGGCAGTATAACACAGTTAAAAAAGAGTGGACCCAGATAGTACACCCACATAAGGACAAGCCCAGGTAATGAAGTCATAGTTTTGAAGTGTTTAAATGTTGTACGTTTCTGTTTCCAAAGTAGAAACAGTAAAATGGTGCAAAGTTATTGCACCAAAAGGAAAAATGAGTATAAAGCTATGGCACTTTCTAAGCATACCTTAACATACCGTGTGTGTTAAACCTTGAGTGTGTATGTAGCTCATATTTTGAAAATTGGTAAGATTTTTCTCCTCATTCACCCACATGTTCATCCTCATCAGGGTCTGTCACACGGCGTGCCTGGGAAGCGACGGCGACGTTGTTGTGTTCGGGGGAAGCAGTAAACTCTGCATCCTCATGGACTCGGTACGTGATGAGAGAACTTTCGTTTGTTTTCCTTCAGTTACCATTTCGACCGGCAATTTTTGAAAGTACTTTTGTAAAGGATTTATCACCTCATTTCTACCTTCGCTGTACTGTAATACTTAAGGTCAAAACTGTTATTTAGTTTATTTTTAGTTCCACAGCAAGGTGTTTGTGAGTAAAACACTGCAACATATTCTTTTTCCTTTATCCATCAACAAAAGATTGCAGCATTACACCTTTAAAGCCCATTCTGTAATATTGTGAGGCATCTGTAATTCCTTGACTATTTATAGACTGTGATTCAGTAAACCTGTTGCATAAAGAAATCTTAAGTGGTTTACGGTTCAAAGTGCACTTAACATGGAAACATAATGATTTCACACGTGAAGCCAGCAACTGTGGTGTATCCTATGTCTATAAATTCACAACATTAATGAAAATGTAATCGCTATTTCACTAAAAAAAAACAAACCTGTTAACCTCATGGTGTAGTCAGAGGAAAGGTCAGGGGTTTACCAGAGTCAGGAGGAATCATCCTCTGGGGACAATGTACATTTGTACAAGATTTCGTGACAGCCCATGCAGCAGTTGTTGAGATATTTCAGTTTGGATCAAAGCAATGGAGCGACTGAACTTATCGTTCATAAAGCCACGCTGCTCAGAAACAAGTAATTTTCATCCGTATTTTGCTTCCTATCATCCATCCTCACTTCTTATTATCAGGTGGCTCTTCTGAGGACTCCATCACAACATCACTGCAGAGATGTGATCATCTTTCAGACCCAGCCATACTCCCTCTTCAGGTATGACGAACCTCCCTTCTTTATTTCTGATCTACATGTGTGCCACAGGATACACCAATCCCCTAAAGAGGAATTCATATTTTGTTCTGTGTGTAGTGGAACAGTGTGGCTTTTGTACTTACTGGTGTTTGACCGGTCGGTCACATGCATTATATACACTGGCTACATGTGAGAGCTTGTTGCATGTCCTCTCAATTCACACATGATTAAGCAGTTTTAACAAAGTCCACAGAGACCCATTAAACGCTTGGTGCTATTTATGTCCTCACTCTGAGCTGCACGGCTCCCTGTTGGACCCATGTGCTGTTCACATACAACAGTGGACATAGTGTTATGCTAACGAGCTTCATCTTTGTTAATATGAAGAGGGTGGCAACAGGCTGTAGCACGTTTGTTATATGGCCAGATTAAAATGCCTCACTCGAGATTAAAATGTTGGTAACAAGCTGTATTTCACTTTCACTTTTTATTTTTTATTTATTTATTTTTTTTGCACATTTTGTGTTTTTGAGTGGTGCAAGGTATCTTCAGGAAGCTGCAACCAATCCTAGAAAATACTTGCTACCAGGGTAGAAGTGTATATATGGTCTGCCATCTATAGCAGGAAGCTAGTCAAAATTACTTTCGGCTTCAGAAAAAACAAGAGTATTTAGCCATGCTAGCAGCCCTTTGATGCTGTACACAGGATTCATCCTCTGGAGAACATGAGTGTCTGTTCAGAATAGTAGATGTCAGCATATTTTACTCTGGACGAAAGACATGGATGGACAGGCTGATAATGCCATCCCTATATCCACCTTTAAACACTAGAAAATGATCAGTTTGCTTTAATGGGACTACTTTATGGAAAAACAGTCATGATTTACAGAGGATAAATCCTACTTTGTCACAGTAGTCTGAGAAATAGTAATGGAAATTGGAGCTAGACGAGCAGGAAAAACTGGCTTTGGCACTGCACTGATCAGCAAAGACTGATGACTGAGACTGCAGCCTGAATATGTTTTAAAAACAGTTTTGGAGCATTTTAAGAAGCTGTTTTTTCCCCACCTCTTTAGGTTGTGTGAGGACTTCATGGGGAAAAACCCAGAGCTGTTTGGGAAGCAGCTGAACTGGCTGCCGTCAAAACTGAGAAACAAAGTGGATAAGAGAGTGGCCTTTTTCTCTAACATGAAGCCTGTCCTCACAGATTGAACAGGACTGTTTTAAGAGCCATGAGATTCTGAGCTTAGTCATTTACAACAGAACTATTCACTTTTTTGTGTTGAATATGTTTCTGTGTTCATAATGATTTAAAAAAAAAAAACATGGTGCTAAAGTTTCATTGTTTTAACTTAAGGAAGTATAATTTGTAAATAAAGTATTTGTTACTGTCTTATTTTAAACAACAAAAATTAATGAGGTAAAGTTTTACTCCATGTAGTGTTTTGTTGATCTGTTTTTTGAATAAAGGTATTGATATTGTATTTTAGTTTGGTGTTTATTTCCACAATGAAATATGTCATATGCCACCATTGTTAACAGGTAAAATATTCCACTTTTATTTAATCATATCAGATTTAATCATACAATGTTTGATATATTGAAACTCCTACAAGTGTTTTTAATCAGTTAGTGAAAACAACAATTGCAGAGGATACAAACAGGACTGATCTGATAACTGACTCTGTTTCTGTCAATTCAACTTTACTGCTGAAGGACATGTATGTAAAAAGGTAAATATTACCTGAGAGATAAAAATTGTACACATGTGAAGTCTTGTAGTAAACTGTAGGTTTATTGATTATTATTTCTTCTGGGTTTTTTGTGTGAATTTATTCCTTCTTTTTTATGGGTTTCTATTACAAACAAAACCTTTTCACTTCCTTTAATATCATTGTTCTTTCCTAAAGTCAAATTTCACTCATATCAAATGGACTCTCATCAAATTTGAAAACCATGTTCCTGACAAATAAGACAAAGCAGAACGAGGCGGGGAAGTCATTTTTAAATAACTTTTTTTTCTGTTTGCAAAAGGAGAGAAGAGGCCTGATTACAGGTGGTGACGGCTGCTCATGCTGGAAATGGACGGTCCAATGTCCAATGTTGCGCAGGTCCGTTCGTCTCACACAGGTCGGACATAGTTAGCAGGGAGCATGCCTCGCTGCCCCGTGCGCTGGTTGCATCCGAACACCCACCCCTCGTCTATCGGCTCCACGTCTAAGATCAGATCCCCCTCCATGAGAGAGACCTCATCTGCCTCTGCTGCTGTGTAGCTGTACATGGCCTGGTAACGCTTCTGAGCGTGTGGAAACACACACACAGGCAGAGGAGGTGTACAAAAACAAACAACAAATGCAGTGATGTGTAACATAATATGAAGAGCATACAGAGTCCATACTGATTAATTTGCATTGAATTTCCCTACTGGAGGCACTTGCAGTGTATACTGTGCAAACACAAATGCACAAGCAAATGTAGCAGCTACACCTGCAGTTGGCAAACGTTCAAACCACATTCACACAATGTACACTGATGCCCTGGAGCACTCACATTTTTATTAGACCCAAGACCAGTATGAGCACATAAATAATGTAATAAATGTAATGCAAAACTAGAAATAAATGTAAAAATAAATAAAGACTGAAAATCTAATTGAAAATGAAAACTTTAAATTTATATCTCAATAAAAAGCCCATAAACACACACAAATTCATGCTGCAGTGCTGGTTTAAGCTTGTTTTTTAAATGGGTAGAGCTATGCCTCTTAGTTTTAAATTAAAGGAAATTTGACGCTACACATACTACGGCTGAAACGAACAACTATTTTCATTACTGTTCATCTGTCTGATTATTTTTCATTATCTGATTAATCGTTTGTTTACAAAACAACAATAATGGAAATGTCTATTCACAAGTCAAAGAGATGTTTCAAACATCTTGTTCTGTATAAACCAATAATCTAAAACTAAAGATGTATATTTACAGCAGTGTGTTAATGACCATGGTTTTGGATTAATGTGCTCAACACACACAAATGTGTGATGTCAGTTGTCCACATGCTTTTGGCCGTATTGTGTGTGTTTATGTTGTAGCCTTACCCCTCCACAAGGTGGTGCTACAGCAGGAGGGCGCATTTGTCCGGCTGGCTGACTGAATCTTTGAGGGCTGGATGGTTGTTCTTCATAGTCTACACACACATGCACACACACACACACAGAGAAACACAATTATACAGAGGTAAATACGGCTATTATGACAATGTTTTAAAATGTACAAGGATGTGTCTCACCTTGTCTGTTTTCAGGAGGAGGTGCGTCGCTTCGGATTTTGCTCTTCTCAAATTCTTCATGGTATTTTATCTACACACACAGGCAGCAACACAAACATGTCAAATCCACACGAGGGCGCAACACTTTCAAGTTTAACAGCTGACCCCTCTCACACTGTGAGAAGTAGCTCACCATTTTAGGAGGTGCTGAGAGATGATGGAGGGGGGAGGGAAATGGTACCTCATTTACAGAGACAACACTTTGAGTAGAGAGGACTTTTCTAACCGTCAAATAGCTGAAGCTTAAAAACAAAGAACCACCTCTGCCTCTGTCAAGTTTTCACTTTCTCTCCTCATCTGACGATAATATTACACAGGAAAAACATATCTAAGGCTTTTAATCATATCCAGACTCAGAGTGCCCTGTTTTTTTCCTTATTGTCTGCATTTGTTGTGGTCCTTGATTCCAAAGAGCACCTTTGTTTTTTGAGTGTGCCTTTTAAAAACACAACAAGACACACTATAGTTGTCCTTTAAGACAAATTTGTGATGTAGGGCTATAAAAAATAGGGCTGACTTGACTTAACTTTACTAACAAACAGGAATAATGTTTAAAACTTTTTATATGGGACCTCTCTGTTGGACTTTTATGACCTTTAATGTGTAACAAATGGCTGTAATAAGAGCATTTATCCAGGCTTTTATTGTTTCTGGTTTTCTCTGGCATTCGCTGACTTGTGTGTCAGTGAAGGAAATAGATCTGTTTGCTTGTATAGTTTCATATTTCAGTAAAAAGAAACTCTGGCTGCAAGATGTTTGTGCAACATACACTTAAGTCCACCAGGGGACACAGAGACAGAGAGGATGACCCAGGTTCTGTGAAATGAATTGAATGCTCCCAGCTTTTAGGGGATGGAAGAGGAAACTGGTTGTTGATTAAGGACAAAAAGGAGCAGCCCCCTGTGTCCTCAACAGACCTCAAGTGGAGCAAATAGAAAGAGAGTCTGGTGGGAAACGGAGTGGAGGAGAAAGAGAGACTTAAAAACAGGCCAATTTAAAAAGCTAAAAAGAGGGAAGGAGGGGTGGAAGAAAGAAAGACAAAGTGAGTAAGAAAGGGAGAAAGATACAACCAGTGGAAAAATAAGTTGCTAGATTTTGCCCTTTTGACATGCAGCTTATCACCCATCATTCCTTTCTGCAACTGCTGCTCTCATGAGAGAAAAAAGAGAAAGTTTGTGTGTTTCAGTGTGGTATGCATGTGTCCACCAGTGTGTGTGTGTGTGTGTGTGTGTGTGCGTGTGTGCAGCAGAGAGCGGACGTTCAGTTTGTGTCCACAGCTGAGAGACTTTGACCATATAGGGCAGCCGCTCCTCAGGCGGACGAAGAGAAATGTCTGAAACGTGCCTGTGTGTCTCTGCAGGATCGTACTGACATCCCTCACTGCTGTCTGGAGCAGTGTGTTCTCTCTGCTCACGTCTCAGCTCTTTCTCCTGTACCAGCCTGGAAATCTACAACCCTGCTCTGAAACGGCTCCTGTTATCGGACCATAAAGAGTCGGCTCAGTGCTCTCCTTGCTGCTTGCATCTGGCCATGTCATGTTTGTTTTTTGTCCCTTACAGGAAAAAAACACCCTACTCTCCCTCCCTCTTTTCAAAGTGTTGTTACAGTGAGACATCTACCAGATGTGAAGTTAGATTAAGGAAGGGTTTCTTGTCTGAGCAGAAGTCAAAGAGTCTGTCTTTTAGTCTTTTTGGAACCGTAATTTTGCTTGTGGTGCCCGGGGTAGTGAAAAATTCAAGTATGTTTTTTCAAACACAATGTCCACAGAGCATGCTGTCCTACCAAAAATGTTGTCCCTTTGAAAGAAGTTAACATTGTGTCCTGTGCTTCAGACCTCTAATAATTCAACCAACCACAGTGGGTGGTTGAATTATCTTTCCAACAGATTTAGATAAAAATCATGAATATGGACAGCGAATCTGAAGCACAGGACACAATGTTAGCTTCTTTCAAACAGACAATATTTTTGGTAGGTGGGAGCCTCACAGAAACTTACAACAAATAACAACTTTTAAACTGGCAAATTTCTTCAGTACTAATTAAAAAAATGTTGTTCCTGTGACTGGCAACCACAAGTGCAGCTTCTATGTTGACCAAAAATCACGTCAGTGGGATGGATATGTCACTCACTAGTAGTGGTAAGGGCAAAACAAGAACAACAAAAATATCTACACAATTAGACAGCACTAGAACTGAACCGACCCCTCAGGATGTTCCAGTATTTCTCAAAGGGACTTTTTAAATGCACTTACGTTACTGATCTGGTCTTGTGTCTTCTTCACTCTCTGCATCTCTGGAGTGTCGACCACCACGCTGAAACCTTTCCCCTTGTTCTTTTCAAACTCCTCCTTGTAAAGGGCCTGCAAACGTATGAAAAAATACAGTTTTTTTTAAATGTTATTTTAGAAGAATGGACATTTTAGGAAATATGCTTATTTGCTGCCTTGTTGTGAGTTAGATGAGAAAATTAATTCCATGCCTGTATGCTAAATAGAGAGCTGAAAACATGAACTAGCTAGCTTAGCTTAGTATATAGACTGTAAACAGGGGAAACAGCTAGTCTGGTTCTCTTTGAAGATAAGAAAATCCACCTAACAGCATATCTAAAGCTCACTAATTAATATGTTACATCTGACTGAAGTGTGTGCTTGAGCTTTAGAGGTGCTGGTAGGCAGATTTTATTACCTTTGGATAGAGGCGAGCTAGCAGTTTCCCTGTTTCCAGTGTTTATGCTATGCTAAGCTAATTGGCTGCTGGTTCAGATCATAGACTGTGTAGGTTGTGCAGACATGAGGGGTGTATCAATCTTCTCATCAAATAACCACATTTGTCATAATGTCGAGTGTTATATTTTTCATTCATGCAGAGTTTTAAACCTCATTTCAGCTGAAAATATGGAGTTATATGCTGCATTCATGGTGTATAGGTGTCAGGTGAATGACAGCTCAGTGTTACAAGATGCTAAGTTTCTAAACTTTTTTGCGTGTGACTGCTCAGTCTGAGGCAATGTGTACTTGCAGTCTCCTCGTTACAGGAGGACACGAATCTGAATTCTGAGCTGGTTCAATCAAAAAGTGATTTCCCCTTCTTTAACAGTTTCACTTTAATAATGTTTAGAGGCCTCTTGCAATATAACAAGAACAAACAAAAGATTAGAGAAAAGTGAAAAATTTACAGAATTTTGTCCTTTTCTTATTTGTGTCAGTCAGCAATGATAAATCCAACAGAACATGAATGCAGCATCAGATCAAAACCTCTTAGGAAGGATGTAGAAAAACAAGTTTACAGGTAAAGAGAAAGATTTTTTAAAGTGAATGCAGACATGCAAGCACATACACAAATACAAACACAGTTAGAGGTTAAAAAGACGTCACGTGGAAGAGTTGGATCTAAAACTCCCATGATGCCTCTGAAAAGTGAGAAAAAAGTTGATCGATTGATTGTTATGACTGTAGAGACGTTAAAAAGAACTGAAGTTTAGATTTAGTGTTATTAGATTTTTTGCTTCCTCCGCAGTTTCGGGTGAACCAGACATACGTGACTGATCTGGTCTTGTGTCTTCTTCACTCTCTGCATCTCTGGAGTGTCGGCCACCACGCTGAAACCTTTCCCCTTGTTCTTTTCAAAGTCCTCCTTATAGATCGCCTGTAAATTTGTAATTCATCAGGATTTAGGAAACGCAAGCTCATTTAAATTAGACAAAAGCCCTGAGCTTCCTGAGCCCAAAAGAAGGTTGTATTCTTTAAAATGACCACAAGTGGATTATAAGGTTAGATGGTGTGATGTAGCACACATACTTCTACTAAATCTGATACACAAATACACATAAACACACTCATGTTGTGCTTTAAACAGCAATTTGTCAAATTTGCTTGTAAGTTTGCAGGAAACACTGGCAACCTTAAACAAAAGTGAAATGTTTATTTGAAAGTACACATTTCTAACACACACACACACACACACATTCATGCACACACAAGTGAGTCATGTTCTTGCTATGAGGAATATGCTGTCTCAGTGAGAGAGCTTGACTGCCGAGACTTTTATGGTTATAAACAATGAACGGGTTGGTTGGATGAGACGAGAGGAGAGGACAGAGAGACAGGAGAGAGAGAAGAGAGAAAGAAGAGAGAGAGAGAGAGAGAGAGAGAGGAGGAAACAGCTTATGGTGTAAATCTGATCATGATGTTATCATAACAATCATGTAGCATAATGACATCGTTATGTTACATGATGATTTAAATGGTTTTAACCAAAAATGGAACCTGGCTTGTGGTTACATCAGATGCTTGTTTCAGACAGATAGAGTCTAGTTGTTCAACCAAAACTGCTTAAAGCAACATTATGCAACTATTTTACCTTAAAATATCAGCTTCAGAATCATTTTATGATACACTGATTTGTAACAGGGGGAGTGACTCTTTCATTCCCACTCCGCACCCTGAATGCCTGTTCTTCCTCTACTTTGGTGAGCAGGTACAATCTCGCATGACAACTGAGTAATGCTTTGCTGCACTATGTCACAAGGTCCAGTAATTCTTTCTTTCACCCATCGAATCCTTCAATGAATTTTGTGTTTGCTGCATTGATAGTCTTTGTTTTCTGTACATGAGCTCTTAGCTGCTGAGGGAACACTGCTTCCAGCATCCTTAACCACTTGGGCTATAATTACCACTCGTGGCTGCAGAGGGCGATGTTGCTGCTGCTCAGCATAAGTCACATGGTGTAGCTTTAAAAGTACAATGAAATTCACATGACTGTTTTAAAAATTAACTTTACTTTATCCCATTTATCATCAGAATCATTTAGCTTCATCTTTGTAAAGAGCTTGATCTGTATCAGTCACGGATCCCATCACGTACCGTGCTAATATGGTGGTTTGTTGTTTTTTTTTTTTGTGCATACTACACTACACTAACATTAGGAACAGTTTTAAGAGGTATGCTCACTTGCTTTTTTGCTCAGAGAGGATTGATACCACTCTAAATACTAAATATAAAACTACAGCCAGGAGGAGGAGTTAGCTTAGCAGCAGGACAAAGCGGCTAGCCCAGAATATACTTAGTAGCACCTCTAAAGCTCCCTAATGAAGACAGTGTATCTTGTTCATTTCACACATGCACAACCATACTGTGACATTTCTTTATGTTCAACAGTTACAGAGTCATGTATGAGTATTTAGGTAATCAGATTAGTCTATTCTCTGTAGATTTGAAGATTCTGTTGTACAAACACAGGTGATCATAAGCCTTGCAGAAACACAGCCTTAAAAGGACACAGCCTGCTGATGAAACTTTTCTACCTTTTGCATGAAAGGAAAAAAAGCTTTGCCTCCAAATGTTGAGAGACAAGACAATCCCCCAAGTGAAATTCAACCTGTAAAGGAATCTCTTTAATTTTGTGTGACCTGGAGGATTTTATCCCTTTGATCAGGTTAAGTTGCTGGCTTGTACAGTGTGAGTAGATTAGTGCTAAAGAACAGTGAAGGCAGCCAGGGAGGCTGAGTTGAGTCTGTGCCATGAGAGACCAAAAGGAAGAGAGATTTTAGTGTTTTTAAAAATACCGTCCAATTCAAAACTTAGATTTGTGCAGGTTTGGTCTCAAATCTAAGTTAAGTCAAGCTAGCTTCCTCTCTTTTTAGTACTTGGTCAAAGAGCTCATTTGATTTAATCGAAGGAGTCCAATTGTCCTGAGTGCAGAGCCGAGAAGTGCGTCCTCGTCTCCCGCTGTGAGGCAGACAGACTGCTGAGTGAAGGAGACAGACAGAGAGGGTAGGAAACACAGAGTCTCGGTGACGCAATGAGATTAGGGACGAGTATCTCTGGCGGTGAGAGAAAACAGAGACTGAGCAGGAATGACAGGACAGAGGAGAGTGATAGGACTGATCTGCGAGGGTCTCACCTGGCTATTGAGCATCGTCTGTTGTTTGAGACGCAGGTTCTCGGGGGTGTCGGTCACTATAGTGAAGGAGGTTTTGGGGTAATGCCTGGAAGAAAACAGAAGAACAGACGCATTAAATGTCTCCATGTCTTTTACATTTAACATACAGGACTTACAATGTATCCATCCTGATTTTAAACATTCTTTTAGTGTCAGAAAATTGCATTGCATATGGTAAATGGGCTGCACCTATGTTACACTTTTCTAGTCATATGGACAACTCAAAGTGGTTAATACTACACAATCACCCATTCACACACACGTTCATACAGCACTTTGCTCTAACACAAACATTGCATATGAGAACATTTATTCATCTTTTTTAGCATAAATTGAACAGATCAATGGCAGAAACTGAATTTAACTTTATTCCTGCTGCGCAAAGTTCTACTTATTTTTCAGACCTCTTTCTTTTCTTCTTGTAAATTATTGTTATTTAACCTCTTTAGGACATAAATATTTCTTTTTTTATGAGGTTACAAGCTAAAACCAATTTTTTGGGGTTACATGCTGCAAACTTTTTCTTTTTTTTTTTTATCTAGGAAGGCAAACATTTTCTGCTAAATTTAAACTACTCCTTGATCATTTATTACATTTCCTACCACAACAAAAATGAACTCCAAAAAATCTAAATTGCAGTTATATTTGGAAAATTTTAGTCATGAGTTTTAGCTAGAAAGTTTTGTTGATGGGATTTTTAATGTTCATGGCACAATCTAATATCTCAAATATTAGCATGTTTTGACCTCATGTTATTATTACTGCTGTTTCTCAGGCACATAGGAATGATCTGTGTGTCTTTTTTTTAAATTTCTTTTTAATTTTACTTTAACACATTTTATGTTCCTTTCTTTGTTATTATTGTTTTATTTAATTGTTGTGTATATTTTTGATGAATTTGTTCATGCTGCAGTTAAGTAAATGAGAGAAAAGAGAAAATAGCCTCAAATATCTGAGGTGTTTTTAAGGATTGGACAGACATCTCAGGTTACACTGAGGAATCGTTGGGATCACATCATTCAGTCTGTCTCTTTACACTTCCCTTTTCCATCACCTCCACACACACTGCAGCTTCCACTGCATGTCTCACACACTTTTAAATAAATGTCTACTCGTACTGTGACAGGTTGTGGACCAAATCCTCCCAAAATTACAACGGCGGCTTCTACTGGCAGTTATAAGGCGACAAGACCTGAGACTTTCTCCAAGAAAGGACAAATAAAAGATGTGAATAGATTTAAAATACAACATATTGTAACTCTGTGCTCTCAGTTTTATGAACAAATGTTACCCTCTCAGTCACTCCTGCAAGATCATTCAGATGTGCCTCCGCGCAGTCTGATGTTTTCCTGTTACTTTAAGGCTTGCCTTCAGTGTTCAGTGTCTTTAATATTCAGGTGGTCAGTGTGGTGTAAGCACTCACATACTGCAGTAAGGTTTCTTCTCAAAGCCTTTGTAGTTCGTCATGCTCAGGGCCATCTTGCATACCTCACAGCTGAAACAACCTTTGTGCCAATACTAGAGAGAGACAGAACAAAAAGTCAGAGGTAAAAAATAAAATCTTAAATATGGGGGGAAAAAAGAAAACACCCTGGAAGGCCTGTGTTAAACAATTAATCGACCACTACAGAATTCAGATTTGGTCTTGTTGATTGTTTAAAGTTAGTATCAGCTAAAAAAAGAAAAGAAAAGAAAAAAGAAAAACAACAAAAAACAAAACAGGACTACAGGACTTAAGCGTAACTTGCAGTGACAGAGTGGGAAAATTCCTGAGAGCACAGCTGTGCTGCTGGTCTCTTTCACCCATCCCTACACTGAACAAGTGCCAATAAGAGAGTGATACAGTGCAACCATATGAGAAATAATAATTTAGATGCATATCAAAACCTGCGTACTGGCAATGACTCGATATAAGTATGGTTTGTAAACTGTTTACATGATTCATTTGTTGGGGTTAATGAGCAAAAAGATGTCACTTGTAGGAGACATCTTTGTTTTATTTTAACAGGAAAAAAACAATTAAGAAATGTGTCTGTGTTGTCTGGAAATTCTTCTCATAGCTAGTGTACAGAAAAAGCATTTTCCAATGTGGTTTACTGTGTGACCATTGAGGTGCATTCAAAGTCAAAGAAATTAGAAAATCAAAAGAATGATGAGTAATCAGGTTATTCTGCTTTGATTGTATCCTTAAATTGATTAAATCAATCTTATCTGGTGTTATAGACACATTATCAGTGTATTTAAACAAGCTGTCACCAACAATAAGAGACACAGAAAAACCCACACTACAGCGCTATCCTTTTTTTTTTTTTTTTTTTTTCAAACATTAGAGGTTTTTGGCCAGTGTTTATCTACCGGATGTGGTTTCTCCTCATCACTCTCTTAGTGTGTGTTTTTTTTTGTGTGTGTGTATACAGTATAAGAATGTGTGCACAAAAAGAAGACTATAGTATATATAGTATATAATATAATCAGCCAGCCAGCCTTCATTAAGTGGAGTAAAGTACAGCATTCTTTGGTTAAAATGGTCAAAATGAGATACATTGTGTACCATTATAACAGTAACAACTGATATGGCAAAATAGATGCTGACATGAAAGTAATACTGACCATAGTTTAAAGTATTCTGACAACTTTTATACAAAAAATTTAATCAAAAGTGTTGTGTGGGAATTTTGCAACACTAAAGTACAAACTAATTAGGTTTTTTAATCAATACAATAGGAGTATCAAATTTGGGATATTATTTTGGCCAACTTACCTTATCAAGGCAATTTATTTTCTCTGTGGGGTAAACTGGTTTCTTGCATCTTCCACAGGGCGGATTCATGGTGGCGCAGGGATTCCTCAAACCAACAAAAAGAAAAACTGATCCAGAAGACGAAAAAAGTTTTGACACGTGAAGTAAAGGTTGTGATGAGCAGCTGGGACACGAACCGTCCTCCTCTTTACGCCTGCGGGCATTTCAGTTAATATACGGACGCGACCTCAAGGCGAGGAGGAGCCAGGCGTGTAGGACGACGCCTTCAGGAGTCCATCAGAAACCTTCGGATATAAGAACTGTGACTTCTTGTATGTGCAAAAACTTACGTAAGGGTCAAAGGAGTCGGACTGTAGTAGTGGTTTTGTAGGTTTTGGGTAAACCTCTGCTGTCGCCTTAATTCATACTCATACAACGACCCAGAATCATTGTTTTTAATCAAAAGCTCTATGTTGCTACAGTTTTGACAAATATTTTTCATAACTTAAGATAAACGTAAAAGCACAAAACAACAAAGATAACTGTTGTTAATTATTGACTTGTATTTACACATCCCACATAGAGTTTGTGAATTACGAATTTCTACCTAGGCTGTATGTAAAATAACGGGCTTCTGGTTTCTACAAAGCACCGTGAAGGCAGCATAAAATGTATCAAGGGGAATCCGTGATAACCTTAAAAGGAGACACAAGCGATAACACAATGTAAGGTAATAACGCTTAAAATACATTATGGAAGAGCCGTGTGGTAGACACTATGGCCACAAAACAATAACAGTTTAGGTGGAAACAAAAATTAGATCGTTTCCCCACGAAAACGAAGAGCAAGTTAAGACAAACCATTATGAACTAGACGCTATTTGTGGAGAAGTAAAAGAAAAGTAAAATTATACACATTGAGACACATAAATTGTAGATTAATAGTTGAACAAACTGAAAATGAGATGTAACATTAAACGTTTGACTGTGTTTGGTTGGCGGTCTCTGCCGGATACTGTGGTAAATTACAACTGAGTCAGCCTCATTGTGAACGTTAACGTAATGCTACATTATGGTTTGAACCATAAACCCTACATGCTAACACGCGTCCATATACTGTGTAAAAAAACAAACTTCAAATTCGTTGAACCCACATTTGTTATATAGGTTAAATATATATCCGTTCTTTCTCTATACGCACTGGGGGTATAGCTCAGTGGTAGAGCATTTGACTGCAGATCAAGAGGTCCCCGGTTCAAATCCGGGTGCCCCCTCTTTTCATTTCCGCTATAACAGTTTCTCATTTTTTTTATAAGTACATGATGAACCACAACGAACGTTTAACGAACGTTTACCGTTATGGTGAAGTTGCTAAAGTCGTTTGTCAGCTAACGGCTAAAATAAGCCTTAACAGGGCCATGTTAGAATAGTTGGAAATCGTACATTTCTTTGCATCTTGAGACCTATGTCAAACCTTACAAATGTGTATATGTGTTTTATTCACTCTTTTACAAGTATTTCAGTGATCGTTTTATTATCCTTTAAAACATTATATTACTAAAGCTAGCAACACTTAGACTATTCCTACCTCCTCTTTAGAATGGTACGTTCCACCTGCATTAGGTGTAGTTACGGGGGCAGGCGACTTTATGCAAGGGGCGATACAAAAGTTTTTTCAGTAGCTAAGATTAGGTTCCAGTTCGGCTCCCAGTTTAATTGTTTCTTCGTTTTACTTGTTAATATGCCTACATCGAACTGTAAGTCATATATTATCAAAATTACTTGTTTGTGCGTCATTTGCTAAAACAAGTAGACTCTTTTTGTTAGCATAAAAAATGTTGCTAGTATTTGTTATGCTAATTAGGACCAGGTAGGAGCAAATGGCACCAGTTTTAATTTAACTTTTCATCGTTATTCATTTGGAAAGCCTGTTATATGTCTGTTGTGCCAGGTTAACCAATAATTATATTAGGTACAAGTAGCAAATGTGCTTGTATGTAAATATGTAAAGCGGTGTTATGTCAACCATTTCGGCTCTAGCTAAACAAATACCTGTGTAGCTGGATTTTCTGTAATAGCAGCCTCTGTCTTAACGGTGTCTGTGGAACATACAGTGTATTATTTGGGCTGAGTCTATCAGTAGGAATCAGCGTGTGTGTCATGTAGTATTATGGCTCCATCGTGTGGCAGTGATTTGGATAGCCTTCTGTCATCAATCCCTCATAGTGACTGGTTTTGGTCTTGTTTTTTCTTTCTATATGTTATTTTTCTCTCATTCAGAAACCACAAACACGCACAGAGGTGTTTGCTTGTATCCACCCTGTCAAAACATTTTGATCAGTCACTTAAGTTGTGAGCAGAATGGATATAAATTATGATATTGTCTCAGTTTTTGTCCATCGTGGCACAGTTTTATTCTAAGGCAGGCCTCTTATGTATTTCTCCTAGAATAAATATGTATTATGAACTTTAGAGCTGCAACTAAGGAACATTTTCTTTACAGATTTGCAGATTATTTCTCCCATTAATGGTTTATCTGCATAGTCTGTCAGTTGTCAGAAAGTAGTCAAGAATGGCTATCGCACCTTTGCACTGGCACTCACCTGACAGTGACAGTCATTCCTCTCATCAGGTCATTAACCTCAGTGATACAGTAGTACATTAATATAGGGCTGCAATTAACAGTTATTGTCATTACTGATTAGAGCTGCAACTAATCAATAAGTCAAGAGACAGAGCAATTATCAAATATTTTGGTAATCATTAAAGTACTTTTTATGCAAATTGGCAAAATAATGCAGCAACTACTGTCCAAACCACAAAGGTATACTGTTTACTATCATAGAACTTTAGAAACCCAGGAAATATTCACATTTGGGAAGTTGGAATCAATTCAATTTATGCATTTTTTCTGAAAAAACTTACTAGTGTAATTCACTTTCTGTAATTCAACTAATCCATTAACTGGCTAATCATTTTAGCTCTACATCAGTCTAATGTGAGGAGAAACTACAGGTACCAGTCTGATGCACTCATCATAACCACCTGTTCACACCTTATCAGTACATCTTGGCTTAAGATGATTAGTTCCATTTGTTTTCAGCATGAGATCAATATCACCAAGCATGAGATCAATATCAACACCCACCACCAGCTTTTATTAGAAGACATTTAAACAGAAAGGTTCAGAGAAAACTCTCGTAACTTGATGTCTTTAAAATTCATCCAAACAATATTTCTCCAGAGAAGTTCAAGATGATCATTATAATCACTATCCATTATATAGCTAAATATCTGTTGTAGTCCACAGAGATATAACATTTTATGAACCAATCGTTGCTCGCGTAGAAGTTTCATGAAACAAAAATAACTCCATAGACTGGATAAAAACAAAAACACATAGTTAAGTTGAGCTGTACATTGGTTTGCAGTATGAAGGCTAGTTCAATTCATTCCCTGACATCCCCTTGGATCGATGGGTTTTGTACAGTTACACATTTGCATCTCATCATTTCTGTACAGGCGGCTTCCTCTCTGACCCTCCAACCCTTGGATCATATGGCTAATCTCCTGTGTGTGATGGCAAAGAGCAAGATACACAGAGAAAACTGGCAAGAGCTAGGAGAGCAGTTACAGTAAACACTGTCCAGCTGCCAAGGTTGGAGTAGGTGCATCCTGTGTCTATGGTCTGCCTGATCGTCCATATTCATCCTCTTCTAGTACTGTCAAGTCCTCAAGGTGGTGTCCTTTCTTCTTCTGGCTGGAGTCCTACTAGTATAGGACCCTTAACAGCACTGCTCGGCTTCAATGAATCCTTCCTTTTCATGACCCCCAAGCTCAACCTCAGCATAACTGGAGTGGCAGCCCTGGTTGCGGAACTTCATAGAGGGCCAGTAGTTATTGGTGCGTCGCTACAAAACAACAGACAGTAGTGGCTAAAGGCCAGGCAGCATGCAAACATGAGGGTGCCAGTAGGATATCTTTTAACAGAAAAATTGGTAGGTATGTGGAGACTCTGGTTGCTTTTCTTACCTGCATGAGGTAGAATGGTGGAGCAACTGTCGGATGTGTATTGATGTAGTAGACGGCCAGTAAGGTCAAAGCTACAAGCAGAACTAGGGCTGCCACTACACCTGCTATGATGGCTGTGTTCTCTGTTATCCCCTTATGCTTTGGAGGACCTGTCTGTAAATCTGAAAGGAAAGGAAGCAAAGATTGTTGATGTTGTTACATAAGAGGCATTGTTGATCCACTTCAGATCAAAAGTTGTAAGACACCCCCACTTTTACAGTTCCCCATCACATCCAAAGGTGATTGATGCCTAAAACTAATGAAATAAGACCCAAGTTGTTGCACAGAAGTTCCAAGTATACTGTGTGTTAAAGGTCCGTTCTGAACTCTTGAAAGTTAGATGTTACACTGAATGTTTTTTTTTTTTTTTTTTTGGAGTGTAGGGATGCACAGATTATTTTCAATATTGATTAATCTGTCACTTATTCTCTTAGTAAATCAATGGATTGTTTAGTCATTGAAATGTTGAAAAATAGTGAAAACACAATATATCCCACTTAATGACGCACAAGATAAGGAAAAACTGCTAATTTCATTTGTGGAGGTAGAACCAGTATTGACTTACCTTCACTCTGTGTTTCCCCCTAGATTCTTCCTGCAGACAAACTCACCTCTAGTGACAGGCTGGTCCTCAAGTACTGTTGAAGAAGGTGTTGGACCTGGGGAAGAGTGGTTGAAGGAGCTCATAGATCCCTCAGGTAGGACCGGGTTGTAGTCCTCACACGTGCCTTTAGCCTTTAGAGTGAATGCCCACAGGAATAACTCAAAAAACAATGAAATATCATATTTTTTTTTACTGTATACATGAAATGTATCTCACCTCTTCAGGGCAGTTATAATCTAACCACTCTTGTCTATGCCGGTCGATACCATCAGAACATCTGAAATTCAGCAAGAAGATAATGAGCAGAGCTGGGCTCTCTACAGCTTTATTGTAAGATAAATCTTTTAAGAGTTTGAGCCTACCTTTGAAGTGTGTTGCACCAGCCACAGCCAGTTGTCAGGTTGGATGTTAGGCAGAGATCACAGGATGTGTGCTGGAGACAAGCTAGAGGAACAGTGTTCTTGAGTTAGAGCGGTGGATAATGGTGCTAGGCTGTGTGAATATTGAGGACAGTTTGTAAGAATACTCACTGGGTAGAGGAATGAACTCAAAAGCAGATCTATTAACGATCTTTGTCGTGTCAATCTCCACACGATGATACTCATAGATAGTGCGCTGCTTTTTTTCTTCAAGACAAATATAATGAATGTTAGTATATCTGCAGTGTGGTTTAAATTCTACTCTGCTATCAAGTAAGTGTATGAAAGCATGAAATAGGTTTAACAGAGTAGTAAAACTCAATAGACTATAAAGTGCAACTGTTTCATTTCATTTCAGATGTGCTGTTGTGTACCTCCCACCAGGAGGCTTTCACTGCCCTGTGAGTCTCATTAAAGGCTCTGCATGCCCACACAGGTGTTTTGAGTCCCTATGGCTGATTAGACTTGTGCTCAGGTGTGTGTGCTAATATACATGATAGAGGTGTGAGTAGTCCTGATGCAACTGTGGGAGAGTGAGGGAGATGTCAGTCGAGCACTGTTTGTACCACACAGTCTTTAGAGGAGGTCTGATCAGACAACATAAGTGAAAACACCCACACATATACATGGCTATACAACAGACCTTTGTCATGAAAGACATTTTGACTTCTAAAAGGCAGGAAAAGCACAAGAGAAACAAATGCTGGCTCAGTCCCACCAAGTGTCCAAAACAGCCAGGTCAGTGAGCCCTTGGAACTAACCCATCTAAACAGAATGCAGTTTCCTGCTATTACCTGCCAACATGTCTGTTCTGTGAAAAGGGTCTATAGGTTTGTTAGGGCTTCAGTAGATTAAAAGTCTTAGTTAGTGAACAGCAAGCCACTCTCAATAGTTCATGGGCTAGTTTCTCCTCTTTGAACTGATTAGATATTTTTATTGCTACAAAACCATATGAAAGTTTCTCTGTTGTAACAAAGTAAAGCCCAGTTTTTAAGGCAGATACAAATGTGGATTTGTTTTTTTTTAAATCTGACAACAGTACATTGGTCAATGTTTTTCAACAAAAAACACATTTTATAAAGATCCCTTCAATCTGATTATAAAAAACTGAATGAAAATATGTACTGAGGTGTATTTTACACTTGAAAAAAGCACTTGGCAGCATTCTCTAGTGAACAAAGAACAACAAGAAGTGGGATACACCCTGGACAGATCGCCAGTCCATCACAGAGCTAGTTTCTTTTAGCTATTTTTTTTTTCTCTTTGGAGAACTGACCTGGGGAGGAGAGGAATGCCATGAAAGCATCAGACAGTCCCACTTTCACCGGATGCTCAGTGGAATTAATTCTCTCCACTGGTACAGGGATCTGAAAAAGAACAGCTTTGTCAGTTTTAATGTGGTTAAATCTGACATGCAAGCAGAGGATTGGTTCTGGTTGGTTTCTAAAAATAGAAAAATGCAGTAATTAACTTCATTGTACAGGTGATCAAGTTGAAATCCATGACTTACATCTCTGTAGTTGAAAACAATGGTTCCATTTTTGTGGAGGGCTGCCTGGAAAGTAAAAGCTCCTTCAGCCTCTCGGTCCTTTAGCCGCACCTTGTCCCACTGCACCACAAATAGATTACCTGAGCAGAGCGAGACACAGAGGCCAGTCAGAGATATCCAGGAGCTCCCAAACACTACAGACTTCACTGAGGAGCTCCCATTTACCGTTGTCCGAGTACCTCACTGTTGAGTTTTTGGAGAAGCTGGGGTCAAAGTTGGCCATTAGGGGGGCAACGTACTGTGTGGCAGTCAGCATTCGATGTGTAATCTCCCCCATGAAGATGAACCCTGAAACACACATACATATATGTCAGATGATGTCTAGCATGCTGAACTACTGCAGATGCTCTGTGCAGCCATTTAACGCAGCAATTCAAATAATAGCAATGTACTGTAATGAACAATTTGTTTGTGGCTGTTCAAGAGGTATAAAGTTATGAGATCAGCCATGATTGCTTGATTTGTTCTTTTCTTTGAAAAACGAACAAAATTAAACAAATCTCATACAAGTGTATATCAGATTTCCATCCCCATCACAGGATATTCATTAGCATACTATTTATGTGGAGCTAAAGCAGCAATGTTAAATCAACAAACAACTCAGTCTTCTTCCAATTAAAAATTTAGGACATGCACACCAGGTCAATTAAAATCATCAAAAAATGAAGCCGTTTACATTTAATTAGATACAGTATATTGTGGCCTGGTATCCCTGAAAATTCCCCCCCGGGTAGGACAAAGTCTCCTTCCAGTGCATTGATAGACGTCTGGTCTCTTGATTGGAGGAGCAAAGTGAATGAGTGCTGCCGTGATATCAAGTAATAGTCAGTAAAGTAAGTAAAACTCACCACCAGTTGCTACGATAATCTGTCTCAAGTAGTGTCCATAAAAAGGGAAATCAAAAGAAAGCGCCACCCTCTGTGGAAAATAAAAAATATCAGACATGGCTGGGTGTTAAATCAGAGGGTTATATATATGCGTATGTGTATGTGCTCCTCTCACCGCTGCCTGTCGATGCGTATTGGACAGTATGCCATGGACTCTGACTTGGCTCTTGTGCAGAGCGTTGAGATCTACCCACAAGTCTTGAGTCTGTCCGTCTGTTGGACCAAAGCTCTGCCAGCTGTAGTACCTCTGGGAGTCCTCCTGAGAGAAAGAGGGCACTCATTAGGAAAGTGAACTTTTCAGAAAAACATTTTCCATCGTGAGGTAGTTTAGAGCAGGTTTTAGCCTCCAGTCATTTACTCTATCAATAAAATAACCATTTAACAATTAATGTAATTCTTAAATTATTGCAGGTACTAGTTAGGATTTAACAATGGCAATTTTTCTGTGAGGCAGAAGAGAGAGATACCAAAGGTCTTTGGCTGGATTTAAGCAGGGTGTACAGCTGTTTGTCGTCAATGTCTAACCCCTGATTAATAATTTGTCATTTTTAAAGGAAAATGTTCATTTTAGGACAGCTGTGTCTCAGGTGGTAGAGTGGCTTTTCTACTGATCGCAGTGTTGGTTTGATCCCTCGCGCCACCTGTCCCCATGCTGACAGGTGGAGCTGGATCTTGCCGAAGTGCAGTTAACTGAGGAAATCATTTGCACGTTAATCATCAATTAAGCAAAGTAGCAGGACTGTCAGCTGCTGTTGTAAATCAGTGTCATGCAAATTAAATAAGCATATAATTAATATTTGGAAATATTTTGTATGTGTGTAAAGTATGTACATCCTTGTTTGTCCACTTTTCTAATAGAATCTGCATATTTATGAATATAGAGGGATTCTTTTATCATTTCAACCTCATGATTGTCATCATCAGCCTGAAATCTGTTGAACTGCATTGATATTACATTGACTGAAACATTCAATTTACTATTTCAGCCATTTTGCCATGACACCATCAAGTGTCTTTCTGATGGTGAACCAGAGAGGATCCAGGTTGATGTTACATAAGGACAGTGGTTCCCAGCCTGGGTGACGGCACCCCTTGCGGGGTCATGAGATGAATCTAACGAGTTGTGAGGTAAGAAATACATTCAGATGTACAAAATCTGTTCAGATTTTTTTTTATATGAAAATGCTTCACATTAGACAGTCAAAGACAAACAACCTCAAAAGAGGTTTTAAGAGGAGATTGCTGTAAGGGTTAGTTGGGAACCACTGCACTGGGACGTTTGAGGTTTTGTTTCCTCCGTCTCTGTCCACAAAGTTCCACTTGGTGGAGCTGTTTACACATTGCACACAATACTTTCACAATGAGGGCTTGCATCTTTCAACAGATATTCAGTCTTGATGGCATTATTAATGTATGCCACAGTTCAAGGTGACAGAGAGCAATGGTTCTGGGGTTTAGTGTGGGCTCAGAAAGTGGAGCAGTTAAATGCAGCACTCTCACTGCCTCTCCGGCTGCTCCATATACAGAAAGTGACCCACTTTTTTTCTGTCATCTCCACTGCCTGACACCAGCTTGTGTTTTCTAAAGGGGGGTGTGGGATTTCTAGGTGAGGAGATGGGAGCAATCACACTCTTTTCCCTCACAGCTGACTGATTTATTGAAGAGATTCCCATTGGACAAGAGTTGGAGGGTCTCGGAAATTAGGATCAGACACCTCCCGCCCCCCCCAAAAAAGGCAAAAGCCACAGTATAACAGGGCTACTAGTGATCTTGTCCAAGTGAGTCATTCACCAGCACACACACAAACACACGCACGTGCACATACTAACGCTTAAACAAACACTGTAAGTTGGCAGGACAAGGTTGTCATCTGTTTTCAATTTGAATTGTAGGGAGAGGGGGAAAAAAAGTACAACACAATTTATTTGGGTTGAATTTTACTGAAGCTGATTCAAGTGAAAGACGAGTCTGGGGCATAAGACAAATAAAACCTCATCATACACACTCAAACACACACACACACACACACACACACACACACACACAGAGACACACAGATCTAAAAGGTAATGAATGGAAAATGGCACAGGACAGGTCCACCTGGCATACACCTAATAACAGTGACCTCTGCTCAAAGCTTCTGAAGTTTGGCAGAATAAACATTATAACCCAGGCTGACCTTTCATCACAGTGTTATCACAATTAAACATCCATAGTCAGATTACATTTTATACAGTGCATGTAAAAGTAACCTTTTTTTTTAGGTTACACTAAATAACAACCTAATAATAACTTTTTAGTCGCACTTCATTCATTTAATCTGACATTGTGTTCATCTTGGCCAGTTTCTTGTTGGGAGATGGAAATGTTCTGTTTTGTTTTTCCCAAAATAAACAGAGAGAGTGACGCCAGTGTTATTTTCAGATCGAGACAAAAGTTACAGCTGCAGTTGCTATGAGCAGCTAACATAATGTTCTGATGACGGCATGATAGATATGCCATTTTAGAGTTCTTATTGCTGCAAATCAATTTAGAGCAACCTATGCAGTAGTTTTGAAGTCATCGCTGGTCACTATTTTGTCACAATTTTTCTCTTGCCAGTTTTCATGGCTGCAGCTAATGTTTAGTGTTTAGCAATGTGTTTCTATTGTATTGGAACACAAGGTGGTGCTTCCTGTGAGCTGTCTAGATAGTTGCTGTTGAATTGCTCTACCCAACATCCACCTGAGTGAACTTTCATCAGTAATGAGTTGTTACGGGCCATGCATTAGTGAATGTGGTGCTGTGGAGACCTGGCATTGTTTGGTTGATGTTAAGTGCTATAGAGAAAAGTAGCGGTATGAAAATCCCCATTCAGTTGTTGTCTCTCAGCTCTTTAATTCTGGGGCTTCTGCTAACTACATGCTGGCAGTTTTTCACACCAGCCCATGTTACATTTTGTAGAAAGCTTGTTCTGTGGCACTATATAAAAATTCATGGTGGATTTGGGAAGGTTTAAACTTCCCCTACTCACTTACTTCAGCCAACAAAAGGTTGTGTATCGAGCGTGTTAAAGTGAAAGTATGATATTTCTATAGTATGTTGGAAGGAAGTAACATTTAATTTCTAAATTCTTACCATACTAGGGCTGACTAGCCACCATGAAATGTAATGTTGTTGCTTTATTTCCATGTCTTCTACATGGTTCAGATGATGAAGATGCTAAGACCTGCATTAGCTTTAGTTGTGGTACACCTGTGGTGTGGAACACCCTGTGGCTTCAGAAAGACCCCTTCACTTTTTACTCACTTTACTGTGTTGTAGATCCAAAATTAAATGGATTAAATTTTTGTCCATCAGTTTTTGTCACTGGGTGACCCACAATGACAAAGTGAAAACATGTTTTTAATCACAAAAATTTCTAAAAATAAAATTGTAACATCTGGTGGCAAAATCGCCAATTGCTGGGTAGAAATTAGAAGACTGCTTTAGACTGAAATCAAGAACCTACTGTTCAAAAAATGATTAATGTCCTGTCATCATAGTAAATCATCATAGTAAATTTTATGTGCTGCTTACCAGACAGCAGAAAGCTTAACAGATGTAGCAACAGTAACTAAGGGAAGCTAGACTTAGCAAAGGGTCAGTTGTTTGGATCTCACCAGTATGCGGGTCATGTTGTCAGGCAGGATACTGATATCAACTCCTCCTACTCCTCCTCCTCCGCCTTCAGCCTGTGTGTTGCGAGCTTCTCTGTGTTTGTGTGGGGTCTGCTGGTCCATTCTGGTTATGTGAAAACCGGATGGATCCCCATCTGTCCGCAGAGTAGTCCGACTCAGTGCATCTAGAACAAGACAGGCATTATAGTGACTGAACAGTGTCAACAACCACTGACTTCATTAACAAACTGATGTCTCTTAAGCTCTGCAGGGTCAAGATGTTTTTTATTGGTTTACCATGTTTTCTTCATGCTGTAGCAATCCCTCACCTCTGGTTGACCATCAGTTTGAGGCACACTGTCAGTTCCTCAACAAATAAAGCACCAAACTCTAGATTCCAGGCTTTCAGTTAAATTAGAATTAATTTGGGTGCTTTTGAGGAAACAAGCATGGTCACTGACTATTCTATTTGTTTTCTAAATGTGTAAAAATGATCTTTTAATTATCTGGATTGTGTGTATGTGCGCGCATACTGGGTGTGAGTGTATTCCTATCTCTGCTCACCACCTACATTTGTGCTGGTTTTCATGTCATCTGCTCAACAGCTCATAGATGTTTATTTTTTCACATTTACTTCCCCTGTCCTTCTTCTATTTTGACAGTAAACTGATCCGTGACTCACTATCCGGTGCACATTTATGGTCAACAGAATTGCCAGATCAGCAGAACTTACTCATCGTTCTGCAGGGCGAAGGCTTCTGCTGTTTTTCCACTGAAGAACAAGATGAGGGATTAAATCCAGTTTGCTGTCTGGGTTTTATGTGAACTGTTAGTTCACACTGAACTGAGCTATTAAGTAACAGCATGTTATGATCATCTTGAGAGTGGGAAAGACAAGAGTCAGCCTGAGGTCCAGACCTCCCTCTCAGCCTCTTACTTTTACATTTTTTTTACAACATAAGACCAAAAATATGTAAACAACCTGGATCCCGTTCACATACTTTTTTGTAGTTTTGGTCTGGAGCTGTGTTTTTTGGGTTTGGCTAGGTCTGTTTGTTCCAATTAAAGCCTTAATGCTACAGCCTTCAATTATACTTTAGACAATAGTTTGCTTCCAGCTCTGTGGCAACAGTCTTTTCAGAAGTCCTGCTCAACATATCTATGCCCCTTATGTACAAAACCAGGGCTATAAAGAAATGGTTTTCCCAGTTTAGTGTTGAGGAACTTCACTGGCCTGCATGGAGTCTTGACCTCAACCTTGACTGAGCCAGACCTTATTACCTAACATCAGTGTTAGACCTGACAAATGCTCCTGTAGCTGAGTGAGAGCAAATCTCTGTGGTCAGGCTCTGAAATCTTGAAACCAAAAAGGTTGAGGCTGTTATAGCAGCAGATAGTTTTTGGAGTGAGATGTTCAGCAATCACATATGAGCGTCTGCATAATATTGACCTACATGGTCAGTATATGTCCAAGTATTGCCACAAGCTGTTGGATGTTGGACTCTTTACATTCAACAGATGATATAAATTAGCTGTTAACCATTGAAGGAATAGTGCAAACATGCCGAGTGTTAGGTGAGAGGATCTGTACAACTGTTTTCTTGTAAATATGAAGCTACAGTTAGGAGCTTGTTAGCTTGGAAACAGGGAATCTGCTAAATTTGGCTTTGTCCAAAATCTGCCTATCAGCACCTGTAAAGCTCACATATTGGCATGTTTTTATTTTGTTTGTTTGATCTGAACAAAATTCAAGTAAAAAGATTTTATCACCATAATCAAATGTAGTCTCTCTTAGGCTCACAAGCTACTAGATGAAGTAATTGAGAGATTGAAGAAATTACAAGATTGAACAAAGTAAATTTTCTGTTGTTTGAGAAGTAAAATACAATGACAAATGAGACAATGAAAAGAAAAAAGACTTAAGAAACAAAATGGGACAAGAGAAAGAAACTAAGAGAGGTTATCACACACACAGGGGAGATGGCTCTAATGAGGAATCTTGTTTGATTACGGTGCAGTGAAAGCTATTTCCACAGCTTCAGAACAAGAGGCTCCTAATTGGGTCAGATTGGCAGCACTCATCACCATCATCACTAAACAGCTGAGGAGGCGTCAAACAGCAGGGGGAAGAGAAGAGGAGGAGCTGTGAGGAGGAGGCAGATAAGACTATACATTAGTTATTACAGAATGTGCATCAAATCCTGAAAGATGTCGAGTATATGGCCCACCTTCTCCAGGCTTTAAAATGTTTTCAAACTTCCACAAGTGTTGAACTTGTTTTCTTTCCTGGAACATCTCTAACCTTGTCTAACTGTCTGCATGTGGGCCTGGATGAACTTCCAACAAAAAGGGGGTTAAAAAGAGTTCAAGACTGGGTTGGGCTTTACATAAGGACTCAAGTTAAGCTTACTTCAGTAGCACCAGGTCTGGCAGACACATGTGGAACCTGCACTGAGAATGTGCAAACTGGTGCAGAAAAACATCCTGGTGACTTTGAAATAGGGCCCAAAAAATCCACTGACTAAAATGACAGATGTGACAAATTTGCTAGTGAATAGCAGGTGATTTATTGTAAACATAGACTCTGGTTCTCCCTATATTAGAATAAAATGTACAGAAATGATTCTGACAGTCCTCTAAATTTAGAATATTCTTGTTAACTGCCAGGATGGTGTCAATTTACATGGGTGCATCTGCAGAATGCCAGATTTCCTGCTGTTTAATCCATCATATCTTACAGTGCCAGGAGTGTTGACCCCAGTGTGAATGAAACCTCTAATCCTGCAGTTTTATGTTGTATGGTTAACAATTATATAATCAGCTATTTTGAGTCTATGGCAGTGGTGTCCACTGTATCTGCCTCCTCAGATGTGTCTGCATTGCAGTAACCACCTTGCAAATCTAGTGGGTGTTGGAGTTACATCGAACTAGGACACAGTATTTTGAGCCATATACAGTGTGCTGTGGATATACAGATTGTGTTCATTCATCCCCTCACCATCTCCCACGTTCCTGTTTCCCATCCCACTGATCTCTTGCTCTTGGCCTTTTTCCAGAAACGTACAGTGGCTCTGTGCTGTTTCATTACTTGTTTTTGTATCCAACAAAATTCAAGTGAGAACCATTGCTGACAGAAATCTAAGAGGACACAGTAGGTCACGTTTCTAGTATTTGAAGGCAGTTTCTGAAGACCAGACAGCAACTGAAGCCACGTTCCTCAACTGAGACAAAAGCTAAATGGTCTTTCAGTGTGTTCAGCTGGATGAAGTCCAGTTATGAAAAATACATTTCCCCAGAAAATAATCTTTTTTTCTGGGTAAATTCACAACACTTTGAAGTTCAGGTGAAGGCGAGGATACATCAAGGGAACAGAGGCATGTTCTTGATCGTAGAAAAGAAAAGAGAATTATCAGCGGGCCCGGCAAAAGAGAGCAAAAGGTCAGCATCTTTGCTTCAGAGACAGAGACCTATCATCCAAACACAGCTGAGGAGAGGTGATTAAATCTCAAGATACAAAGTTGTGACCCTGTAGCAGTCCTGTGTTGTGTGCTGTTAGATGAGGCACTGTGTAAGTATCGGGACAGGGATTAGCAAAGCACCTGCAGTCTTCTGGCAAAAGAATCACTGGTGGAACAGTAATCACACTGCAAGGTCACTGCTGTGTGTGTCATTGCAGTTTAATACAGTGGTTTTATTGTAGTTGGATCTTAAAAGGGTGATCTGTGTTAAAACCAGCCCGGAGCTTATGGCGTGGGAGGAAGCCATTTGGCACATTACGCCGAGAGGAACAGCAGTAACCATAACACACAATCACAAATACTGGCAGCTGGACTGATAAGGACCCAGAAAAGAAAAGGAAAAATGTAGCGTTTAGATAAATATGAACAAATGGATTCAATTCAGAGTTTATAAAATGTTTGATTTAAATGATGAACTGTCAAGGAGTTGTTTTTTGTTTACGTTTGGAACCAATTTTCCATTTTCACTGCAGATGACATGTAGTTCCAGTTTGCAAATGGACTTGGCCAGATGTAGCTTACTATAGGCTTTTTTCAGTGTTGGAGTGCTTATAGTTTTCACAATAGGAGATTATTTTATTAGGGAATGTTCAGTAGCTGCTGACGAATCTAATCTGAAACTCTAATGAGATTTTGTAGTTGCTTTTGCTGTATGGTATTGTACTGCAGGTGGTAAGAGTTGGACTACAGACTTTTCTTCCCTTAAGCAAACAATAAAACTCTTGGTGGTAGCCTAGAAAAAGTAAATATATGGGATTTTTTTTTAGCTCATCTAGGTCATTTGTCTGGAACCTCAGCCCCACCTTGTCTATTGATCAGTGCAACCTGTCAGATTTAGATCAAAATTGTCTCGAGTAGATGCCATCTTTTTTGAAACTCAGTTAATATCTGAAACTCAAATCGATCAGTGTGAGTCAAGTCGTCTCATGTTACTCCTGAGCAGAGCTTTTCTGTTCTTTGTGGGCAAAAATTTTTTAACAACAATTAGCATCTAATTTTAAAATCTGTGTGTATTAATAGATTAGAATTAATAGCTGCACACAGATGATTAATCTACTCTATCACTGGTGCTTAAATGGTCACTATGTTAAGATTTTTTTTACCTAACGTCATATTATGTGTAATTTACCAGTGCTGGGAAATGGACCAGAGTTTTTAGCTACACTCTTGCCTATCAAGGAAACATAACAAGACCTGAGTGGTTCACTGAGAGGGAAAAAGGTTTCCAGTTAAGAAATGGTGCAGTACATAACACCCTGATAAAAACCACAACTGGTTGTTTTTACACTGCGCTTTATCTGTGGATGTCTGCCACCGGTCGAGGCAGATGGCCACCCACCCTGAGCCTGGTTCTGCTCAAGGTTTCTGCTTCTTAAAAGGAAATTTTTCCTTGGCACTGTCACCAAGTGCTTGCTCATGGTAGGAAGTATTGGGTCTTTATAACTAACATTACATGGTATGGCCTAGACCTGCTCAATAGGAAAAGTCCCCTGAGGTAACTTCTGTTAAGATTCAGCACTACGTAAATAAAATTGACTTGACTTGAATGCAAGATATAGCATATTAAGTAGTGAGGTTTTTTTAAACTTTGGAGAGAGCCTGGTTACCATTTCTTTCATGGTATACATTTTTGTTTTCATAAGCTCCTGACCCAACCTGTCTTTGCACATCAACAGCGCCCTCTGCAGTTGCGAGTGGTAACTAATTCTGTTGGGCTCCAAGTAAAAGAAGTTAAATGGTTTTTATGTACAGAAAACAAAGCCTGTCAGTGACTTGACCAGCCCCACTCACTGAACTGATACACAGCTCAACAATGTATATTAACCCATGTTCCCCGGCTTCTGGAGCAGGAAGTGCTGTCACTGTAACAAACACACCAAACTCTGTTAGACTTCTGTTTAAGCCACTGACCATCACTCAGGTAGCAGGAGATAATACCTGCTCACCAAAGTTACATAGAGACAGAGGCACCATAACTATTACAAGTCAATGTACCATCCAAATCATTCTGAAGTTATTATTTTAAGGTAAAATAGCTACATAATGTTGTTTCAATGACACATTTCTACAGACAGATTCCAGTTCACAATTTGGCATCCTGGGAAACAGTCACACTAACATTTATTATGGCTAAATTTCAGGCCGAAATTAGTGGATTTGCTCAAACAGGTGAAGTAGATTGCCTTCTATGAAATATGACTCTGAAATTTGTGCTGTTGGTCAGTTGCAGACACTCTTGACGATGCTGACATTTTGAGAGAACAGGAACAGCCTTGCAACCAATTTTGTGTAACTGCTGGAGTATTAGCTGCTCTGCAAAAGAGATTTGGCATGGTCTACAGTAAGCCGTGAGACAGGGGTGGATGGTACAAATTCATTCCCCTCAGTAGAAGTGGTTGAGAGTCCCTACATCACCACACTTCCTGCACCACCTATTTAGAGAAGAGTTGTTCCACTTTCTGGTGTGAGTAAGCACTAAGATTAAGTTATCAGGCACTGGGAAGAAGCCCAAAATAGGAAACTTGCTGTACAGGTGTGAGGACTTGAACTGAATTACTTGTTTTGGCTTAGTGGTGAAGATGAGCGCGGACATTTTCCTGGACTTTAAGTCGCCTTATGCTGAGGGTGGGGTGGGGGGGTCTGTCTCTCTGGTCTGTGCACAGTGTGTCAGGTTGTCCTCTGCAGAGCGAGGCCCCTGATCAGAGGAAGTGGGACCACAGGAGAGGCCAGAGAAACTAGAGCACCGCTGATTGTCGGAGGAGGAGTGGCAGTGGAAGAACGGGGGCTGGCTAAAAATAATGTATCTCCAAGGAGAACAAAAATACATACATGCGCATACACACACACACACACACACACACATGGGATGACAGGAGCATACAGTATACATACAATATACAGGAGGTGCATACAGTATTTTGTGTGATAAGATGCAGTTTGAGGTGAAATGAAGCAACACAGAAAAACAAGAAACTTTCCACATTTAAGAATTCTAGACTCAGCTGCTGCTCTCATTGACTTTTTCTACTTTTCAAAAATGCCTGCTGGAATGAAAGTACAAGTCATCATTAGAAATTACTGGTTAACCTCAAACATTTATTTGCTAAAATGCAAAATTTCCGATCACATGATGCATATTTTTCAAGCAAATGAACACCAGACATTTGGTTTTGTTCTTTTAAATCGGAAATACAGAGGTTTTGGAAAGGCATCCTAAGAAAATCCAGACGTGCACACAACCTTTCATGTGCTTCCTGTGACTGACAGAGAGAAATGTCAGGGGACCTGTTAGCTTCACACACACACACACATATGTATACACAAAAAAGTGCCCAAAAAACATTTTTCAAGCATGCCTTTTGCCAGAGTTGGTGCAGAAGAATTCAGGTCAGATATTTTTTTCAACCTGCACACACTTCAGTTCTTTGGAAGCTGTTTTGTGCAGCCTCTTCTGAAGAAAGTCAGTCAAAATGGTGTTTATATTAGACTACATGTGAATACCTGTGTGTCTTTGCTGCTTACCTTCATGCTCTTGAGCCCAGACTCTCCCCAGCTCAGCCTGGGAGAGACAGATGAGGAGAACAGCACAAAGCCCCATGTCCAGCTGACTCTTCTCCCTCCTTCCCCAGCTCTTAATCACTCCTGTCCTCTCCTTCTTCTTCTTCTTATTTTCCCGTTTCCCCTCTCACTGTGCAGGAAGAATGGGGCTCCTCACTCCTCCACTCCCCCGCCTTTTGTCGCTCTCTCTTCGCCTGTGCTCTCCCACACAACTGCTTTTCCTTCACCTCAGCTAAGGTTTACTCGTTTTCTCCCTCCTCTCTGGCTGTCACTCTTCTCAGCTTTATGTCCTTGTTTGGCCCTCAGAGTAACTTCTAGGATGACGGGTCCATGGTTAGAAAAGAGTTGACATACAGCTGAAATGTTGCAGAGTGAGGAGTTGTGTTTTCTCTTTGCTCTTCTTTTGCTCCAGTCTCATTATTTTCTACTCCTTGAAATAACTCCTCACTCCCCCTTCTGTCTGTCTGTCTGTCTGTCTCTTGCTGCCTCTCTCCATGTGTTTGTTTCTCTGTTTCTCTCTCTAACAGAGCTCTGGATTTTTGTAGGACTTCCCCAAAGAGGAAATATTTATGTATTTCTCCATTTTTTCTTTCCTTTCAAACCAAAAAAAACAGGGGGTTGGAGTTGGGAGGAGCATGTCTCCCCCATGTGGAAGCATGTTGAACCAAAACAAATGTGATAGTTAAATGGTTGACATTTTGAAGAGAGCTTCTCGTGTGGTTTCTTTGAAGAAATATTATATGGCTTATTGCAGTCTGGTTGTTTTTTGCTTGCTTTTACATCTGAACACGGGTTTGCTAAAAACAGATTACCATAGCGAGGAATGATTTGACAGTGTTAAAATGTATTCAGTGATGTATTAGTGATGTTGTTAGGGTATGAAATTAGACTATGAAAGTGCAAGTAAGAGTTTTAAGTTTTATTTTTTTCACATCTGTGCTAAAGAGTTGTTCTTACTCATACAAGATAATGTTATGCCCTACCCTTGAGCAGCCCTATGGGGCGCACAACAGTCCACCGCTGACCCAAATCAACCACAGAAAATACCTTTAAAACGTGATGTAACGACATTACTTACTGATGTATTTTTAATCGTTTTTGGACAACGGAGCTTTGTGGCACAGGCGTTGGATACACAGATAATGCTTGTTAGTAGGATCAATTCATTGTTGGCTTTAGTCTTAAATGGGATTGGTTGACAACAAGACAAATTTAGAACACCACCAACTATATCCTTTTAATATTTGCTGCCGCCTGCTCCTGCAATGCTCTTGATTAAGACTCTTCCAGTGGGATGGGATGATGAAATATCAGTAGGCGTATCAATATTAAGATAGACATAGTTCTTCACACCAAGCAACTATGAAATGTGTCGTGAGCACCTCTGATTTTCCATACCTAAATATTCCCCCTAGGAGTTAATCTTGTAGGCATGTGGACAGGTAGGAGAAAGGAGGACATTGTGTGATGCTTTGTAGAGAAGAAACAGGCCTTGTCAAATTCATGCACATTAGTTGCAGATGATAAAATGTGTTTTCACAGCCTTTCAAAATTTATTTTGCCTCTAGATTCACTGGAATAGATACACAATACAATACACATAAAACTGGCCAAAAAGATGCCAGACATATTTCTATGGCTAAAAAAGAGTTGGTGTTGTCTTTCTTTCCTTAAGTAAAACTTCTGTTTATTAACTTTTTTTTTTTTATCTTTCTCAGTGTGTTTGCAGGTGTTATAATGTTTTCCATACATAGACTCAGCAGCCCTCCCAGTTAGATAAAATCTCTCTTTTTCAGTTTAGGTAAATCTTACATTAGAATGCCATATTTCACTCTTTTCAAACAAATTAATCTGCCTTGTGATTCCTCATAAATGTATAATAATGTTTGTTACAACTGTTTCTGTGGGTCCAGTTTGATGATAAATTTGTTCCAAATGAATTCTTCCCAGACTACTTAGTGTATCAATTCATTGGAGAGGTTCATTAAAAGTACATTCACTGGTTTGTTACAACACCCCCCTAGCCTCGCAAAATCTCAGAATTTAACCCTGATTCAGCTTTGCTGTTTTGAAACTCAGCTGTGAATGTTGGCGTAAATAAATTCATTGTGAGCTGGCAGGATGTTTTTGGACTGGTTTTTTAATGATTATAATTAAAATAGGATTTTTGTATCTGTACTCTTTGGTGTATTTATAGGTAGTAGGCAAGGTAATAAAACTGGGGGAAAAGCTTGTATTCAGCTAGAAGACTGAGTGTTATTTATGCTTATTATATGTGAAATTTTCAAATTAGGAATCAGGAAGTTGTGTCAGCATGTACTATATGAGTAACAGAGTTTCAGTTTCATCTGGGCCAGTTTCAAAGCCCTGTAGCAATTCTGTTTATATTGCGCTGGGTGTCTGCATAAGCAGATGTTTTCCCACATGTGCAGTCAGCACATACAGTCTCTGAGCATAATTTGTGGGCTGCACATGTCCACATGATGGCCACAAGACTTCAGATTCCTTGAACCCTTGCAGATGTGGACAGAAGCCAGAATTTACATTGTGTGGACCCTTGTGGATAAGTGCATTGGGAAAGTGTACTTTGCACTTTATAAACATTAAAAGTCCTTTAGCAAAACACTTGAATAATTTCCCCCCATATAAATAGTATCCAGACCACACTATCAACTGCACATATTTATTTCTGAATGACATCTTGTGGTCATTTAGACACATAGGTGGGTGACAAATTGACAGAAAAACCTGAATAAATAGAGTAACATACATTGGCAAATACTAATGGTGCCATTGAATGAATGATGTGAATTACACAATCTTCACAGAGGACATTGGAATGACATGTTAGGTGTTAACACCATCGTTAAATGAGGACATGTCTTTTGGAAGAATGCTGTTAATCACCCTAGTAGTGAAGCACTGAGGTGATTGTGGAGGCTCATGGGGGCCCAGCACCTTGCTCAGACAGTCAGTGTTGTTTTTCTCCCTTTAACTTGTCACACGTATGTAGACTGAGCTGGCCCCTGATAAAGAGGCTAAGGGAAAAACAATAGAAGCCACACAAAGCCCATTACCCCAGGCTGCCGATAGTAAATAATGTTGCTGATTCATCAATGGCAATTGGATGTAATTCAGACTGGAGAACATATGGTCAAATTGTATTAAAAAAAGGGGGATACTAATTCTCTTGGAGGTGGACTGCCAAAAGGCTAAATAACAAACATCCATGTCCAAACCCATTGATGGTTAGGAGGCAAGAAAAGCAGATGAGGAGAAAAAGTCCCTCTTAACCCATGAAAAAGAATGTTCTCTGCTCTGATCCTGTATTCTTCAAAAGTCAGTTTCCTTGCAAGATGTTGGTTCTGATTTTGACATAATAATAATTGGTAATGGCTTGATTTTTGACTACTGGCCACCAGTGACCCTTGCTCCACATTCTCGTCTTGCCCTCTTCCCTTTTTTTGTGCAACCTGGCACAAAGAAGACACAAGGCTGTTTCCCATTATAGAGGGAGTTACACTCTTCTGTCTTGTTCCAATTGGAAACAGGTTATAGAGAACATTATTTAAACTTTACCAGAAATGCAGTTCAAACATCCGAGTCCAAAATAAAACACCAGTTTGGTTTATTTGAGATTATTTTTAACGATGAAGTCAGTATTTATTTTGTCTGTGGACCCAAAACATTGAGCAAATTTTATTATCATTTACTTTTAGCACAATAAGTCCTTGTCAGAAATGTGTCTTTACATGTAAGGGTTTCCTTATGAATATTTGGGCCAGGGCACACAGTGTACTTGTAGGACCGTTTGTTGTAAGTCATTGCTTTTGCCTTTAAATAGAGCATTGAATAAGAGTTTTATCATATTTTATAAAAGCAAAAGCCATCTCTAAACTAAGCACACTAAATTATTGACAGAGTCTAGAAGATGAAGAAGGTTCATGGGTTCCTTTACAAAGTTCTGGTTGTTGAGGAGGTTCTCACGATCGTTTAGGATGTTTTAGTGGGCCTTTGGGAGGTACTGGTCGTCACTGAGGAGGTTCTACAGGTGTTTTAGGAACTTTTAGGGATCATTGAGAAGGTTCTGGTAGTAGTTTAGGTGTTTTTCATAGACATTAAGAAGGTTCTACATGTGTTTTTTAAATTTTCATTGTCAATAATAACATTGTAGATGTCCTTTAGAAAGCTTAAGGAGGCTTGTAGGTTTAAGTGGTCCTTTAAGATGTCCCTGAAATCCTTCAGAATGTTTCTAATGAGCCTTTATGAGCTTCTGGTAGTCACTGAAGAAGTTGTAGTGAGTTCCTATTAGTCCTGTGGGAGGTTTCTAGTGGGCCTTTAGGGGATTTTAGGGGTTCTCTAGGTGGTTAAACACCTGTGGGAGATTTTGCAGTTGTGTCCCCACCACCATCAGCAAAACACCAAATGAGGGAATGTCATCTGTTTAAAAAAAAAAAAAAAAAAAGTTCATCCCTCCAGTACAGTTCTGTACATTTGTAGAATTTATAATAGGGAGCACTGAAGATGTTCTGGAGCCTCATGGTGCAACATCATGACTAAAGGCCTTTTCACATACAGCGTGACGTGAATATAGAACGGGAAAATGTGAGGTACTTGCCCATGAATATAGAGAAGCACGGCCAGCTGCGGACATATTTTTCAGTATGTTTGTGGGACAGTTTGGTCCTGTTGGGGATGCGACCACCACGTTTGAGGAGGCAGGGGACTAACTACCGATCCTTTGACCCAGAGCGGCTTCTGGCATCCTGTGTGATTGTGATGCCTTGATTCGCTGTGCAAAAGCTCCAAAAAATCGACCTGCAGTCAAAAAAAAAGGTCAATCACTTTTTCATTGCATTTCATTTCATAGTATTCGCATTCTGTGTGAAAGTAGTCACAACAAAAACAACAGCTCGAAATAATAAATTGACGTACGAATTAAAAAAAACACCCTCGGAGTAAAAAGGCCTTAACTTGTAGGTTTGTTTTCCTTTTATTTGTCCCCCATCTGTAGTTGGCGTTATTAACTTCATTATTAGTTCACATCTGTCTCACCAACAATAAAGATACCTCACTTTTGAGACAATTCTCAATTAATGACTGGAGTAATTGTTACTGCATCATTCCAGACAAATGAGTGAAGGGAGCTCAGCTCTGTTTGCTGGTGCATTTGCTGTGTAGGCAAAATAACAAAAAGAAGAAAATTTCTGTGAGCTATTCATCAGAAAAAGGTTTTTAAAATGCATTTTCTTACTTAGGTTTTGTAGGGATGTTTGTATGGATTTGCAAATGTTGCAAGTTTTGATATACAAATCATCATTAAATGACCACAAGAATGCTTCATGTCACTGCAAACCCTTTCACAGCCAAATAGCACAAATATAAGTAAATTACTATATACTACATTATACTAAACGTGGTATGTTTTTGTATGATAGACCCTGGTTAGAGTGAGGTCAGCAGTCTCAATTAACTCTTTCACAGACTATGATGTTATGTTTGTATCTCCACTCCATTTATTGATTAGTACAACGTAAGAACAGTCAGATTTTTTGAATGAATACAATATTCAACTTGTAATGGCAATGTTTTCTTTCTGTTAACATTTATAGGCTTCATTTCACCCCTCACTTAACTTCATGAGGAGTGATCTAAAACCTCAGCCCTGTCTGTGGAAGGCACGCAATGTCTGCCCACTAACAGTGAGAAACGACTCTGAGGCATTTATAGCACCTTGTTTAAAATGTGACTTAGATTTAAGGCTGTGAGTAAATAAATGTTAGAACACTGTGTGCTTACACTTTGCCAGGTGTACTACAGGGCTGCAGCCAGACACAAGGCAGTATGTTGGTGACAAGACCCAGCAGCTCTCATCTGTGTAAATTTTGTTCCCAATTGCAGGAATCCTTTCTCTCTTTTTTCTCTTTCTTTGTGGTCCGTACCTGCATATGCATGTATTGTACAAGTTTGGAAAATTCATGTTCTCCTAAGGAATTGTAATAGCTTTAATAATCTACTGTCTTTTCTTGTTTTATCGCCATTATTGGGTTCATCCAACAAGGATTGTGACCAAATACCTACAAAATTAATAACATTCCCTCAGCCTCAGGTGTATTGTACTGTGTTTAGTACTAATTAGCAGATGCTCACATTGTGAGCATTTTGGCATGGTAATGACTATTATTTCTCTCAATCAAAGCTCCTCTTCTTCAATAAAACATACTGGCACACAACAGAAGAACAAATAGCTCAATTAATATTCCCTCCTCCCCATCTATGATATGTCTCAGAAAACTGTAGACTGTGTTTTTTTTAGTAAAATATGCTTAAACTACTCATTGAATCCTGAAAAAACAATATATTTACCTAATTGTTTTCTGCTGTGAATACACATCTATTCTGTTGCCATTTGTCCGTCGATTCCTGCACTGAACATGTTGTTTTGGTGACTCCTCATGCCCTCCACCATTCAGAGCTCCCTGTGGGGGGTCAAGGTCCATTACAATGACTAAAAATCACCCTGCCCATTGTTTTTGTTAGTCCCTAATTGTCAAACCCACAGCAATGTTGATTGTGATAGTGAGTGCATTCATTATGAACGTCATTAGCAGAGTCATTAACACCAGGAGAGCATGTTAAGGACTGTGTGGAGACAGTTATCTGCTGTTGGCATTGGGTAAATAAAATGGGGATATCTTGTTGTAAGTATGAATGTAGAACAAGAATACCTGTTTGGAGGAACGTGATAAGGGAAGGGATGGGAGTCAAGGTGTGAGTTGTCATTTTTATGTTGCAAACACACACAGTGCTGGGGAAAAACTCATAATGCTCATTGGGAAGGGAAGAGAATTTATTTCTAAGTTACTGGCTTACAATTTTTACAAAGTTTAACATAGGGTGTGTTGGCAAATATGTTAAATCTGACTGATGCTGAGTCTGCAAGCTCATAGATAAATTTGATTTAGATAATTTTTCATCACTTTTTGCATACCAATATTTCTCCATTCTCTTATTAAGCTGTTACCAGACAGACTCATTTTTGTGCACAAGCCTAAAGAAGGATAAAATAATGTACCCAAAATAAAAAGACGGCTACTCTTCAACTGTTTTGATTGCAGTTATAACTCTGGTCTCCTTTGAAAGGTAACTCTTTTATATTTTACAATCAAAAAGTCAGAACAAGTATAAGAGACACTGAACCAAAGTTTGAAAGGTACAAACAGGGTAGAACTGTAGGTTTTTTAACTTGCCTGTTCTTTTTGTCTTAAAAAGGCCTCCAGTAGTACGTTTTGTGTAGAAAACACAGCCACAAATCTGAACCAATTCTGTGTCATTCAGGAAATGTAGAGCTTTCGAACAATGTATAAGTTGCCAGAGTTGTGTAATGACTGAATTCAGTACAGACCAAAACACACCTAAAGTACCACTCCTAAGGAGGACAGTTTTAAATGGTTGATATATAACCTACAGTACTGAATCCTCAATAAACAAGAATCAGAATAAGTGAACTGCTTGGATGCATAGTTACGATTCAGTACTTATTTACATATTGCTAATTGATCTGGTTGCTGCTATTGTGCCGACTAATTGACTGCCAATTACGTCATTAGTCTAAGTTAGCCTGTTTTGATAAGGACTTAACTACCTGGAGCTGAGATAGGTGCAGACTCTGTGATATCTACGTAACCGATCTGTGCTGTCTGCCACTGACAATATGTAAATTACTAACAATTACCCAGGCATCTCAGTTTGGGTGAAAATACTGAGAACTGAATGAAACTGTGAATGCTAATGTTGAGTACAGCTACTCAGACAGTTTGAGGTTACACAGATGTTGTTGTTGCACATACAGTTTTTTACAGTTTTGCACAGGAACTTCAGTTTGAGCATCATTAAACGATGAGGAAGGCAAGGTAGTTGTAAAATGTCCCCACAATATCTTTCAAGACCGATATCCTGTAAAATCCCATCTCATAGTATTATACACTGCTGTGCTGCGTTTTGATGTAAGGATTAGGATTTGTTACTCAAACCAGCTGCACTGATATGTACTCAGTCTTCTCAGTAGTACCTAAACACCTCTGTTGTCATATTTTATTGTATGTTGTGGTGTGTGTTGTTTGTTGTACAGTCACTCGTATAATGATGATAAAGGTTTATCTCTACAGGTAAAAGCACTGCTGTAAAGGATGCCATAAATTACAGAGCTGAGCCATATAGAAGATTAAATTTAGTCAAGAATATGGTTATATACATTGTGAAAGGAGACAAATGTGTTTTAGCTTTTTCTGACCTTGCAAGTTGAAGTTCAGGCTTTCACTTTCATTCCATGATAGATTTGCTGAAGCAAAACACTAGTTTTTTTTTCCATTTCCTACCACCAGCTTGTTATGAAACCTTTCACTTCAAAGAATAAGCAGATATTCAGTGGCAAAATCAGACATTTTCAGGGTATAAAAATATTACGCTCTTTTTTTTGTAATGGATGAGAGTTGGTATGATGTGTGGTCTAATTCCTTGGTTGCAGGTGGAAAGACATAAAGCAATGACAAAAATATGAATGTTTGTTTCCCTAGAGCAACTTGTCTCCCCTTCACTCACTCCCCTTCTCCCCCTGAGAACTAATGGCTGATGGTAATTACATTTAATGAGATCATGGGGTCGTCTGCAGGGTGCGCCTCTGCAAATTGTTCTCAGCGTGGGGCCTGAAGTGGGATAGGGTAGGAACCAACGGGCAGCGGAGGTCGGGGGCCAGGAGTGTTTGCCCAGTGTTTTGGGGCCAGGACCCACAGTGGCTTTACTTGTCACTCAGAGAGCACTGAAACATGTCATGCATTTGTCTGCCTTTGTCCTCCTCATTTGTTTGTCTGGCACAGATAACCATACAGAGGTGGTGCTTGTCTTGGTTCTATTGTGTGGAGCTGTTGTCAGCCCATCACATCCATCCATCCCCTCCCAGCCCCATCTCCCCTCTTTCCCTTTCTCCCTGCTCCATGACTGGTCATTTTGCCACTATTTACTGGCTGCAGGGGGTAACCTGGGCAGTTTAGTTAATCCATTAACAACTAATTGTCTCCTCCTACCCCGTTGCTTGGACAAACAGTCTGGTGGGGGGATGTCAACCCCTGTTGACCTATAAAAATCAAGCTAGAAGAGGGGGCAGCCACTGTCACTGCATGGATCTCTTCAGTTCACTTTCTACACATCTACTGGGACTTTTAAGTTTTGGATTTTCTTTTGCTGTTGAGTCATTGTCTTTAAGTCACCCCCATCATTTTTAGTTCCTCTTGCTCTTATTTTTATTAACTTATTTCTTTTGGTCAGCTGAAATGTTTGGGAATCTGTGGATACTCTGCCTGTGTCTGTGCTTCTCCTGGGCTGAAGCTCGTATATGGGCCTGGATGCTCAACATGCCTCACAGTCCTCCCAAAGATGGAGCAAAGGCACTTAGAGAAAGCACTCCCATCGCCAAAGCAATCACGGTAAGATGCTGGAAACTGTGCATTTCTGTAACAAGGTTTTCCCCACCATTACAAAGCTTAGCTTCAGCACCTAAGCCAAATTTATGTAAAATCATTGTGAACAACAAAAATAATAAAAGACTTTTCCCTAACGAAATGGTGGTAGTTGGTCCCTAGTGGACTTCTTTAGCAAGTTTTGTCTTTTAGCTTTGTGGGTATTGTTTATTTATTATCTCTTTTACCTTTGCCAAATTTTTGTATATCTAGTGGTTCTTGGAAGAAGACTCTTAAACCCACCCCCACCATACACCATACGCCTAATGCTTCAATACTACTATATAATTCAAAACCTTTATTTAATCTTCAGAGAGAGAGAGAGAAATAGAATATTTTTTCTTAAGCTTTGAGAAAATATTATGCACAGAATCAGTGTCACTTTTCCGCTTACATGAAAGATGATTTGCATAAGCACCAGAAAAGTGCAGGACTTAAATTTGGGCTTACCTTGTCTCCCTGTTTTCTCCAGGCTGTGTGCGACCATGACAGATCCTGTGGGCGGGGTTTTTCCTGTGATCGTCACTTTGGTCTGTGTGTCCCTCTGCGAGGGGAGGGCCACTATTGTCGGAGGGACGCCCAGTGTGTCCGTGGCCTCAGCTGCATGTTTGGGAAGTGCCACCGTAGCATCCCCAATGGACAAGAGGGTAAGAGTGCAAAAAAGAAATGGAAATTTAGATGGAACTTAATATCTGGAAACAGTTTATCTGAATTAGACTGAAATGAAATGATGATCTGACCTAAAATAACCAGTTTTTCCCTCATCCAGGGGCCAGATGTAAAGTTGACAGGGATTGTGGGGCATCTATGTGCTGTGCCCGACACCATGGTGAGCAGGTGTGCAAGAGACGTTTGATTCGTGGCGAGAGCTGCTATGTGCCCGATGGTGGCCTGGCATTCAGCATAAACCAGATTTGTCCATGTGACGAGGGGCTGCTGTGTCGTGAAAACAGTGCACCACACAGGAGAGAGTAAGTACAGCAAACAAACTCGTTTTCAGCTGAAATTACTGGAGACACTAGCAGGTGAGTACAGCAGGCAAATGCCCAGGAGCACCAAAAGAGCACAGATGCTTGTTATTTGGTTGGACAGAAGTTGATTAACAATAAATATGTGCACCACCTGTGTAATATTAACTAAAAAAAATTCCTGCAATATTGCCTAATCTTTTGACATTGTCTCATACTCTGTAGGGGCACTGTGCCTAAAAGTTACTTTAAGACTTCAGTTTACACTGTACCCATAGAGTGCAGGTAAAGGGACTAGATGGTTATGGTTATATGTAATCCGATTTCCTCAAACTAATTGGGAACGTGGAACTGTCAGGTTAAATACAGAAGGTACAAAGTTTAACAACAGGTTAATCCACCTATGTCTCCAATATGATAAAAGCAAAACAAAGGAACTTGCCATAATTGTTATTGACATGTTTGTATAATTAAAGAATATAATAGTATGCACAACTGTTGCTTGTAAGCCTTAACCAAGAACCCTCTGTTGGATCTAACTAACAGGTTTTTTAAATTTGAGCTTCAAAATGTTTGATGAAAAACTTTAAGTATTTGTTTGTTTTGATGATAAATGATTTTAACCTCAGCTTGTTTGTCTTTCAGGAGAGATTTTTTTTATCAGCCAGAAAGAACAAGTTGGACCTGTCAAGTGCCCAAACCATGATGCCAACCTCAATACTAAAGCTATTTAATATGTACATATGTTATATATGATTGTATATAAAGAAATGTATGTTATTTCCAAATATGTTCTTATGGCAAGGATGTTTTTGTATCATTTCATTCTGTAAATTTTGACAAAAGCACTACTGTATGTAGCTGAGCTCAACAAAGCTGTGTCTTCTACAATATCTTCCTCATGCATTTAGTGATCTTTGAGTATATCTATAATGTCTAGTTTAAAGAATAAAAAGACATTTGTTTTTCACAACATTTACTATAATCACTGCTCTCTTTGTTTTGAACATACAGGGGATGTTGCAAAGAATTAAACACACAATAAACCCAAATGAATAAAAAAGAAAAAAAAAACTGAACTTTTGTTCACAGTTTAAAATCAAAAAGATGGATTTTGGGTGCTTGGACTGTACAGACCCATAAACACAGACTCGATCTCCGTCTGAGCTTGTTTCTGGAATCACAGGCCACCATTGCATAACATGGTGAAATCTTGTGGCTCCTGATTGTTAGCATCACCAGATGCTGTAACGCTATCTGTCCCCTGACCCCTTCTAAGATCAGTATCTTCCTCGGACTATCCCTTTACGAATTCCCCCTTCGCTCCATTCAGATGCTAATCGTCTGCAGTTTGCCCCTTCAATTGCTTGGTGACTTGAATTGTTCTGTGAAGGACATTAGTGTCTAACATCTTTGCTATCGTCTTACAGCTCTTATCATTAGGTCTTTGCAAGGAGGTATTTGATGCTGTGAACTTTGTTAATAAAAAGAAAGATTTGAAACTTTATTGCTGCATTGGTGACCAGGTTGCCTTTCTTTTGAGCTAATTTTACCAGCCCATTTAAATTTCTTGACAAATATGATTTTAGAACAGAAAATAAATATTACAAACTCTCAGCTGAATTCACATGAGAAATAATTTCAATCACATCAGAACTAAAACCACTAAGACTTAATTCAGCATGGCATAAACCAATAGAAATCATGTAAACAGACCGATGAGAAGACACACCATAAGAAAGAATGACAATACAAAAGTGATATCCAATAGCACAAGAATGTGAGAAACCTTATATTACTGAATGCTGCAGAGAGCTATCATCTCCATGTATGGTATCCATACATGTCTGCACTATTTAGCTTCTTAAAGCTTTTTCTGAACATTTTGTCCTGTTTGACCAAGAGGATAAATTTGTGTGTGACATTAAAAATATGCTTGAACACATTTACATGCGTTTGATAAAAGTGATGTTTCTCATCCGATTTATTGGCTGAAGGAATGGTTTGACATTTTGGAAAAATGCGTATTCCCCTTCTGCTGGAGAGTTAGGTGATTGAAGACTGATAACACTTTCTTATCTGTTTCATACCATTGAATATAATGCTCCAGCCAGCAAATGGTTAGCTTAGCTTAGCATAACGACTGGAAACGGGGAAACAGAGTTGCCTCTGTCCAGAGGTTTCAAAACCAAAATGGTAACAACTGGCTGGTTTATATGATGTTATGTGCCACACAATTAAATGATCATCTGGAACATAACACCTGTAAAACAGAGAATCACACATTTTAGTTTTTGGACAGGTTAAGCTAACATGATACATACATCAATGAGCTTTAGAGGTGCAGGTGGGTGGATTTTGTGATGTTTAGACTGAGCCAGGCCAGCTGTTTTCCCCTGTTTCCAGTCTTAAAGCTAAGCTAAGCTAAATAGCTCTTGGTTGTTTAATTAATTGACAGATATGAAAGTGATATTGATCTTCTCATCAACTCTTGTGTAAAGGATAGGCTACTGTGCTAAAATCTACTAATTGCTGCAGTGTTTTCACACTGGTCTGGACTAAACAAATACATACAGTTTTGAAAAAAGGGAGACATTTGTTATTTCCACTTAGGTATTAAGTGAAAGGAGGCTTCAAATCTATTCAGTCAGTCTTTTCCCAGCTTTGTTGGCAAAGCTAACATTACGTTACGTAAGTGAGTCTGTGAGCTTGTGGTTGAGCTCAAAGTTTGGAAACTTCTGCTTCGTCTTCCTCTGCCAAGATGATGTTGCTAATGAAATACGTTCATTTCCCACCTGCAGGTCATCTGTATGGTATTCATTGTATAAAACTGATTATTTTCTGTATGCACAACTCTAGAAAAGGTGACTTAAGCACTCTGAGTGCTAATCCTGTGAGACGCTGGTCATTTGAAAGTCAATGTCTGAGCAGCACAGAGAGCTTTTGTGAGCAGCCCCACAATAGAGCTCTTAAACCAGTCCAGCCAGGGGGATAAGTGGAGATGGGAGAATGGGGGAAAGTTGATTACCCTTACCTGTGACAGTATAAAATGCCCCCTCAAGCTGTCAAGATGTGAGTGGTAGAGTCACTGGTGCTGGTAACCTGTTGAAGAGCCATGAGGATCCTCTGATATTTGACATCAAGGTATTATTTTCCCCCCACAGGTGAGTCTTATTTATGACAGATTTATAATGTTTATTTATTATCCACGATTTTCTCATGGCTAATTCTTTAATCTCTCTGCAGCATCACACTATGGCCTTTTTTGGTGCTCTGTTAATGCTGTTGCCTGTTGCATGGACCTGCTCTCCCCAAAAAGCAGGTAACAACTCTGAAGCAGAAGTACAACTGTAGATAGAGAGATAGAATTACAATATTAAGTAAATAAAGTGCATAATAGTTATGTTTAATATTAAGTAAATACTAAGTTTGATAAGTGAGTTTCAGGAAAGTGTAGAAAACATGCAAAAGTCTTTGGAGTGAAGACAGTAAATATTATTTGCGTCTAATTTCAGACTATGTCATGGTATCATGTTTCCCCAACGCCATTATTGCCAATGTCCCTGAGTGTCCCTATGGCTGGGAGATTGACCAGTTATCACTGGGTGGTGTTTGTTACACTGGAATACACAGCCCAGGCTACTACCGCTTCATCATTCCAGACCTAACACCTAAAAATCACTCGTACTGTGGCACACTGTCTGAGGTGAGACACCGAAAAGGTATCAGAGGGTCAGTTCAGTTACTAGAGAGTAAAATCCTTTTGTTTAATGACAGACATCTCTATATATATGACTATCTGATGCCACTGACAAAAACAAAAATGTTATTGAGCAGAACATGGAATGGAATACCACTGCCTCAATGTGTTAGTTTGTGTTATCGTGTGACTTTCAGTGGTGGAAGAAGTATTCAGATCCTTTAACAGATGGAGGCAGTGGTACTCCAGCAACTCCTGTGTCCTGCTCAGTAAATCACTGTAGATAGAGTCTGGTAGTGATATAGAGTGATGTTTCTGGTTAAACAAAAAGGCTCTTTTTCTTAAATACAAAGGTCTATCTCCATAGGAAATCCTATGCATAATATTGTCAGATACTTGTAATAGCAATCTCAGCCTGTCTGTAGTAAAAACAAGCAGTGTGCTGTTTACAGTTGCCGGTTACTTTGTGCTTGCTCAATACTGAACTGATTTGAAAGATATTTTCCCTGTCAGTCATTTACACCCCAAAAAAGTGAAAATGAGGTTATAAAAGCAAAGGTCCATATTATTCATATTCCCTTTGATATTGATATCCATTGTTCTCCACAGTACATGCCCGGCAAAGATCCCAAGTACATCTTCTATAACTCCATCGTGTCCAACGACACTTCGCTCACAGTCAGAAACCAGCCAGTCAACTACACCTTCAGCTGCATGTACCGAGCAGCCTATTTGGTAAATAATGCAGTCTTCAGCCAAAGGTAAGCATCAGTCCAGGACAGGAGGCGGCCGCAGTCACTGTCTGGATGATATGTGCATTCTAACCCAATGACTTGCAGCGTTTTTACTAAACCCTCTGCTTTTTCCAGAGTGGCTACAGTTTATGTCAACAACGGGAGTTTAGGCACTTTTAAATCACAGTTGTCTATGAACGTGTTCACGGTGAGTAGCTGCTCACAGATTCACTCTCTCCAGTGGAAGCCTTTTGCGACACGTTTAATTCAGTTACGCTATTTCTTAGATGTGCAGAATAGCTGTGTGGAAAAATTAAGGTATAATTAACAGGTACTTGGTGTATGTGTACAACTTTTTGTGGTCATTAAATGCACAGATGAGGATAGACATGAACATATTTTCCAGAATTCAAAGTTCCTGTACGCCAAGGATGCTCCCTATGTGATCGACACTTCTGAGATCGGCTCTGAGGTTTTCATCGGGATTGAGGCAAAAGGCCTAAGTAACAGGTATCTTAAATAATTAAAAATGTACCTGGTGTTTAGATGTTATGTTCATATATTCAGAATTTTGAAAGATAGATGCCTCCAGATTTCTGACCCATGTTTTATCATTTGCCTCTCAGATTCAAAGTTGTAATAAACAACTGCTGGGCCACTCCTACTCCTTACTCAACAGACAGGAAGAGGTGGAGCCTCATCATTAACAGGTAAATATAAAAGAATAAATTACATTTGAACCATATAATCCAATGGGCATTTGTCCGCATCAAAGTAAGTTCACTAAACTGCTTGTTTTTACCACTGATGGGCTCAGATCGTGAGATTGTTGATATTACCAGACTCCATTGAGAAACACAGTAATTTTACCTTGCAGAACATGAGAGCTGCTGGAATACTGCTGCTTTGATCAGTTAGTTTTTTGTGGTACTTTTACTTATGTAAAGGATCTGAATAGTCCTTACACCACTGAAAGTCACATAACAACACAAACTAACTAACTGATGGAGGCAGCAATATTCCAGGAACTCCAGTGTTTTTCAAGGTAAAATTACAGTTTTTGTCAATGCAGTCTGTTACTGATATATAGTGATATTTCTAGTTAAACAAAAAGGTCAGACACCTGATAATCAGTGGCAAAAACAAGCACTTTAATGGATGTACTTTGACATGGACAATTGCCCATTGGATTAAGTTGCAGCTCTTTGTGGTTGCCGGGTACACTATTTTTGCTCAACACTGCACCGATTCCAAAGATTTTTGTTCCTATCAACACCTAAAAACATGGGAAAATTAGTCCCAGGTTTGAAATTACCAGAGGTATCCTTTTAGGGGATAAACATAGTAGTATTATGTTCCACTTCTTTAGAGTAATGGTTGAAGTAATTCCTGTTTTCCAACAGCTGCTCCTCTGACAACACTGTGACTATTTTTGAGAACGCCAAAGACAGCCGCTCCATGTTTAAGTTCAACTCGTTCCGCTTCCAACGGCTGGAGAAGGTGTCCACTGTCTGGCTTCACTGTGAGGTCCAGGTTTGTGATGGAGAGAGGCTCGTCTGTCAGCCAGTGAGTACAAAACTTCTCAACAGTGTGACATTAAACATTAAAGTACTGTAAAATGTTCTCATTCCCGTTAAACCTATTCGTCTTTTCCAATAGGCCTTTTTCACAGCAGACATTTTAACTCATCATAGAAGGAAAAGCACAGGTGGTACTGATAATATTAACAATGACTCTGTTCTGTTCATGTGTCTCAGTAAATCATGACAGCGAGCTGGCATGCTCAGCACCAAAACCCTGAAACCAAAGCATGGCAAATTCATAAATGAAATTCAGCACTGATTTTATTATTTACACCTGTGCTTTTCATGCTCTGACTTCAAACACAGGCGTCAATATGCCAGGAAAAAAATGAGATAAGCTGAAATATAACAGAAACAATTAAGAAATGTAAAAACACTTTATATATTGTTTTTTTGGTTTATTTCCTGAAGGGCCCGTGCACTATTAGAAGTCTATCAGCTGAGGCAGATCCAAGTGGAGGGATCCTCACCGCTGAATTTCACATTAAAGGTACAGTCAAACATGTTGCCTGTGCATACTTCGATAAATAATTACTATAATAATTATGCAAATTAGCGAATAAATAAAAAGCAACAGCATATCTTTTTCAAAATAAAATGAGCAGACTAGTGTGTAGACAGTATTGTCTTTATCTCTTGACAGGAAGTGGATCTTCCAATAATGGACACATAACAGGTAACATAACATAACAAATGTGATACACCAACTGTGATGAAATGAATTTAAACTCAAATATTCAGAGCTGCAGCCAGGATGACAGAAAAACTGAGGTTATAAGTCCAGTGTGCCCCCATGGGTGATTCCATTTATTCAGATATCGTTAAATTCAGTCTCACCCTGTGTTCTTCTGGAGACTTTGTCTCCCTCTATGAGATCAAAGCACTCCGTCAAAGCCTTCTACATAATGGTATAAATAAAAGATCTGGTGGGGAAGACTTTTATTTTTGAATATCTTGGTGTAAAACAAACAAACCAGAAAAAAGTCAACAAAATTATGGAGCTGGTGGAGGAAGTTAATATTCAAAGAAAATAAACTTTTTTTAGCAAAATTTCGACATTATTATCTCAGAGAATATTCTGTTCTTCTAAAATTGTGAGATGTTTCATGTAAATTTACCACTTTAATCTCAAAGAATATCCACGGTTTTATTTTGTTATTTATTTATTTATTTATTTATTTATTTATTTATTTATTTATTTATTTATTAACCTACAATGGCTGTAATACACTGTCATACAAATCAGACTATCTAATACCCATGTTATGTGTTTGTTTATTAAATTTCAGAATTTAACTCTCTTGGACTTATGAGACCCTTAGATCCCCAGAACAAGTGTCCCCCAAGTATCCTCAGAGGTGGCCACAGCTCAGATAACAGTTTCTCTTTGAACCACTTTTATCTCTTTTTTTCTTTTCCACACAGGCACCTCACTGTTCATCTTGCTGGTGGTCCTGATAAACACATGTTATGATTTAGTAACTGGATCAAGAATGTAGTTCATTCATTAACACACAAGCACAGAGGGGAGTGTCACCCAGGACTCAGGGAGCGTATGATTACATTCCTCCCCCCGCACTCAAATGAATGATTTTCTAATTATCTCACAATTATTATTTGTAATTAGCACATGTATTGAGGCTTTGGATAATCTTTTTAATGTTACATACATTATTCCACTGCTTTCTCTAATAAAGTGAATTGAAAGTTATGAAAAATTATGATCCTCGTGTGATCCCTTTTTGTTTTAAAATATGCATACATGTTTAAAAATAACAGAGATTCACCAATTTAACACATGCACATCAGTAAATTGTACCACACTCACAGTGGTGATAAATAAATAAACTATTTTATTCAGTACAGAAATTAAAACCAAAGTCTTGACAAGGGCAACAACACAATAAACATAACAAAGTAAGCTTAACATACTTTGATATTCCTTCTATGATAAGTCGATGATACTACCTTAATCAGTTGTGAATGTGTTTATGGATTTATGATAGTGTATTGATGCTTTATTCACTTCTCAAGCTGTACTGGGTTTAAAAGTAGTGATCAGCACTAAAAAAAGTAAGGTAAATAATTTTAGTTTTAATCTATAAGGCTGTGAATGAAACTGTCACTGACTTGTGCAAGTGCAAGATAAATGGTGCATTATGTTTTTAAAAACACAATGAATCTCTTGTTACGTGCTTAATATGTGCCAAAACAATAATAAATAAGTATGTTTGAGTATGATTACATAAATTCATCCAGTCAAATGTGATATAGGGTGACCAGATAACCCTGCCCATCAAATAAAACAACACTTGTAGTTAGCAGGACAATTTTGTAGTAGAAGGTGTTTGGATTTAAGTAGAAGAAAAAGCCAGACTATGTAACTTGTATTTTCTCTGAATCCAGAATTATATAGTCCATATTTTTTCCTGTGATTTATGAATTTCTGAAGACATAATTCTGAGAGTTGATTTTCTCATTTTAGACCTTTTTTATAGTATTGTTTGAAAAATAGAAATGTAGCACTCTGGCTGTGGCTTATATGAATTTGCAGTATTTTCTGTGAAGTGTCTGTCTTGGTTACCTTACATAAAATGTTCTATTGCATAAGAAAATATCATGTTGTCAAGTCATAGCACAAAAAATGTGCTACAATGAACAGTTTGAATTAAATAAGCAGTATATGTGGTGGATCTGTAATTGTACCAAAATCACAAAGAATTAAGATGAAAAAAAGTATCTTTAGCTTCCTTTATCAACAGTCTGACAGCACAAGTGTTTTAATCCAGGCTCTATTTGCTCCTGCTGACTTCAGTCTTTTGTATTTTTACTCCAGTCTCTGTTCATATTTTGTTCCAAACAAACCCTTTTTGCACTGCGTTCTGTGAGACCTATGGATTTGTCGTTCTCAGATGTTGCAGCTAATTTATCCAAAATGTGGTCACTTGTTCTTTAAATTTGCACTGTAGGAAATGTGGCATCTGTGATGTGAGGTTTGGTCAGGGTTTTCTGGGCGTTTTTCTCAGCAGCTCTGACCACTCCTGGTTTCTTGGGTAGAGATCACAGATACAGGTCAAAAGACTAGTTTACATACAATACTATATAAAGTATACTGACAGAGCTCAATTGTAGAGTTCTTGATTTGTTTATGCTGCCTGTCTTAAACAAAACAGGGACTGTGATGTACGTTTTACCTGTAACTGTACCTCTGTTTGTAGTTTGAGACTGTCAGCTGGTGGAGAGCTGTGAGCAATAGGAGGAGGATTAAATACATTTTTGCTCAGCAACCAGTACGTCTTATGACACCCTTTACCCTGTCATGGACACAAATACACACCGATTAAAAACATGTCAAACACATAGGCTTTACATCTTATTGGAGGGGGGAAAACAGGAAAACAGGCTTTTCCTCTAAGTCACCTTCATTTCTATTTCTCCTCTCTCCTCCAGGTCAAACGATCCATCCTGGACAAGAATGTCAGCAGTGCACTGAGATATGTGAATCTTCAGGGCTGCGTGAAATACACAAAAGTGCTTTTGAGGAGAACGTCAGTAGTTTTTCAGGTATTTGGTCATCAACCTAACGTATTTATTATAATAATTTTTATTATTATTATTTTATATTTTATTAAATTTAAATGCTGATCCTGAATAGACACTGCAAAGGGCTTGCTTTAGTTCACTTACGTAGGCTGTTACTTTCCATACGCGAAGCCATGTTCACTGTGTCTCCAAACAGACAGTAGCGAGGCATCGTGGTGCCCACAACTCCAGCAACCACTGGACCTACAAAAAAACCCATAACAAACGGTGTATACTCATTTTTGAATTTCTCAAATGTATAATGTACAAACTTACAAGGTGACAGGTGTATGACTACAAACTCTTAATTAAATCAAATGAATACAAGCAGCAGGCAGAATGCAGGACCTCTGGTTACTCCTTTAAGGTGGTGGCAAAAGTAAACGTTTTTTTTTTTCTTAAATGAGATTAAATTTAAATGGGTTTTGCCTGTTTATTGTCTCTTACCCGAGTGTATCCCAATGCGAATTGCAAGAGACTCAGTAGGCATATGGCGGATTCTAAAGACCTTAATGGCACTCAGGAAATGCAGAGCCATTGTGGATATTTCCAAAGCGTGTTTGTTGCCGTTGCTGATAGGTAGACCACTAGCTACCATGTATGCATCACCTATTGTTTCCACCTAGTAAAGAGGCAAAGGTGACAAAGCTTTACTGGCCATTTTGAAAATAACAACTGGAGGATTTTTTATATGTCTTTCTTTACAGATTTTGTTACCTTTGAACAGAGTTACTATCTGTTTCCATGTTTTATGCTATGCTAAGCTAACTGTCATACATTTATTATACTGATACTTTTAATCTTTGCTTATTATCTGCAATAAAATCCATACACTTAGGATTTATTGAAGCAAATAACAGATACATTCAAATCACCAACAAAGTGATGTTTCATATGTGATCCATAGTGCTGAAAGAGAAACAAAAGGTGTTGTTTTGACTTACTTTGTAGACATCGTACATCTTGATTATGTCATCAAAGAGGCTGTAGAGGTCGTTGAGGAAGGTGACCACCTCCATCGCAGAGCTAACAGAGCACATGGAGGTGAAACCAACAATGTCTGAGAAGAAGATGGTCACCATGTCGTAGCTTTGTGGCTCCACCGACTTCCCTGCCATCAGCTGATCTGCAATGTACCTGCAACCCGTGAAACAACAGCACTGACAAGGTAAGGCTGGTGGAGCCCACTCACTCCTTGATGTAGTCATGGAAGCCCATTCAACTGATGGAACTGTGGTCATATTTCATGGATGGGTGATTGACACAGCATAAAGATAAAATACAAAATTGATCATATTGATGCAGTTACATCTGGCGGTACCTTGGCAACATGCTGGAGAGGAGCTTGTCTGCACGGGCCTTCTCTGCTGTGAGCTGATTGGTCCTCTCCTCCACCACCTCCTCCAAGTGATTTGCATATTTCTCCAACTTATCCACCATATTATCCAGTATATTTGCATGACTACAGTACAGAAAATCATGATCACCTCCGTTAAGGAGTGTTCAGTTGAGTTTGTTTGTTAGTTTGCACAAAGTCTCAAAATTTTTTAAATTTCAATGAAATTTAATGGAAGGTAAAACTATGGGCCAAGGAATGAGTGATTATTTTTTGGTGCACAAGTTTTTTGTTTTTTTTTAAAGAATATTTTTAACATAAACTCAAAAGCATTTTGTAACATTTTCGCTGAAGATGTGGCTTATCAGTCACTACATTTATTTTACAGCCCTGGTGGATGTACGCGCTTTATGAATGCTGAACAAGCTGCCTGATGCTTCTATGTATTTTCTTGTAAGTAAAATTAAGGTGTGTACCCAAATTAAATACTGCACCTGCAAATGAGAGACAGGAAGAGCTATTTATTTTCTCGCAGTATGTTAGGACATATTATGGGTAAGAAAAAAAAATATCAGAGGTCTGACCTGTCTGGGCTGGTGTCCCTCAGCTGTCTCCGTATTGACCCAAACGGTGGTCGGTGGTCAGGGTTCTCACTCCAGCAGGCCTTCAGCAGTGAGTTGATGTTCTCATCACACAGCTGCTCAGACAGCACCGGTCGGAGAAGTTCCCCTTGGAAAGGCGTCCGCAACTGCATAATAATCTCTGGGGAGAACATACAGCAAGAGGCAGGAGTTGCAGTGTTAGAATTTTGGTTTAACTCCCACAGACTAGTCAGGTGAGTCTGTCTGTGGTACTATGGTGCTGTTAGCTAATGGCTTGTTGACTGTGTGGGGCAAATGAAATATTGATGCAGTATTTTCAATGGTATTTCCATAAGTGGCTAAAGAAAATGAATGAATGGCTTAGTAACATGCTCACCTTTGGGCTCCAGGTTGATGTCATTATATGGGTTACCCTTAGAGTTGTACATGAGTTCCCACAAGATTATGGCAAAGCTGTAGATGTCACCTTTGGGCGTTCCATTGGTTGGGACACCGACTTGTCTCAGGAGCTCGGGAGCCGTCCAGTACATCGCTACAGCAAGAAACAAGTGGGTTCAAATCATCTCAGACATTTTACTTCTTCATGCTGTGACACTTATATCACACCGAGCCCATTCACTAACCTTGGTAATTAGGGTTTTCCAGTGGGACAATCTTGTTCTTTAATTCCCGAAGTCCGAAGCCAGAGAGTTTAATCTGGAGTCGACTGTCCACCAGACATGTGCTGGGCTTCAGGTTCCCATGAAATTTCAGACTGCTTTTGTGAATGAACTCCATTCCCTAGATCACAATTAAATAGATTCAAACTATGAGAAGTTCCAAGTTATAATATATCTACATAATTTGCCATGAGCTTTATGGTTGAAATTGAAGTTATATTCTGGGTCATAATTCCTCTTTATTATTTTTATTGTTATATTTAAAATTTGGGGTGAGTTTCCATTTTACAAAAAACATTGCATTGATACTGATCCAATATTTAACACAGTCTATAAGACAGTGTATTTGTGAAACTTTTGTAATCAACAATTAAGTGTCTTTTCAACAACATAACTCATTACAACAACTTAAACATGCTGCATAAATGAGTTGACTCACATTTACAATATCATAAGCAAAAGAGAGCTTAAACATCCCATCCAGCTCCACATCTGAAGCCTTTAAAACATCCTGCAGGAAAAATAACAATACCAAAGAGTGAATAACAGGAATCTGATGATGAAAGAAGAATAGGAGTTTCCCTGCGTTAGAGAATGAGGTTTTTCAAACATTGTAGTGTCTATATCTCATGCAGTACAGGTTGCAACACTGACCTTCAGACTGCCTTTCTTGCAGTACTGGGTGACCAAACAGACATTTGGTGGCTCGACGCACACACCAAAAAACTGCACCAAGTTCTCATGTTTCATCTCTTTCATCTGTCTTAAATAGGTTAAGATGGTTAGGTACACAATATCTCAGTTCAGGACATTTATCAGAATAAATACAAAAAAGAGATGAACCAAAAAATCGACATGTCTGGTCTAGAACAACATGAGGAACTTTACCATATTGAACTCAGAGATAACTGAAGGCTTCTGGAAATTACAGCTCGCATGGTTCTTGATGTACTTGATGGCCACTTGATTCCCCTGTATGGAAATTAAAAATTACATTAGCCAGAGGGAGTTATTGTGGTACATGAAAGCAAAGTCTGCAGTGTTATGTATGTACATTTAACACTCAAGTCTGTGTCTTTTTGATATATTAGATATCCGAGGACTTCTCACATAAACATAATATTAGATTCACTTAGTGCAGGTTTTCATGTCTGAAAGTGACTTTTAAAACAACATATAACACAGTCTTACAAATAAAACCTTAAATTCATAACCAACAAACCCGTCTTCAATTAAGGGATCTTGTTGTGACAGCCTTAGTTGGTCTGGTATGACCAGGAGCTCATGGTAGTCTAATATTTGGAAACTTAAGTAACTGTGCATTGACATTTCCTGCATTACAAATTGTGGTGTTTACGATGTTGCGACCGTTGTTTCTTCCCTCCGAGAGTACTTGAACTGATTGGATCTACTTGCACATATCCTTATCTATACTATATACTTATCTCCTGAGTTGTGCTGAAATTTAGTTTTTGGAACTTGAAAATGAGGGATTTACAGAGGAAACAAAAGCCGAACCCATGATAATGACTTCACCTTAAGTCACAGTACTTGTATTTCAAAAAGCTATGAGACTACTTTTACCATGAACCTGTAATTGCCGCTTGTGGTCACTGGTAACACAGAAGTTAGACAAGTCTGAATAAAACTGGTACCTGGTAGAGGCCTATGGTGGTGTAGATGTGTTCTTTCCCTGCCTTGTCCCTCAGGCCATAGCTGTTGCTGGAGAAGTTGGACTGAGAGCCCCCGCTCCCACTCTGACTGCATGTGGTGCTTAGAGATAAAGCCTGATTTCCCTGGAGGAGAAAAAAAATACAGGTGAACACAAACACACTACACATGCACACAGGCACGCTCATGCACTTTTTACTCTTTTTCAAGGATGACGCGTGTTTTTTTTGCTCATACTGAGTGCTCTCTGATGATAGTGATGTCGCTGTAGTTGATGAGCCACCAGCAGGAGTCGTCAAGCCTCGTCTGGAGTCGTGATTTCTGCAGAGTGAGGACCCCAATGCACAAAACCGCGACCACGCCAATAATAGGGAAGGTGACAAGCAGGGTCAGCAGGGCGATGTCTGTGTCCCATCAAGACAGTAAATGATAGGAGGTGGTTAGCTTAGCCTGAATGTTTAGCATAAACTGATGTAAAAGTAGGTTTGTTAGGTTACCATTGGTCAGCCATTCACAGAGTTCATTGTTGAAACCACATTCTGGTTTATCAGAAGGAGGTTGTCCTTTGGGCCAAACCACAGAAGTAAACATAGATGTTGGCCTGAAATTACATTTTTTCCTGTTATGTATTTGGTGACCAAAAAACACTTTTATATAAATAAAAAAGTAAAAAATTGCTTAATTGTATAAAAATCTTTGTTACCGGACATTTTTGGTGTGACTGTCAAAATGGAGAATGGGCACAAACTTGGTGATATCCTCTGTGTGCTGCAGGTCGTAAATGGAATAGTCCAGATTTCTCTCCCCCTCATCATCAAAGTGGACCAGTCCAGAGGCACCTGTGATGACAAGCCATGACTGCATCGAACTGTCTCTGAAAATGATGTGCTAGCCTTATGTTTCCAAGAGATGGAAGTACGTTCAAAAGAAGAAATGGTCCCAATGTGAAAACTGTTGACAGTGAGTTCTGTGGTTTATCCAGAGCAGCTGGGACACTGAGAGAGATGTTGCTTTTGCTGGGATCACCACAAATGTTATCACATTACTATTTGCGTGAACTGGCCCTTTAATGCATCTTAAAACATGAACTTCCCTGATTTAGTGCCACACTTGTATAACACTGTTGGACTCATAATGAACAGTTTCTAAAAAAGGATCAAAATCAATGCAGCAGAACCAGAGACCATTATTTATATCTTTCCTTATCAAAACATGGCTCCTACATTACCCACAATGCAACTAGACCACCTACGGTTTGGTGGAGGCTCTGGTACGTTATATTACTGTATGTAATGCTACGATTGGTAAATATAAGTGCATTGTCACCGATATGGTGACAGAAGATGTTCTCAATAGTTCAGCACACAGTCTGTACCAGGATAAACAAATCAGCAGTGTTGCTAATGCTTGGCAGTGCACTATAGATCCCTGAATACATTCATTAAAGCAGCTACCAACCATAAAATCGAATGTTGTTTCTATTTTTCAGTCTTCGTAGCAGCTGCTGTCCATCATGAGGGTCTTTCCCGTCTTTCAGGACCTCCTTCAGCCCCATTGCATAAAGAAGCACGGCGTCATGCAGGTAGGCAGAGTAGGGGCTCACCTGAAGTAACAGAAATAAACTTATTGTATCTATTCAGGACAATGAATGTGAACATCTTAATGATATATATTTAACATGTGTGATCATCATGGATGCTCACCTCTCTTTCAGATGTCAGGTTGCTCCTAAATGGGTGTCCTCTCAGCTTTTCAAAAACTTGTTCAAAGAAGTCATAGTACTCATAGCCTTCGTAGGACCTCTGGCCAATGATAAAGGCCATGTCAAAAGCTCGTATGGCGGCTTGGTCTAACCTGCTGTTCAGGGCATATTTCCACATGTTATCCTGCTCAGGAAAAAATTAATATGACACACACACACAAATAAAACATGTTAGTGAAGAGATACATTTGATAATTTGATAGGAGAGATTTAAGTGAGTCTTTGAAGGATGATTATGAAACACATTGACAACTTCAGACTGTACATGTGAGGTAAAGTAAGTGATTACAAGCTGTCTAATACACAAATAACAAGTGCTGACTTCTTCCCTGGGACCCAAGTCTTTTAGTCTCTTATTTCAAGTGCAATTTTAAGACCCCTTTTACAAGATTATCATTTAAAACGAGTCAGCTGGAAACTTTGAAAAGTCAGCTGGAGATGGCATTTTCCACCAACCTAATGGAGCTAACAGTAGTTTAATTAGCTTGTTGGCTACAGCTGAAAAAAGTCTGCCAGCGACAGTTGTCATTTCAGACCAAAGCCTGCTTTTGTCAGCCTCTGAAATCAGTGGACCTGTTCTTTCAAATGGGACTAAAAACTTCTTTAAAACTGAGAAATCTTATGATATTATAAGCAGATTGGTAGGTATTAAAAGTGTTTAAAGTCTAGATTAGCTTAAACCATTGGATGGTTTCCAATGATTCAAAGAGTTAAAGTAAGCTATAATCATTCCTCCAGTTCATACTGGCTGCAAACAGATGCTCTCCTAGCAACATCTCCAGCCTATGAGGCTTCAGCAGTCTGAGTGAGACGGACCAAGCCGATATCTTTAGTATTTTAGTACAGAATTCCCTGGACAGTGTTTCCATGCTGAGCTGCAGTGCAGACAAAGTAAATGACACAAAGAGGAAAGTTTATTCTAAAAAAAACTGTATTATAGTTGCCATCTCTTAAACTGGAAGAGCATTATGAAGTGACCTTTTACTGGCCAGTATGTACAGGAGTGATAACAGCAAAACAATACTACTTAGATGCACACATGGGCAACTGACTATAAGACTGATTTAAAAACCAATTCTGTAAAGCCATAAATTCATAAATTAAATGCATAGTAAAAGAAAATAAATAGTTTTACCTCATGGAACGTGGAAATTGCTGCAGTACCGCTGCCTTGTGCTGTTAGCTTGTTTGTGTTATTGTGTGATACTTTTCCTTATGTGAAGAATCTAAATACTTCTTCCACCACGGAAAGTCACACAATAACACAAACTAACTGATGGAGGCAGCAGTATTCCAGCAACTCTTCGTGTTCTGCAAAGTAAAATTTCTGTTTTTGTCCTTGGAGTCTGGTGGGGATTTTTGTTTCTGGTTAAACAAAAAGAATTATCCCTTATAATAACAATCTGAGCCTGTCAGTGGCAAAAACAAGCATTTTAGGTGGATGTACTTTGGCGTTCAGCAGCTGTTTGTGGTGGTCAGGTACATCGTTCTTGCTCAGTACTGCACCTATTTTAAAGATTTTGTTCCTATCGATCATTTACAGCCAAAACACAGGAAAATAAGGTTTAAAAATACTGGTGTTAAAGGCCACTAGAGGAAAAAATGTGCTACCCCCATTATTATCACACAGCAATAGAAACAACCATGCAGAGATGCAAAATGACCACCGAAATGACTGTGGTCATTCAGTGGTCTCTGAGTCCCACCCCTGTGTATATGTGTTTTAAAAGTTTTACTCACCACGCTGCCACTGACCTCAAAATGCTGCACCAGGAAGAACACATAGTCACCGTTCATCAGACCCTGTCGTTCAGCCTCTAGCAACAGAGTCATCGAGTCCTCCCTGTTTGTTAGCACCACAATCACTGGAAGACAGAGCGTCACGGGACACCAGGAAGAGTTAGACAGATATTGGAACAGGAGCCAAATCAGGGGTGAAAATATGGTTATATGTGGCTTTACAGAGAAAGGAAAGTTGCAGTTTCCGTCTGGGTGCTTGTAGAGATATTTATCTTACCTCTGGCGACCATTGAGATGTACTTAACATTTCGATAAACCAGCTGAGGATTGCTTGTGTCAAACTGGACCGCCGCGGTCAGTTTGAATTTAGCTCTCAGTGGATCCTCTACCGTTTTCCATAAAGCGTCCACTTTGTCCCAGGTGTTTGAGTCTAATCCACCTCCAATCATTGCCACATGACTCCACCCGAAGAACTCCAGCGTCTTCACCAGGACCTCTGAGCTTCTTTTAAGAGGGGGCATGATTTTGATGTAGGAGTCGTAGATATCCCTGTTGTCCATTTTGGAGGATTGTCCCACAAACCCGAACATAGGGATGTTCCATGTTGACGCAATGAGACCAGTGACCTAAGAAACAGTTGTAACTTGAAATAATGAATTCAACAATACTGTTGATCACAATCAAGTTCAGAGTGTTAGAAAAAGATAGAGACATTTTATCATTTAGATGTCATTTAAATCAACCTTTTATTTATTTCTGTTTATGTTTTTTTTTTATTACGACAGGGGCGAGGAAATAAATACACACAACACCCAGGGGTGGAAGAAGAAGAAACAGTCAGATCCTTTCAACAGAAACTGAATGACCTTAAAACTTATAATATTCATGAAGGTAGGATTTATAGCATTAGTTTTGCCACTTTATTAGGTGTACCTAATAAAGTGGCATCTGGGCGTATGAAATGAAACAAAGTGGACAGAAACCTGTGTTTTAATCTCTAAAAAAAGCGACACAAAAAACAAGTCCAATGCATCAGTCATCAGTTTCTGTATTTACAAACACCACATCACATGAATCCATACCTCAGCCTCTCCGGGACATGCTGGACCAAAGAGCGCTGACACGTTTTCTTTCCACACCTGGTGAATGAATCCTCCCAGGGACACTTTGGGATTACAGTCTGTGTCCGTGTACACAAAATCCAGACTGTAGTTCCCCAGGAAGGAGGGATTCGCGTTCACCTTCTCCACAGCTATCTGTATGGCCGAGCCCAGCCGCAGGGCGCTGAAGGGGAAGGACATGTTCCAGGGAGCCTGGAAGCCAATGAGCAGCTTGTGAGGCTGAGACCCATTTGTGCTGTTATTAATGACAGCAGCAGCAGCAGCATTAAACACAAGTGCAAAGTGAAGCACCAGCATGTGCCTCATGCCAGAATAGTACATCGCCTTCACCATCCCTCTCATCCTATTAGTTGCTTGATGCTACAGGGCTTAAATACCCAACTTCCCTGGTGATGCTGGGTAGTTGGTTAGGGAGGAGACAATGAAAATATGTGTGTGTGTGTGTGTGTGTGTGTGTGTGTGTGGGTGGGTGGGTGGGGTACAAAAGGGGATTAAGTTCATCACTTTCTATTATTTTTGTTGTGTAATTCTTCACTAGAGTACACCAGACTATGTTCTTGTAAACCCCTTTCATATTAGTTCCCATACTTCAGTTCATCATCAGATTTAGTGGATGTCATCAAAGCAACCAAGGAGGACTTGATGATTGAATAAGTCTCAATGCATATAATACTTACAGTGAAGAGTAGAATTACATCTGTATTTTTCCTGATTAGCTGATTTTTCCCCTCCTTTTTTGTCCATAAAAGTTTAGAAAATAGTGAATAATGTCCATCTTAGTTTCTTTTTTTTCCAAGCTGATGTCTTCAAATGTCTTACCTGAGATCTTATGTAAGATATTCAATTTAATATGACATAAAGCAAAAAGAAGGAAATCTTCTGAAAACGGCTTTTTTCTACCATTTTTTTTCTTTGCTGAAAATTACTATAATGATTAATTGATCATGAAGATATTGACTATAATTATTTTTACAGGCAGTTTTATGCCTTAATTTGATAGTGAAAGTACAGACAGATGATGGAAATACAGTGAAAGAGAGCAGGGGAGTGGCATGCAACAAACAGTCCCAACATTTGTTAGTTGGCAAACTCAGCAAAAAGTGACTGAACTTTAAGATAAAACCTAACATGTAACTTCTGCTTTAGAGTGATTTTATTTTGTAACATTCATCTGATATAATTAAGACAAATCCAGAGAGATAAGATAAGTTCCTGATGAGATTTCATCAAGTATAGATTAGTAAATTTCAAAGCTAAAATCTCCAGTCTGGCTTTAGTTTATCGCTCATAAATGCAGTGTCAAAGTTCATTATAATCTCTTATCTCTACACACACTTGCACACACACAGAAGAGAGGGAGTGGAAAATGCCTGCAAACTTGTTTTATTTAAAGAATGTGAGCTAATTAATTAAGTTTTTTTTTAAGTCAATACAGCAAAAACCCAAAGTGAAAAGGTGTGTTGTAGGTCTCCTGGGAGTGTTATCTGCTGGTGCAGGGCTGTGGAAACCAGATGAAGCCAGCAGGCTGAGCCTTGCTTGGTGCAAAGAAGTTTCTCACACCTGTGTGCAGTTTAAGGTGCTAATGATGACAGGTGGGCAGATTGTACATTAGTGGTGTCGCTGGGTTCAGCTGATTTTCCCCAGGGGATCCCTGCTCAGTTTGGCCCCAAACTACCTCTGCTAATCCCACCAGGTAACCTTTCAAAGCTTCTTCTAATGAACCTTTACACTGTCCAGCACGATCAAATCATTCACACAAGAAAACACGGTGGGAGTTGAGCATTGTATTTGCACTCTGGTAATTTAGAGGAGAAACGTTTGTCAAAATGTACCTGTCCTTCATCTAAAGTTGTCTTTAGATAGTTAGATTTGAAAAGATAAGTCCACTAGTAACTTAAAATTATTTCTGTCTGGTTTATACACCTTGAAGTATTACATTTGTTCAAGAGTTGTACTCAAGACCGGTAGCACATGTTCAGTGCCATAGTACATGTGCTTAGACATGCCACAGTTTTTCTCTATAAATGAAAAATTGAATTCATGCCCACTCAAATCAATATACTGAGTGGTTTTGTTGTTGCAGCAAATGTTGTCTTGCCTCTCTTTAATCAGGTGGTGTAACATCACCTGACCTTTCTCTCTGATCTTTTTGTGAAGCATCAAATAAAACAAAGAGAGGCTGTCCAGAATCTAATGCATCTACTGATAACAAGTGTCTGACCTTAACATGAGTAAATATGTTAATGTTGTTTGGTTTGTGTGGTTTGCTTTTACCTCAAGCCAAAATACTACAGATACAAGTAAGGAAATGAACAAGGGCTGTGCAGCAGTGAGTACATCGTCCGTAGTTTTCATTTGTCCTAAGAAACCATCCTCCTCACCCTGACTAAGCTGCTTTAAGAAGCCACAGCATCTCAGTTCAGCTTCAGGTCTGCTCTGCACTGAGAATTATTTTAATTTTTTTATTTTTTGGGGGGGGGGGCTGGGACTTCTGAATTTTCCCCTGCAGAAATGACCTTGTAACTATTGAAATTTACACAATTTAATTTTGGGAAAAGTCTTAATTTATCCAGAATTCATAGCAAATTTGTATTATTAGATTAGCATTAGCATTAGATAATTCAAAATGGTATAAAAAAGTACTTTTTACACCATTTTCAATAATCTGGGGATGCTCTGTATGACACTTCACTGGTTTAACTAATGTTTTATTTGACTTGATTAAAAATCTTTTTAATGTTGATTTGTTGTACATCCAGTTTTTAAGTGTAAGGACTTTGAACACGATAAAGAGCAGATAAGAATATTGACCTTTCATCAGCTGCAGCATCTTGGCCTTCTCTGACACTGCTGCAGATAGTGTCAAGTTTATGTGTCTATTTTGAAATCAAAGTGATTTATCGGCTGGTAGAGCTGCCGGCTTTTTAAAACCATATCTTCTTAAACAGTTTAGTAAATTACACAATACACACTTTTAATATTATGACATACAACCAAGGATAGTTTGTCTGTGTCCATGTTCTTTTATCAGTGGAAGTGATGGTGGCCAAGGTTCAAAGGTTTCTTTTTTTTCTCTCTCTCTCTCTCTCTGTCAGACTGTTATGAGTTTTCATTCTTTTTATCACCCTTCAGAGCAGATGAAGAGGATCTGCTGAGCACACACTCACACACCTGCCTGTCAACTGGGAGCTGAGAGGAACACCTGAGAGAACCAGCAGCAGGTAGGAGAGCCAGTGTAATGTATGGCAGCGGCCACTTTAATCAGCCTGTTGTATTAGAAGGGTCCATCCATACAAACTCATAATGGGTTTGTCAGATGAGTGTTGTATGGCAGCTAAAATATTGATATTGTACACTGAGAAATAAAGTTTGGAATCTAGTGTTATTGTGTCTTACCACCAGTTCCATATTGATGTTTAATTACCATGCTAACTTAAAAAACGGCTGCACAAATGCAGCAAAATATGCCCGTTCCCAATTAGACCCTTCGTATGCTGTCATGAAATAATTGACCTTGACCTCAGTGTAATTCACAACCATGACACATGAAGCTAATATGTCTCAAAGGTCAAGAAAACTTGATTTTATACTTATTAAGAAAGGGGAAAAACACTGTTTTAACACCTTCAGACATGTCTTCACCTCCTGCTGAATCAGTTTGACAGTAGTTCTGGTCGTTGCCAACGTTTGTAAATATTTAAATGTGGTGTTAAGGCTACTTCATGTCACTGCATGTGTAGACTGTAATATTGTTGCTCTAAGCTTTCATGGGTTGGACTCTATCTTGAGTGATTAGGAATAACTGTTGCACAAGTCATGTTGACTTTGACCTCAAGGTATTGTGCCTAACATCAAGACAGAGCAGTGTCAAGGAGCAAGGAGAATTGCATAATATGGACTATATATCTTTTTGAATATAGTGACTGAAATTAGTTATCTGTAATTCATCTCTGCATCCCAGCAGACGTGCCACCATGGAGTTCCTGTTCCAGTTGCTGTTCTCCCCTCTCCCGACCCCGGCCATCATCTCCCTGTTCGCCCTGGCGGCTGCCACCCTGTTTTACCTCAACACACGGCCTAGTCCTGTCCGCAACCCTGCCGACCTCAAACGCCAAACTCTGGGGATCAAGGTAAAGGGTGTCAAGCTGTTGGTTTTTTGCAGCGTAGTAACTAAAATACACCCAGATGTATGAATAAATGTCATTGTCTGGGCATTCTTATTTATTTTACAGAGAAGAGGAAATGCAGGATGAATAGTGAAGCTTTACTCCAGGAATTATCGGGTTTTAGAGCTGCTGATTTATTGATGAGCATTTTTATAGAGGTTCAGTATACTGTATAGCTTATCAAATAGTTAATCAGTGAAGTGCTTCTGCTTGATGTCCTCAGGACGGAGCAAGAAAAACTGCTTTGCTTGAGGGCAACAATAACCTGATATCCTACTGCTATGAAGAAGCCAAGACCATCTATGAGGTTTTTCAGAGGGGGCTGAAAGTTTCAGGTGATGAAAACGTTCTTTACTTTCTCCTTCTTAGTCTGGACCTTGATTTTATGAGAATACATTTCAGAGAAAACCTTTATACTTAACTAAAGATACCAAATTGCCATTGACTAGCTACTTTTGAGCAGTGGATATGCTGCACATGACTGCTCCTTTTTAATGGATCAAAAGACTGAAACCCACAGAAACTCAATGTGATTATGTTTAATGTTGGTCTAATATCTTGTTTCTAGGTAATGGACCATGCTTAGGCTACAGAAAACCAGGAAGGCCATACCAGTGGCTGAAATACAAACAGGTATTTTTTATTTTATTTTATTTTTTTAATCCATCTACATTGGGGGAAAAACATGGTGAAAGTGAACTGCTGTGAATGTCAGCTGACCTCAAGTCAACCATCCTTCAGGTGTCTGATCGAGCAGAGCACCTGGGGTCAGGGCTGCTTCATCGAGGTTTGAAGCCAAACCAGGACACTTTCATTGGCATCTTTGCTCAGAATAGACCTGAAGTAAGTGAAGTCTTAATGTTGGTTTTTGTAAAGAGATCATTTTCAGTTTGGCCCACATGCTGGTAACTTGCCTGTTGTGTTTTTTTTTTTTTTTTTCGTTGGGTCATTGGTAGTGGATTATTGGTGAATTGGCCTGTTACACCTACTCCATGGTGGCCGTTCCCCTGTACGACACCCTGGGTCCTGAAGCTCTTGTGTTCATTATCGACAGAGGTAATTGGAGATTCTCTCTGCACCCTTAATGCTGCTAATTACAGAGCTGAGTCCAGTAGCTCGCTGGTCCCCACAGGGATTTGTATTGAGTATGCTGTAATCTCTTCTCACTTATTTATCGCACCCACTCCTTCAAACTGTGCTTCGTTTTGCTTTTGATTATCTGATCACCTCTGGACATTTAATTGCATGACTATTATAGTAAGTCTGTTGTTTTTTTTTATATATATATTTTTTTTTTTTTTTTTTTTTTTTTTTTTTTTTATATATATATATATATATATACTGCTGTTCCTGTTTTTAGAAATCCTGTTTTTTTTTTGTTTTTTTTAAAATCTGAATCTTAACTACAAAATTAGTGTTGACATGCTTACCTAAAACCAGCACATTATTTGTAATAATGGCTTAATTTTTTTTTTTTCAGCGGAGATCTCCACAGTGCTTTGTGACAATCAAAAGAAAGCAGAAACACTGCTGCAGAATCGGGAGAAAGGCCAGAGTGCTGCTCTCAAAACCATCATCATCATGGACCCTTTCAACTCCGAGTTGGTCGAGAGAGGAACCAAGTGTGGGGTGGACATTGTTTCCCTGCAGGATGTGGAGGTAATGCATGTTGAGCACAAATTAAGTGGTGACTCACTACTTACTGGCTTCAGAATGAATAATTGTTTTAGATCTGTACTTGCAACTATTACTGTGAGAAGCACAAACATGATTGGAAACATGTTTTGTTTTATGTTCCACAGGCTCTGGGGAAAAGCAATCTTCAAAAGCCAATTGTAAGTTTCTGATATATTCATGTTGTCTATTTACATTTTTATGAGATTTAACAAGCTGCATGTTGTTCTGATGTGCTGATTTTATGTCCCAACAGCCACCACGGCCAGAGGACCTTAGTATTGTTTGTTTCACCAGTGGTACAACAGGTGATCATTTAACATTTTCTGGGATTTATTGCATCTGCAGGGCAGGATGTGACTTTTATAAATCAAATGAACTTCACCAAGAACAACCTAAAGCAGAGTTTGATTTTGGCAGCGCTAGGCTAGGGATGTCAGTGTCAGTCAGTTTGTTCACAAATATATCAACAACTTTTTGATGGATTGCTGTGAAATTTTGTGTAAACATTCATGGAACCCAAAGGACAAATTCTAATGACTTCTGTGATGCACTCAATTTCAACCAGTCAAGTTGCAGTTTACATCCATGTCTGTCCAGACATGTATATGTAGTGAAGAGTTTGATTGATATATATATCTATATATCTATATCTATATCTATATATATATATATATATATATATATATATATGAGAGAGAGATAGATAGACAGACATGTATATATGTTTGTTGTCTGCATTACCTATAGCAAGACATCCAGACTTCACACAATGACCTCTTGTTCCAAGAAACAGAAGAGGAAAGCCCCTCGACCTAATACTTACATGACCCCAACAAATAGAAAACATATGAACTTGACTAGTAATAAAACATATATGACTTCAATACAATTATAGTAAAACATTTGAATCACAGCTCTTGACCTTGACCTTGAACACCAAATTCTAATCAGTTCATCCTTGAGTTTGAGGATGTTTCTACAAAATTTGAAGAAATTCCCTCAAGACATTCCTGAGATCTTGTGTTCACGACACTGGGACAGACGGACAACCTGAAAACATAATCCTGCCAGCCACAGTTGTTGTGGGCACAAAAATTTGGCTTTGTCCAATATCTTAGTTTATAGCCAAATACCTCCAAAACTTAAATTCCGATTTTCCTCAGTTGTATTTTGTTTAGTGCTAATAAGCAAATCGTAGTTAGACAGTTAATCTGACAAGCACTACCTGCTAAACTCGTTAGCATGCTACCATTTGCTTCTTTAGTTAATTTAGTGCATCAAGTACTCAGCCTCAGTGCTGCTAGCATGGCTGTGATCTCTTGCTAAATGCTTTATTTATATAAAGTATTACCTAATTGTATTACCTGAACTGAGACTTGATTTTAAATCTTTAAGAGCACAATATTTTTGTATTTTTGTTCTCAGGAGACCCTAAGGGAGCAATGCTGACCCATGAGAATGTGGTCTCTGATGCTGCAGGCGTCATCAAAAGCTTTGAGGTACCTGTAATAAAAGTGGCACAATACATGTGAATCCTCGTGATATTTTTTAAGTTTGACATGGAGACTTATTATAGATATATTGAGTGTATATTTCATTGTAAATGGACTATTGCCAATTGAGCCTCTGTCTGTCCCACAGTCATCAGTTGTTCCAAATACCCAGGATGTCAGCATTTCATTCCTGCCTTTAGCGCACATGTTTGAGAGAGTCGTACAGGTAAGAATTCATAAAGGCATGTTTACTATCTCAGTCTCTATAAATGAGATTGAGCATCCCTCCTGTGTGTGTTTTTGTTTTTCAAAATGACTTGTTGTCTGATCTTGCAGACAGTGATGTACGGTGCTGGGGCCAGAGTGGGATTCTTCCAGGGTGACATCAGACTGCTGCCAGATGACATGAAAACCCTGCAGCCCACCATTTTCCCAGTAGTTCCTCGCCTCCTCAACCGTGTCTATGACAAAGTTAGTGGACACAACAGACCCCCTCTTTCCTCTCACTCTGCTTTAAACATCAACTCAACTTCCTGTTTCTCTAATATATGTGTGTATATAGGTCCAGAGTGGGGCCAAGTCGCCTTTCAAGAAATGGCTCCTGAACTTTGCTGTGGACAGGAAATATTCTGAGGTCAAGGAGGGCATCATCAGGAACAACAGCATATGGGATAAGCTCATCTTCCACAAAGTCCAGGTGTCGCTTCTGTTCAAAGAAACACAGATTATGTGACAGAAAACACAAATTCACCGAAAGTAAATGTGCTTAACCTTGACTGTAGGAGTCCCTGGGGGGGCGTGTGCGGGTCATGGTGACTGGAGCAGCTCCCATATCTCCCTCTGTTCTCAACTTCCTCAGGGCTGCTCTGGGCTGTCAGGTAATTTGTCTTCTCTATAGTTTGTCTTGATGCATTTTTCTGAATCCAGGTGATCTGCTGACATGGTAATGTGTCATTAGGAGGGTCATGTTTAGTCTACCTTGAATCACACTTCAGAAAATCTTTTAAAGAAATCAGTTTAAGAATTCCTCCCCCTTAAACAACAACCTCCCTTAAAGAAGCTAAATTCAGCTCCTTAAAATGCAGTATCTTCTGGGATCTAAGTTTTAAAAAACTGCTTTGACTCAGTTTCTAAATCATGTCATGCATGGTGTCTGAACCTCAGTGAACTCTGAGGTGTTTGCAACAAAGCAACACTGATACAGTGATGCTTGTGGTTGGGGAGTAACATTTGCACAGTGAACAGTGTCCAGCTGGCACTAATCTCCATGTTGTCATGATAACCTGGTCGTGCTGCTCTTTATCTCTCTCTCTCTCTACTCTGATTTGACTGGACTGCTCTTAGATCTTTGAGGCGTACGGCCAGACAGAGTGCACAGCCGGCTGCACCTTCACCATGCCAGGAGATGCCACTTCAGGTACATAGTTCAGGGGTAATCTGAAGTCAACCTTAACTGTTGTTTAATTTAATATAAAATAGAGCTGGACTCCTTTTTATTTAAATGACTTTATATGCTTGTAAATGCTAGGGCAACATTTTTAAATTGAGATTATTTCAGTTTTGACCAACATGCAGATAATTCATAATTTTTTTTATTATTTATTTTTTGGTATTACTTACCACAGGGCATGTTGGAACACCACTGCCCTGCAATATTGTGAAGTTGGTGGATGTTGAAGAAATGAACTACTTTGCTTCAAATGGTGAAGGGGAGGTAAGTCTGTGGAAATTCAGCAGGTTGTATTTGTAATACTGAAATAAAGATGAGATAAAAGTCAAGCCCACATAGACCAGTCACATCTCCAATAAATCGTACAGATGTCAGAGGTGGAAATTATTTAAACCTTTTAATGTTATTAAGCAATGTTTATTTGTCTGAGGTAACCAGAGAGGGAATTATGAGAGAGATCTATGGTATTACAGGCTTTCAACTGATACTATAGCACATGGATGCACTACCTAGCCCATTGTCTGAAGTTCATATACTTTTTTTTTTTTTTTTTTTTTTTTTGACTGTTCCTGTAATTCACTCTTTTATTTGGGGAATAAGTTATAAAATGCTTTTGATTTTTGCAATACTTTCCATAATTTGGAGGCTGTAAACAGGAAGTACTATTTTACCATGGAGTTGGGTCCTTGACTGTTAGGCTATGGGCTACAACTTGAGCCATTTGTAAGCCACACATTTTGACAAAGTAGCACCATTAAAAGTATGCCAAATTAGCTGTTTCATGTTCTATTTGCCTCACTTTTTTGGTCTTGGTGGCCTTTTCCAGGTCTGTATCAAGGGTAGAAATGTGTTCAAGGGGTACTTGAAAGACCCAGAGAAGACTGCAGAGGCCTTGGATAAAGACGGTTGGCTCCACACTGGGGACATTGGAAAATGGCTTCCGGTAAGAAAAGCCAGTGTAATATTTATTACATGTAAATGAGTCAAGAGTTTGGCCCGAAGTTGCTGCTGACTGAATAACTGCAACCACAAGCTCTGAGGCACCAGATGCGTAGTGTTTGTGGATGGAGCCCTTGAGTCACATTGGCAGAGTCTATGTTAAAGTTCAGTGCTTGAAGAAAAGGATATGAAGTGGAATCAAAGAGTTCTGTAATTGAACTGTTTAGCAAAACAGAACTTGATCTTTCTTTGGGGATCATTAGCTTCTAGTTGCACTGGAAGGCATCATCTTTTCTTTCGTCCAGAACATAAAACCACATCTAACCCTGTTTTACATTTTGGATTCTACATTGATTTAACAGACAAGATAAAACATGTAAATCAGTGAGCTTTAGACATGCTGGTAGGCAGTTATTGTTATCCTTGGATGGAGCCAGACTAGCTGTTTCCCCTTGTTTCCAGTGTTTATGCTAAGCTAAAGCTAACTGACTGCTAGCTCTAGCATCACATTCAACAGATGGACACAAGAGTGGTATAAATCTTATGGCAAGAGAGAAAACTTAACCTCTGGACTTGACCCTGACACACCTTTTTGATAGCTGGATTGATTACTGATCCATTTCTCTACTGCACACACATAAGTGGAAATCATTAATGTTCATGCAGCAAAAATACAAAGTTATTTCTGTAATGTGGATGTTTTGGTGACAGAGTGGAGTTCTGAAGATTATTGACCGAAAGAAGAACATCTTTAAGCTGGCTCAGGGGGAGTACATAGCACCAGAAAAGATTGAGAATGTGTATGTCCGCAGTGGACCTGTGGCCCAGGTATTTGTGCATGGAGACAGTCTTCAGGTATGTGAAACCCAGCATCTTTGCAGTCTGTGGATTTAGAGTACATACACTCTTAGTGACTGATTAATAAAGCTGCTTTCTGTCTATAGTCTTGCCTGGTTGCCATTGTGGTCCCTGATCCTGAGGTCCTGCCAGGTTTTGCCAAAAGTCTGGGGTGCCAAGGCTCCATTGAAGACCTCTGCAAAAACACAGTAATGCTTTTATCTTATTCTTCTTATACATGTGTGTAGAGGGGCTTTTCTTCTCTCAATTTGTAGAAAACAAACCAACTATTCGACAGATCTCTCCGTACTTAATCTTCAACCCAAACTCCAGCAAAAGAATAGCTGCAGTAAACACAATCGTTAACACTAAAAGAAGCCAGTTGGACTAGCCCTGCATTCTTGCTGTAAAACCCATAAGGCACAATGTCTGCAAATCTAATTGAATATTCAATACAAGTAGAGCAGTGTTGATTTGTTTTTCAGCTAAAGGATTATTCATCTATTGGAATGTGTCTAACAGTGAGTGTCTTATTTGTTTACAGGAAATTAAGAAAGCCATTCTTTCAGACATGATCAAACTGGGCAAAGAAGCGGGGCTCAAGTCCTTTGAGCAGGTAATGTATCCCTGTGAATTCACCCCAAACTGAAACAATTACACATGTGACAGGTGACAAGTTAAAGGAAAAACTCAAAGAATTTGTGGAGAGACAGGATGACACCCCCATCCATAGGGCATGAAGGTCACTGAATGGTTCGAATATGAAAATGATGTGAACCATATGCTCCATCACCATCATCAAAACACGAAAAAAGGGAAAACCTTTCAGAGGAAAGGTGTCCAACCCTTCAGTAGAGAGACATTGAAGAATCAATGTCAAGGAGCATTGAAGCTGATCTGGTAGCTCATTATGGCCCAAAACCTTACTATGACACTTTATATTGGAATTTTAATTTGTCAGCTGTCCTTTTGTGTAATGTATAAGCAAGTCAGATATTATCAGTGGAAACTTGCAGTTATTGGCAAATGTACAGCTCCAGTTTAGAGAAATTAATATCTTCATATAGAGTTCTGCAAGTACCTGGTCTCCTAGAAGTGATTCTCAGTTTTGCCAAATGTAAAAGAGAAACTTGACATAAAATATGCAAAAACTGAAACGTAAGGTCAGTAACATTTGAGCTGGTGCCACACATATCACAAACCTGGCTCAGTCCTCCCTCTAGTGGCTAAAGGTAGCTGCTTCTTCTTGTTGAGAGAAATGTCTAAAACATCAAGACCATGCAGATTTCAGGCCTTTTGACTTATTTCCACAACAGCAAATCTCCTTTCTTATTTTTATGCCCACTTGTTTGTCATATTATTGCAGCAGTACCATTGCAAGCTTTTTATTGTTTTGAATTTTTCACGACCGTCCTCACTTTTTTTTTTTTTGTTTGTTTGTTTGTTTTCTCTTACCTGATGCAGGTGAAAGATGTTTACCTCCATCCAGAGCAGTTCACCATTGAAAATGGCCTGTTAACACCCACACTCAAGGCTAAGAGGGCTGAGCTGAAAGCTCTCTTCCAGTCACAGATTGACAAACTCTACGCTAACATGTAATAAATGAAGTGAACCAATACTATCTACTTTACAGTCTTTGGTCTATAATTAAAACATGAATTAAGTCACCTCTTGTGCAGTAGCCTTCCTAAATGTTGATAACCAGACAAACCTACTGTGTGTTTTGGCCTTCATGGCAACAAACATTGTTGAGGCCTGAGACAATGAGGTTCTGTTAAACTCATCTTCCTGCTGAACACTGCAGTGCAGTTTGGGGATGAGCTGGACAGACTCCTCGTCTACAATCTGAGTGAACTCATCCTGTAGCAGTTCCAGCTGAAGCTCCACACAGGGTGCACCATGTCCTTTTCAAATTATTAGACTGCACTTCATGCAGGTGTTGAAATGTAACTTACTCTTAAATATCTGATGGTGCCAGTGGTGTAGGAAGAGTGCAGATCTTTTAAGTAACACTGCAGAAATAGTAAAAGGACAAGGGTGTTGGAATCAAAATATACTTAAAGTACCAAATATAAAAGTGTCTTTGATGCAGAATGGCCCATTTCACAACAATAGTTTTTATATTTCTGTATGTATATATATATATATATAATGTGTGTGTGTGTAATGCACATATTAATTCTAAGTACTTCAAATACTACTGGGTACCTTGTGACTTCCCCAGGGCTCAATATATAATACATATTTGTTTATATTATGAATATCAATCTGAATCTGCTAAGTGAAGTTAACAAGCAATTGTAGTAGAATTAAAGTGTACAATATTTCCCTCTGAACTGAGGTGGAGTAGAATTATAAAGTAGCAGAAAATGGAAATATTTGTAAATTTTTTCGGTATTTGTACTTAAAGCACAAGTACCATGGATTAAGGTGTCTTTTTCCTAGAAACCTTAATCCACGATGACCTTCATTACATCATCAGGGTTACTGTCTCAGATTTCAGAGCCACAGAGGAGGACAACATATACACTCATTTGCAAGTTTCCACTTCCAGAAATATCACTTCAGTAAGTTCAACAGCAAAACTCAAAAGTCGTCTTTTTCTGAGTCAACACTGCCCTCATGTGTTACAACGCGAACACTGACAGGACCTGATGCTTCTGTTGCCACAGTATTAAACTCTGTCACGTCAGTACCTGGAGGAATGAAAGGAAAAATAATTAAAAGGGTTTAATGATGATTCACCTCATAACTACAGGATTCTGAGAATTATTTCCTCATGAAACACTGGGACCATGTTTACCTGGGTTACTGTTGATTCAAACCATTGTTGTTTTTTTGTTGTTGTTTCTGTGTAGGGAGTCAGTCTTCCACCCTGTGCATGCTTGGATAGGCATCAATTTGCCATTTCCCAATTGGTTTATCTAGCAATGTAACTCTAAGATAGATATTTCCAACTTAGTAAAAACTGAAATTAAATAGGAAAAACAATATAAAAATGACAGGACTTTAACACTGTATGTGTCCACAGGAAAGTATACAGTTCAACATGGATTTTTTTCCTTATTGTTTAAATTGAGCTAGAAATGAAAGTAAGAAATAAACAAATTCTCATAAACTCAACACAACATAATTAACTCAAAAAAGAAAAAATGAAATAATTGAAAAACAAGCTCAACATAGACATCTGACACTCTCTTTTAAAGGTATAAGTGTATGGTTTAGTGAGACACTCATTCACGTGTTTAATTAGTCTAAGGGTCTAGTCTTAATAATATATATTTGAACAGTGGATTTTTCCCTCTGGCTTTTAATCTGCTTTCCTTAGTAGTTTATTTTTATTTGATTTTTTTTTAACATCTTCATAGTTCGATAAATCGCAAACATGCTCTGTTGAATATCAGGCATGGTGGCTCCTCCTCCAGCCTTCACCTTTTGGCCTGGTCTTGAAGAAGGACCCTGTGTCAAAATCTAGTTTAATAGTTTTAATGTATATTGTCCTGATTTCTTGTAAAATTGTGTTTTTTTCTCTCTGTCAAGTAACTGAAACACATTTATTTTCTTTAATAACAATTATCAAACAATTATCAAAAGTAATTAAGCGACTAACTGATCAACTAATCAACTAATCATGATCAGGTGTAGAGTACTCTAGTTAGTTAGTTTCTGGGTGTCAGGGTTATAATGAAGCTGTTTGGGAGTCAATAGGGGCCCAACAACCATTTTTCCCCCTGCTATACTTAATTGAACCTGGACTATAACGCAGGGGATTATGCTGCCATCTTCTGTCTGCTTTGCTCGGTGGTTTCACGGAGAGTCGCTCCAGGGGCTGCAGCTGGATACCGCTCCGCTTCACCTGGAGTTTTCTACCGGGACACACCGACGCTTTCAGCGCTCTGCCCGGGCTTCGAGACCCCTGAAGGCACAAATCCTACAAATTAGTCAGAGAGCAAAGTCGTAGGCAAATGCCATCACCTATTGTGCGCTTTTATATCGACTACTTTACAGTCGGTGCGAGGATTTAGCTGGGTGCCCCTCAACTCCTCCAGATTTACCTGTGAACCGGAGCAGCTGCACGGCAACACTTCTCCTTCAACATGGCTTCTTCCGCCACAGGTGACCGCGAAGAGCAGGTAAGCGGACTTTTAACTTGTCCTGCTGTTCAAAACGTGGGTTTTCCAGCTGAATGTGAAAAGTTATCTCCTGTTTTTATCTCATTATACTTTGTTGAGACTTCTTGTGACGAAGCTTGTTTGTTTCTTCCTGAAGTACCAAGTTCCTCAGCTTCAACCTTTAGTTTCCTCTTGTTGGAAAAAAACGGAGAAATAACCGTAAAACCCAGCAAAGTATTTCATTACAAGTCTTTCTATTCGGCTCATTTAGTCTGGAATGCAAACACTGTTGCCCCATCGCTAACTGTTGTTGCTGAATCAGAAATTGCTGAAGCTGTCGTAGCCTAATATTCACGTTTTACAGTTAATTTTTGATTCATTCATATCAGAGGTCAATGGCTATTTCACCTTTCCTTCCACACTTTTCTGCTATGACTCCATTAAATTACACTGGACATATCTGTCTTCACCTATATTACTGTAACATACAAACGTATCCCATGTTGTTACTATTTGCCCAGAGATTTACTCATTAAAAGTGGTATAATATCGACATTAAAGGGCCCATATCACTATGTTTTTATTAGCCTGGTTTAAACCTCTTAACTACAAATCATGTTTTGCTCGTTTTGCTCATCTTTTTTTGAATGAATGTACAGTTATGGATGATTTTCCCCATTTCCTTGAAAGCAGCCATTGATTTCCATTCATTCCTGCACTATATAAGAAGTTTTCAGAAAAACTTGAGATGTGTAATCTGACAAATCTGCATTCATTTTTGTTATTTTACGTTACATTATTCTTGCCTGTTACTTAAAGCTGCTACGATTAGTTGATAGATGGATTACTCCTTCGAATAATGAGCTAAAATTTTGATAACAGATCAATCAACAGCTTAGTTTTCTATTAAAGTATATTTGGCATCTTTCAGTTTTGGACTGTTAGTCAGACAACAAACAAGTAAGCTGACAATATGAATGTGTCAAGTTAGGCTCTGGGAAATTGTAATGCACATTTCTTTTTTACTGTTTTTGATTAAATAATTTATCAATAAATCCAGAAAATAATCAGTAAAGTAAACAGTAATTTGTTGCAGTCCTAGTAACACTTGGAAGTTTAGTTTCAGACAGCCATTGATTTCCATTAATTTCTTTATGGAGTGTTTATCAACCAGCAAACTGTTGAAACCTGCTTGAGTTGTGTAAATAATAAGTCTACATGAATTGTAAACACTCAGTTAGACTTCAGCTGAAATGATTGAGATGAGATAGATTTAGACAGAAAAAATGCTTTGTGGAAAGATGCACACTCTATGTTGTTCCCATGGTTTTCTCACTCCAGTGAATGTCTTTTGGTTGTGCTGTATATCAGTGGTGCATTTGAGGTAATCAATAGCATGTCACAGTCAGTCAGCAAATATTAAGATACCAGTTTGTCTGCTCAGGTGTCTGTCCTTCAGTCTGACAGACCATATGACTTGTGTGTATATCAATGTTTACTTTTTCCTCTCTTCTTTTCTTAGCTGAAGTTGGGTCATTATCCACAGTATTTGTGTTTCATGTGTCACATTGTTCTTCATCAAAAGGCCAGATCAGCAGAACACTTGCAAATCATCGCTCTTATATTCCAATACCTATACTCAAATACTGATACTGACTCTGCTCTGTTTGTTTGCTGAAGCTCTGCAGTGTGAAATTCTCTTTTTTCTGTTTTTTTGTGAATGAAACCTGCCCCACAGTCGATGTGGAGCAGGCAGTGGTGGTGGTATTCATCAGGCTGAAACGAGCACAAGTGAGAGTTTTAAGATAAGAATATGCAAATGTTTTTGAAAAGAGGCGCATTGTATTCAGAGCTGAACGAATGAGAAGTATAATATTTTCCTAGTTTTGCCCCAGTGACTGTTTATGCTTTATGATATGAGTGTTTAGTGTAGACTTGAAGCAGTGTATAGCAGTACTTCTGCACGACTTTGGCAGTTCACATCCAAGAACTTGACGGACTGCTTTGCTGTTGTATCAGAAAAAATGTGAACTGACTCTCACTCGCTCATAAATCAAGTAGCAACCTTAGAAAATCGTTGCTAGTTTCAAATTGGAACATGTCATGAATGGCAAGTAAAATACTCCATGCATTAAGAATGGATAAGATTCACTGTCTTATTTATTTGCCTTCTCTACCTAGGAGGTTTTGTTTTCGCTCGTGTGTTTTTGTTTATTTGTGAGCAGGATTATACAGAAAGTACTGAACCGATTTTCTCCAAATCTGGTGGAGGGATGAGGCACAGGCCAACCAAGAACCCTTTAAATTTTGGTGCAGATCCCAACATGTAATGGAATTTGAATTTGATTTTTTTTTTCTCTGAAGTCTGGTGTATGTTTGACACTGAACTTCAGGGAGGTCTGCACTCTCTGATTTGTTTTGTCATTTCTCCAGTGTCAGTGTAATAAATATACAATTAGTTTGCAAATAGGCTCTCAGATAAATAAGTAAGTAAAACTTCATTTACGTAGCACCATTTTTAACACAGACAGCAAAGTGTTTTACATCAACGTCATGTACGAAAATACACTCAGATATAACTCACATAGGTCACAAGTTGAGTTTATTAAATGTTGTAGAAAGTCAGTCCTAAAAATGTCACTTTATGTGGTGAGGAATGATTTCATCTGCTGAGTGGAAGTGGCACTATGATGGAGTATGTATTGATGGATGTTTCTCTAAAGGCTGGAATTGGCAGAGATATTAGATGATAATTGTTGTGTAAGGCTTTTGTAATACGATGTAGTTGGTTTGGCTTTATTCCCAGTTTACTTTGGCTTACAGCAGAATTTTTACACAGAAATCTTTTGCAAATTTTAAAATATTTCATAAAAACCAGTGGAATCTTGAAACAGCTGACACCTGTCTTTGTTTTAGCCGTGCTGTGTGTCTTTGCCTCTTTGATCTGTGTGTATTTCAACCTGCTTGTGCTCCGCTCTGTCTGCGGTCCCTCCCATCTGTCCATTAATGGTTGACCACAGATTGTTATGGCAAATGGAGGGTGGCTCAGTTTCTCAGTAGTAGTAGTAATAACTGACTGTTGTCAGGACACTGTGCGGGAGGTTTATTGTGGCAGAGCAAACACAGTGAGGCTCCACCTAAGTCCTGGTCAAAAGTAAATGGACAGTGGAGCCTGCAGAGGTGTGGATTATGTACAGCCGGTCTGACAGGATTAAAAGACACAGCAGCCCAGTGTTTGGAAGAAATGATGTTTGAAATAGAAATATGCTGTTAGGGTTGCTTGGGGTCGTTCTTGGTCAGCTAGGTGTCAGTTTCTCCTGCAAAGTGGCGTAGAAGTGGTTAATCCTCACTGACTAACAAACACTGAGCGTCTTCTGTGTTGGTGTCATGCTTGTGTCTATGGTTTGGCTAGTTTTTGTTGTGCCGCCAGTAAAGCAGCAACAATTCATCTATTAACTGATTAGACAATCAACAGAAACAGCAACTATTTTGATAAAAAAGGACTGAAACGGTTATTTGATTAAGTAAAAATGTCAAATATATGCTGTTTCTAACTTCTCAAATATGACAATTTGATACTTTTCCTGGTCACACATGATAGTAAAATGAATATGTTTGGATTTTTGACTTGTTGGACATGACAAGACAGCTGAAGATGTCATCTTACTCTGTGGGAAATTATAACAGGCACTATTTTCTGTCATTGTGCAGACATAACAATTAACTGAGTGACAGATGAATCCATAATTTAAATAACTGCAGCTCCTGTTGCAGTCAACATTTGGTTTCAGCCATGACTCAAGACTAATATAATAATATCACATAATTCCCCACAGTTTAAGATTACGTCTTCAGATGTATTGTTTTGTCCAACCAACAGTCTAAAACCGAAACATATTTATGACAGAGAAAAGCGTCAAACTGTCACATTTTAGAAACTTGAACCTGTAAATATTTTGCCATTTTTATTTATAAATGTTGATTATTTGTTTGTCAAAGTTGTTGCTGGTTAATCTTCAGTTGATCGCCTGATTGAATTGTGACAAAGACATGATGAAGAGAGACGTTTTACAGTTGAAAAATAAACTTGTCAGTGCTGATTTGTGGACAAACCATTTCATGGAGGTGTTGTTTCTAACCTCAGACATATACAATACACTTATAGTCATAGTATATACTGTATGTCTGCAATAAGCTAACAGCTGCCAATGTATCGATTTATTATATGATGACTTATTGGTATAGCTCCAGCTGCAGCGTTACAGTGGACAACAGAAAGAGATGTGGCAGACAGCTGACAGAAAAACACTGTTACAGGAAGTGTCAGATTTATAATAAACAACCAAGACTCAGGCTGTTAACTGCTGCTGGCTGAGCTAGTTCTGAAACAATTAGTCCATCAACACAAAATGAATCAAACATTTACCAGTTCAAGCTTCGCAAATGGGAGGATTTATCACTTTACTATGTTTATGTCATAGTGAATTTAAGATATCTGTCTTTCTTACTGCTGGTGAGACAACACATCAAAGTATGCACATAGTCAGGTGAAAGGTCATGTGACCACTAAAGGTTAGCTCAGTCAGGTTATGATTTTTGGATGAATTTATACTGCATGAGCCTTTTCATTGTAATGAGAAAAGTCCACTTCAGCTGACTCAGCGTGCTGCACACACATGGGGTGGGGGTGGGGTAATGAAATCAGTAAACATGACCTCAGTTGTGATGAGATCATGTCAAGTCACTGAATTAGTGTTTGTTCGTGTAGAAGATGAGCTGTTATTTGGTAAACACTGGTCGTTGGCATCAGACCAGACAGCAGATATAATTGTGTCACACACATCCTGAGCCTCAGACTAACATAGAGGTAGTAGCAGTGGATGTATTGCACTTATTGTTGAATGTGTAAATCTGTGTGTTTATGTTTGTGTGTGTGTGCTAGTCTGTGACTAGCTGAGCCAGACACACAGTAGGCCATGGTCAGACAGACCAGAGCCTGTGAATGGTGGCTATTGATAAGGACTCACAGACAGAAGGAAAGATGCCACTGTATGAAGTCTAATGAGTTCTGTTGACTAATGATTCTCAGCCATTTTTTAAGGCTTTAACCAGTGAAAGAGTGTTTCCACTTATTTATTAAAGGAACATACAGAGGATTGGTTTTCCGTGGCAAACTGGGAGAAAAAGCAGTATGGGTGAAATTTGCATGTTTGCGGCTCATGCAACATGTAATCAAAGTAACTTTGTTGGCTAGAAATGACATTTCTATATTACTAGAGTGGTTTTCCAGTTGTTGTGACTAATGTAGCTGCTGCCTGGATTGTGTTCAGAGGCACCTTGTTTTTAGAGTAAATGAAGACGTACCGTGCTGGACTCACTGTAAAGTGGTCAAGACAGAGTGCTGGACTTGGGTTTAGAGTCATATTTGAAGTTAGGTTTAGGCAGCAGTATAGCGCCCAATCACAACATACATTATCTCAAGGCAACTTTACAGAGTAAGGTTGAGACCGTAGAGTTCTAGAGAGACAACAGTTTCCATAGTGGAGAGGACAAGCTTGGTTTAAACAGGAAGAAATGTCTGACAGAACTGGACTGTGGGTGGGCAGACATCTGACCCTCTGAGAGGAGGATGAGGGGGGAGATGGAGAGACAGAAGAGAGAGAGTCCAGAAACAGCTGTATACACTGTTGTATTTCAGCGCTGTCAGACTGGTTATTATGATGAGCACTACGCATAGGTGTAGTGGTTAAGGTTAGGGGGAAGATCACGGCTCAGGTTAAATATTATGAAACACATCTTGTTACATATTATTACATACATAACAGTCACAACCGAAGTGTTTATTTTACAGGTGGTAATAAAATTTGGATATGAAAAGTGCAGATGAAGATCAGACAGTAATCCTCAACCTGCTTGATTCCAATTGCTGGCTGCACAAAAGCCTAACTTTAGCTGTTAAACATTGACAAACCAAGGAGGCTTTTCATTCCAAACAAGGCTATTTACCACATTAACAACATAGCATTTTGGTTTATTCAAAAATTAATTTGTAAGCAGCTTGTAAGGTACTTAACAATACATAACACTATAAATTAAGGCCTACTATAACAAATTTACAACTAAAACCATGCACTCTGAGGTACGTGGTATATCTAAATGTTTCAGATCTGTTTTGAATTTATGACAGCAAAGGTCAAAAAGGCAATGTGAGACATTTATCATGTAAGTGTAGGCAAAGCTCTAGGTTGGGCATCGGGCATAGTTTGGATGTGATAGCACAATTTACAAACTGTCTTTAAAGAGGATATTTATAAGTTGTCTCTGCTGCTGAATGTGGTTTCTTGCTGGGAGCAGGTGGTGATGATGATCGCTCACCAAGAGCTTCAGCTATTGTTGGTTTTACAATACAAGAGGTTAGAATACACTCTCTGAGTCTGGATGCTGAAGTAAGTCGCTATAGGAAAGTGATGAGATGGGCTGCAGCTAGCTGCTTATCTGGATGTGTCCAACCAACACCCTGAAAACCCAGTTACAGTCGATTTATTATCATAGGAAACAAAGAAACCAGTAAATTCCTGTGTAAGAAACTGGAACCAGTGAATGTTTCTACTTTTTTGCTTTCAAAAAATTACATAATTAGGAGAATGATAATCAAGTAGTTAGTGAAAAATGGTTCTCTTGGATTCTTGGTTTAGAATAAATTGTACATTAGAAGTTGTTCGAAGTACAGTGACTGACAAAAGATCTGTCACTGACTGAACATCTGCACACTGAAAGAAAGGATGGATGAATGAATAAATGAATGAATAAGTACCAGTGTGTCAGCAGTAATGACTGAGAATACACTCACACTCCTACACTACATACAGGGTCATAGCACTGACTGACACTAGTGTGTTTTACTGTGCGTGTGTGTGTGTGTGTGGGGGGGGGTGGGGGGGATCTGAGCTTGTTATATCTGAATGGGTCACAGTGCATCAGCTGACCCTCCTCTCCATGAATGGTTTTGTCAGTGTGGGTTGCCATAATGTGAAGTGTGACATAACCATCTCTACTACAAACATCAGGGTTAGAAATTAATCTGATGCTGTTTATGTTTAAAAAATTATTTGCGACAGGAAGAGGTAGAGGAAGTATTCAATCTTTATGCCTCAGAATTGATCAACTGATTAAATTCTGATCTTAAAATATATATGCTGCTGTGTTGTAGTGGGTGTCACTTATCGTATCTGAGACTCACTTTCTGCCTGAGGCAAGATTTTCATGTGGGCCTGTCTTTCTTAATCTCATTCCTTTCATGCTCTTCTTTCACTTTCTTTATCTTTCCTCATTCATCTGATGTGTTACTGTTCCTTTTTTCTGCCTGACTTCGAATAAAAAAATGTTAGAAGTAACTGCTATTTACAGCCAGAGTGTCTCCAGATGTGACCTGGTGGTGTTGACACAACATAAAGGTGTGATACAACATAAAGATATGCCAACAATGTTACATTACATTATGCCTTACATTAACCACAGAGACACCTCACTCGCTCTCTCTGAGCCATTATTACAGCTGGAATATAACTCTAATTATTTTGTTTATGTACGTGTTAGAGCTCCCCCCTGTCTTTATACTTAGAGTGATACTGAAGTTATAGATAAAGTTAAACTTAAATAAATTAAATTGGCTTAAGAGTTTAATAGTGCAAACCGCCTAGAATTTAAACCAGGACACTATGTGTCTATAAGAAACGCTATTGTCAACTGAACCACTATCAGTTAAATCAGTGAGGACTGGCTGAATAACAGAAACACCTCTGTATAACGCAGTACAGTTCAGCAGCACCACAAAGGTGGGATTTATTGCTGGACCGTTGTATTAGACTACATTAGTTTTAGCAACAAACAAACATTATGTTTTATATTCAGTGTTACTCAACAAAACCCAATTAGGTTTTAGAAGGTATTTAGTATTTTAGTTGTATTTATAATTCCAGAGTTGTTTAAATCTATGTTTACCAGCTTGTGGTATTTGTTTTCCTTGTCTGTGTTGGCACATTGCAGTGGCAAAATTCTCCACAAACCTTTTAATTATTCCTTAATTATAAGGAATAATCAATCATCAAAAATTGTGGTAATTGATTAATCATTTCAGTCTGTTTTCAATCAAAAATGTCAAACACCTCATCAGCTTCAGCGATTTGAGGATTCTCTTTTTTTTATATTACTGTAAACTAAATCTAGTTGGGTTTTGGACTGTTGGTCAGACAAGACATTTGATGCTGTCAAAAAATAATCAAAAATGAAAATGATTTTTTTAGTTGCAGCCCTAATCATACTGTATCTTAGTCAGACTTGATTGCAGTAAATTTCTGTTGTATTTGGTGTAGTTTAGTTATAAACACATGCTGAAAAATGAATATGCTGTCTTTATATGAAGTCTTCTAATGAAAAAGAATATGGTAAAAACTCCACAATGTGTCTACCTTTTAACAAAGTGTTGAATCTTGAAGCAGAGATTGAGGCACGTGTTGCAGAAACATTACACAACTTTCACTGTGATTGTTAAGTAATGATTTAAAAATGCCTAAATTAAACATTAGTTAACCAGACCCATGGTTCACTATCTGGAATGAAAAACAATGAAATCATCAAGGCCCCAGCTGCCTCCAGAGCTCTCAAGTAAAACTGATGTTACCAGGCCACAGAGACAATGTAAGCATCATATATTTTTCTAGCAGCTGCAGCAGAGGCTTAAATAATAAACTAATGGAGGCTTCAAGGATAGATGACTTTGTGATGAGATAATGAACGTGTGATTGGACATGAGTAAAAAAAATTGAAGTGGAAGTGGGAGTTGGGGGTGGGGGTGATGGGAGTGGGGGGGGGGCAGCATGGTGGTAGAAAGTGAGTCACCATCCAACTTTCCGGCTCTGGTCCTATCACGATGCGGCTGACTGGGGTTGGCGATGAGACCATTTTAGGCGTGGAACCGTGTCCTTTTCTCAGCCATTAGCATTGTGTGAGTGCGCCGGGCCCAAGACAAAGATGGATTGTAAATCAAGGGAGGATGGAAAGTCTGTCTCTTTGTGGCTGGTGTTTGTGTGTCTGCTTTTTCTCAGTAAACGTGTGTGTGTGTGTGTGTGTGTGTGTGGTGTGTGTGTGTGTGTCTGTGTCTGTGTGTGAGTGAGGGACTCCTTCTGTTCTGTGTAAATGAGCCTCTTTGACTTTACAAGTGTCCGTTAACCTTTTCATCTGACACTTGTGTTTAGGTATTGCAGAAAGAGACACGTCTGATTGATTAGTTAAAAGGACTAGAACACCACTTCTTGTTGCCACTTCTTCTTAAAAAGTTGAAATATTTTTTTCCTATCTGCACTGTAAGGTACAGCTGCATGATTATGGCCAAAATTATAATTAGCCATTGATTTTAGGAACAAAATATTTAATATTTAATATTTATTTATTTGTAAAACGTTGCTGTGTTGAATGAATAGATGCTCAGTGAGGTGAAGCTAGTGTCGTTATTGTTCTTGACCTTCATGTATTCATCCTACTGCAGTTTGTGGTGATTTTCCGGTCGTTGAACAGTTGTGTTACTGTGCGGCTCAGACACAAGGCTCAGTCACTTTGTTTATGCTTTGTTTTTTTTCTGCATTACAGACCCAGTCTTCCCCTAACCTTAGCAACTTGTTGAATACTAAAATGAACATATCCTCATTACATTAATGGAAAACCTAATCCAGTCGCAATAATGCCCCCTTCAAAACATATTGCCAATTACTTACATATTAACTTAATTTCTAGGAGACAGGGTTGTTTCAGGACATCTGTGTCCACCTCAAAGTTCACATGATTCCTTGAGAAAGTGGGTCAGACTCTGTGAATGAGTATGTTTGTGTGTGAGGAAGAGACCGAGACACAGACAAAGACAAACTAGTGGCTCTATTGATTGTGACATGATGGCGGTCATGCCAAACTTCCTTTGTAAAGCCCTGATTGGTTCGTCTGGAAGAATTCTCACAGTTTATGGGGTTGTCATGGAGAAATCATGCCACGTTACTGTTGTTACCATGGGGATTCATCTATTGCCATGGTGACGCCTTGGCAACCAAGTATGAATTCAGACTAATTTCCTCCTGGCTGGTCATTATCACAACTCTATCCAAAGATATCATTAATATGCAGAGAGTACCACTGATGGTTTGCATGGGGTACAGTTTGAATAAAGGCATTTCCATTTTTTGTACTTAAATATTTGGACATTCAAGGTCTGTACTGTCTAAACTATTAGCTTTGGGAGTTAAGGAAAAGGATGGAAGGGAAGAGAAGAGGTGAAGAAGACAGGAGAGAAGTGAAGAAAATGAACAAGAGAAGTGAAAGTAAAAACAGGAGTTCAGGGACAAGCCAATTACAAGAGAAGACAGATACTTGATCTGGGCAAAACAAAACAATGGAGAGGCAGTTTTTCTTGGTATTACCTCAAACACTGATCTTATCACGTGGCTGTGGTTAGATTGGCATTCCTAGACATCAGTTAACCAAGGATACCGGAGAAATTGAGAAATCAGTTTGCAGAAAGACAGTGTGTCTTCTCATGTGAGACTGCTGCTTTCATTTGTGTCTTCTTTAAACCAACATTATGTAACTATTTTACCATAACAGCCTCAGAGTTTTTTTGATGGTACACTGACTTGTAATAGGAAGAATGGAGCCTGTTTCATTCCCAGTCTGCTCCCTGAACACATGTTGTTTCTCTGTGTAACTTTGGTGAGCAGGTACCATCTCCTGCTATAGTCAGCGGCTTAAACTGCTGGAATCAAGGCCAGCAAGTTCAAGAATGATTCTGATCAGTTAAAAAGTCATTAAAACCAGCATTAATCTCTGATATCCAGTTTGGCATGTTTGTTACAGCGATGGCACTTCTGGCTCCAGAAGCTGGGAATCATGGGTAATGTACACCTTTCAATGAATTCAGAACCTGGGGTTGTGCAGTCGGAACTACCTACTTAAGATAAGATAAGATAATCCTTTATTAGTCCCACAACGGGGAAATTTATTATTGATCAATTAACATTTGCAGCTGTAGAAGGCTCTGGTGCTCAGCCAAAGTTACATTTTGTTGCTTTAAACCGTTAGAAAACCTGCAAATCTAAAACCACCCCATTGGGAGAAAATGTTCTTTTACACTGAATTATTTTTAACTCTCAACAACTGACACTGTAATTACATCAAGTAATCAGCAGAGTTGAAAACTAATTGAAATCTGATCGTTTGCACTGCACTGTAAGTTTGCATAACCCACAACTGCATGCAACAAGTTCTTACCTGCTCTCAAAAGCTTTTGGGAAATAGGATGTGCTGGATCCAATACTGAGGTAGAAGAAGAGAAACTGCATGTATACACCATAAATCTAATCAAAGTTACAAAACACAGTAATTACTGGAATACAAAGAACATCACAGAGTGGTGATTCACAGCAGCTCCTTAGCTCACATCAGTATCTATGTCACTACAAACCCATGGCTAGTAACAGCTCCCTCTATTTTCTCACTCAGTGCTGAAATGCTCGGACACAGATCACAGGCCTCAGTGCAGAACAGCACCTGACATGTTTGGAAGCTCACACACACACGCACCAACCTCCAGTACTCACAGAAACACTGAGTACATCTCTGCACATAGATGAAGCTCTGCCATTTATAACCAGTTGTTGAGTTGAGGACAGATGTGAGCTTGTGATGACCCTGCAATGGGAAAATCTCACATTTCTACTAATTTACTTTGTTTACTAGTTTCACTTGCATGTGTGTGCGCTGTTGTCTAAATGGTGGGCAAATTTACAACAGATCCTTAGCAACTAGAACAAGAAGACTGTAAACCTGGGTGACACCAACGGAGATTTGGCAGCAGAGAAGGGGAGGTGTCAGTTTAAGACTTTCACATTAGTCCTGAATCAAACCCATAAACCCTCCAACTGGCTCTGGCACAGTTTATATCTGTTCATGTAAAGGGCCTTTATCCTCTATCAGAGTTTACCTTTTACTAGCAGTGATAATGGAGTGTTTGGTGTTGGTAACACCCACTCAGACAAGCAGACACAGGCCCATTGGCTGCACACACTGTAGAGTCGTTTTGGTGCTGTCATTCTTTTTTAGGTTCAACAGGAAATATCTCATGGCGAATAACATGATTGATTTCTTGAGTATATTTTACGCAACCTCGCAATGATGCAACTTCACCACAAACATGACAAACTGTTGGACTTGGCACACATCATACTAGCATAGATGAAAGTGAGAGATTGAGCACATTTTAAAGTCCCTTTTTTGTTTATTACTTCACCTGGATGATGGATTTGAGCTTCACTGTGCAGAATGATGCGATGTATATGCAGAGTTTGACACCAGAAGACTGTTACTCACCATAAATTTAAGTTTAACACATGAACTTGAATCACTTGAATTAGCAAAAATGTCAATCGTGACATTTCATGGCTTAAATTCCACCTAATATGATGACTGTAGGTGTTTCCTCTGTCCTCTTTCCTCTGTGTGTGTGTTTTTTTTTCCCCCTTCAAATTTCAGATGTTACTGTTCAGTTTTTATGCCTCTATACCAGCAATGACCGTTGCCTGAGGTGTTGTCTGTCTCATTCTTATGAACACCTTGAGGGAATTTCTTCAAATTTGGCTCAAACGTTCATTTGGACTCGAGGATGAACTGACTGGAATTTGGTGGTGAAAGGTCAAAGTCACAGTGACCTTTCAAAACATGATTTTGGTTGATTTTCGTAACTCAAGAATTCATGTGATAATTATGTTAAAATTTTACACAAATGTCCAATAGGATAAAATGATGAAGTGATGACATTTTACATTCAAACTTCACAGCTTCAATGGCATAACTCATGAACAGAAGGGGAGATTGTGACCGTATGTCCTGCAATTTGACTGGTTGGCACAGGCATATAACCATGAGGCAGTGACTCTAGTTGTTGATGAAAAAAAATATAAAAGTGCATAAAAAACAAGTGAAGTGAATTAAATCAGAGTGCAAATCTAACAGCTTTGATTTTCTTAATATTTTCTCGTACACTAGCTGTGCGAGAGTTAAGGCCACTTGCTGTGCTTACTTGCATCTGCCAACACACACACACACACACACAATCACACACAAGCCAGTCATCTGTCAAAGGCTTCTGAGGTCAAAGTTCACACTCACTCAACAAAAAAAAACATCCAATCAGCACATGAGAACATCACAGTTTCCGTCTGCTGCAAACTTGCACATGATAGTTGTCGCTGGGATGAGGAATGTAACATACAAAACTCGCAGTGTAAACATGTAGCTAAATATAGACGAGCGGCCTTCATCTTTACTGTCTCTCCTCTCTGATCCTTCCCATCTGTCCTCTCACTCTGAAATTACATGAACCATAACTGAAAAAAAGAAACAATTATCTTTTCTCCCTCTCTCTCACACACTATAAATTTCCATAATCATTTAAATACTCACCTTCATGTACTGTATATCTCACTACTGAGCAGATTGTTTTGGTCCCATTAGCAACCCGCTGGTGCTCACCAACCCCTATCTCCTGTAACCACTGGCTCTCTCTGCTGATTATAATTCACAGTTATGGAGCACTTACTGCAGAGTTATAAACGCCACTCCCTTTTCCAGTAGGCCTGTAATGGCTGACCGAAAGAGAATATTAGCTATAAAAGTATTGTGTTACTGCTGGGTGAATGCATGCAACCATTCAGAGGCACATTATTGTGTTTGTGCGTGCGTGTGTGTTTGAGTGTTTGAGGCTGTCTTATTGAATTCAGGCTGAGCAATGAGGAGACACATCAGAGAGACAGGGGTAGAAAAAGAGAAAGGGAGAGAGGTGGATGTAAGCAGAAGACAGTACAGTGTCTGTTGATGATACACAAGCTGAAATACATCTCATACATTTGCAGAGAGATAGGAAGCCTAATTATATCAATATATTGTGTATGTCTCCAGGGACAATATTCTTTGGAGTCTGTGCAGTATTGAGCAAAAAAGTTGTACCAGGCCACCACAAACAGCTCCCAAGCTTCAAAATACATCCACTTAAGTGCTTGTTTTTGTTCTCTGACAGGCTCAGATTGTTATTATAAGTGACTGAGTTACTGAGTAGAACACAGGAATTGCAGGAATAGTGCTGCCTCACTCGGTTAGTTTGTTTGTGTTGTTATGTGTCTTTCAGTGGTGGAAGAGGTATTCAGATCCTTTACTGAAGAAATAGTACCTCAAAGTAACACCGACAAATTGATCGATGGAGGCAGCGTTATTCCAGCAGCTCTCATATTCTGTTTTGTAAATTACTGTTTATGTGAATGGAGTTTGGTATCTCTATATAAGAAGGTCTGTCTCTGTAGGGATCCTATCCATAATATTGTCAGTTGCTTATAATAAATATCTGAGCCTGTCAGTGGCAAAAACAAGCACTTCAGTGGACGTACTTTGAGGCAGGCAAATGCCCATTAGACTACATAGCAGCAGCTTTTTCCAGTTGTAAGGTACACAATATTTATTCTCAATGCTGCAGTGATTCAGAAGATTCACAGATTCCCAGGTTCAAAATACCAGACTCATCCTTTAAAGCAGAGAAAGGTGTTTTTGATTTGATGGGATTGGGCAGGAAGGCAAAAAAATGGATGGCCTTATTGGTTTAATTTCACAGTCACACCTACCACTGCAGGATGAGGTCATTGTGAAAGATTAATTTCCGGAAAGTGACAACTTTGCAGGAAATTAACTGTAGAGTCAGCTGTGCCACAGTTCATTAAGCCGTCTCTGAGCGTGTACTGTGCTCACACCGGGAAAGCAACAGAGTTAAAGGGGAAATGTGAAACTACATCAGATCTTTTGAAGAGTTTGAAGTTTGAAAATAAAAAAAATCTTTGACTGTGTAGTAGATATGAGTCGTTCTGTTGTAGGTTTTCAGGATGTAGGGGACTTCAGAGCGGGTTGTTGGTGTCATAGCGAGCTGTGGCCACCAGATGTCAGACTGAATTCTACAGTTCAAACAGAAAGATACAGTAAACTGGTCTCTCTCCATAAAGTAACACAAAGAACACACAAATGATTAACCTCAACTCCACCAGACCCAGGTAAAACATAGCACATTATTGTGCATGTTGTTTTAATAAGGCTTAATGTGTGTTGCTTTGCAGTGAGAGTGTGTGTGTGTGTGTGTGTGTGTGCCCTTCTCCATAGAGAATAACAGTAATGAATAGCCCTGAATTATAATCCTTGAATTCCTATGCTTCTCAATGGATCAATGGATGATACCGTTATAATTGTACTGGGCAAACAGGCTCACACTGGCATAATCCACTCAAAACACACACACACACACACACACACACACACACACACACACACACACATAGCAATAATCCACAGTGATCTGCCACTGGAGGTTTGCTCTCTTTGTTCATTATTGATAAGTTGGGGGTGGTAGTGGGGCTGTTGAAGCTTAGCCAATAGAAATCCACCACTCCTTCACTCCTCTCTGTCTCTTGTTCACCTTTCTCTGCCACTGTTACTCTCTCACTAGGAAACACATAAGACTCGTTTGTCACTGTCAGTCTTTCTTTGCCTCCTCGGAGAAAGAGTAAAAGAAAGATTTGTGTGATCGACAGTTCTCAAAGAAGAGACAGCTTGATGTCTGACAGTTTTCTCTGTACAGACTGAGTCCAGTGATTCATCAGGAGCATTTCACTCAACTCTTCTCTGTGTCCCCATTTTAATCTTGAATGTCTCTCTGTGATTAGATTAGACACAAAATTTAAAAAAAATGTAATTTAATTGTGGTTGCCATTTGTGACTATTTTATATGATTTAAATTACAGTCTTATTCTTACTTTCTGCATAGTATTAAGCAACATATATTTGTACGTATGATTACAAAGCAAATTTCTGACTGGTTTGCAAAACAGACAACAACAAGAAGTGACTGACTATACATGTAGAATAGCATTAAAGCAACAATATGTAACTTTGCTGGGCAGCAGCGCCCTCTGCAGGCATAACTGGTAATTAATTCTATTAATTCTACTTGGAAACCTGTCAAGCACTTGACTGGAGCTGCGACTGCATAGTCCTGATCAGCAGATTCCAGCAGTTTAAGTATCTGACTATCACTCAGTTAGTGGGAGATGATACCTGCTCATCAGAGTTACACAGAGCAAGAACAGGTGTTCAGGGAGCAGAGTGGTAATGACTGAGGCTCCATTCTCCCTGTTACAAGTCAGTGTATCATCAAAATGATATTGAAGCTTTTAAAGGCAAAACTGTCACATCATGTTGCTTTAAATGGGAGAGAAAGAAACAGTTTTTTCCATCTCTAAGGCACACACACATATACACACAACTGCCGATGAGCTGGTATTGATTGCTATTAATACTCAAGCCCCCATAGCTTGTTGCTGCTCTGCTCTCACTTGTGGAGCGTGTGGGAGGAAACCACAGCCACGAACAGGTAGAAGTGAAGTGTGTGTGAGTGTGTGTGTGTGCGTGAAAGAGACAGAGAGAGACTGAAACACGCAGAGTCAGAGGGAAAGAACGAGAATGTGCGTCTTTCCATCTCTCCAGCTGGCCAGCCTTGTTTGTGTGCGTGTGTCTGTGTGTGTGTGAAAGTGGGTGTGAGCAGCTGAGCGTGTTGGTCGCCGCTGTGGTGCACGTTGAGAGAGTGGCCGCCACTCCACTCTTCTCCGCTCATCCATGCTGGATTAAAAACCCCTCTTTTTTTTTTGGACTGGTACACACAGCTGTTTGGGGACACACACGCACTCTCACAGCTGCTGAAATGAGCGAGGAGGTTAAAGACAAGGCTACGGGGAAGTCGGCTCATCGCAAGAAGAAAGGAAAGAAGGTAAAAGAAAACACTGAGCCTGACTTGGGTTTTGTAAACAACATGGTGTGGCTGCTTCAGCTGAACAAATTCATTCTTAGGCTTTCAGACAGGAAACAACAGCTGTGGTGCTTCATTTATCACACCAATAAAAGTTAGAGAGTATTTTTTCATATTAGAGGCTGATTATTTGATTTTTTTGATGTGTTCATTTTACAAATTTTGCCCTTGGAAGTTGTGGATTTTGTTGATGGAGAGCAGCTCTTTTGTTGTGGTCACTGGTCAGCCTTTGTTAACTGGTTATTTGATGACAGAGCACTATTTGTGCATAGCAGGGACTCTGATGGTTAGTTGTGGTTTTTGTTCTCCAGTCATTCAATGAAAAAGGGCAACTTATTCACTCTGAATGTAATATTCTTTGCTCTTATGCTTATTGTGCATAGATTGCCTATTGAAATAAGTCACACAAAGGAGAAACATTTGTTATGTGATGGTGTTGCTGGGATACTTCTGTGTATTTGGATTTGTTTGTGGATTGTAGGGGGACAGCTGCATTCTTTTATGTCCAGATTTTCATGTAGCAGTCCTGTCTCTTTACAAAACACATCCTATTTGCATCACAAAGTGTGATTGCAGACATTAAGCACCTGTTAACATGTTAATATTCTCAGTGGGACCAGAGGATGAGAAATGAAAGGGAGAAAAGGGGCGCACTTGAGGTAAAAGATGACAAAGCGAGACGGGGCTAAGAACAAGAAGAAGCAGGGAGAATAGGGAAGGGAAGATTGGAAAGGTGGAGAGGAAAAAGTAGGACAAGAGGTGAAAGTGAAAAGAGGAAAAAAAGGGAGGTCCCTGATAAGTGCAAGAGATCGAGTGAGTCTATGAAAAGGATGTCTTTACATGACTCAACACCTTTCAGCAAAGACATCATCCCACAGATATGTCTCTTATAGACAAATTATTTAGTTTTTCTTTGACTAACAGCTGCGATGGATCCGTGGCAACATCTTGCATCCTCTCAACATGAATGAGCCAACATGGCTATAATTTGTGGTGGTGGTAATGCAGGTGATGCCCTCTCAGTGCTCGTTCAGTGATTAAAATGGGTTTTCCTGTGCTTGGCAAAGACATTATGATTTATAGTTCTACATTAGCCGGCTGCCTGGCTGAGTGGGTGTGGTTTTGTGTGTGTGTGTGTGTGTGTGTGTCACAAACAGTGACAGTGTGTGTGTGTGTGTGTGTGTGTGTGTGTGTATGCGTGGGTGTGTGTAGCCTTTGTTTATGCCACCAAAACACAAATCCCTAGCCTGGCATCTTCTGAACCAGACCAGTTCACATTTTCCAAATGGTGTTATTAATGGTCACAGACCAAAATGCCTCTGGACACAGCTGAATGGACCTACATCCAATCAGATCAACGGAACCTGTCCTAGTTGAGAGCAACAGGAAATGTCTGGAAGCACTTTACCTGCAGTTCTTTGTTCTTTTGGAGAAAATATGCAGCCATTTTCTTTATACTGTCGCAGTAGAGGAGTCAATAGACCTCCTTGCAAAAGCAGCAGCCACCTTGGTTGTTTACGAAAAAGCTTCAGTGGTGCTCCTCTGTCGGTCATCGTATCAGCCCCGCCCCACTTCAGATAAATGCTTGTTATTGGGCCGACCTGTCTCAGGACAAAGACAGGAAATCTGTCTGAATGGGAAGGAGGCCAGACCCATCTGTCAGAGCTAGCTGACTGGTCCGGTTTCTAGGCTAACAAATCCCAACAGGAAAGAAAATGTAGAAAAGTGTTGAGGAATATTCACTGGACTTCATCAGGAGATGAATTCCTGTCTTTGTGATAAGATGTTAGCTGCTGAGAAATTGATTACATTGCAAGAATGAGATTAGTATTTTGATTAAGGAGTAGAGTTGTACCATACCCACATCAAGACAATACTCCTCCAGTACCTTACTCTGAGAAGTATAAACATGATTTTCTACAATCAATTAAACCCAGGCAGGCCTGACAAGAACCTTGGCTAAATAAGATCATCTAAAGGCAACTGTATTGGCTACTTGCAGGGCTGGTTAGTGAACTAGTATAAGACACCAGCAGCTGGGAACATGCTAGCACTCCATAAGAATTTCTCTTTAGTTTAATCTATCTAGCTAGTACCTGAACCTCACATTAGGACGTCAGCTCTCTGTTGATCAAAGGCGTGTTCAAGCTCAATAAAGTTAACTTTACGAATCCTCTAATTGCAGTTACTCCATGAATTAATATATTTCATTATTTATTTATTTATTTGCCTATATTTCAAATGCTGGTGTGAACGGGCCATAAAAAAGTGTCAAAGTGCTGATTTAAATTCAGATATTTGATCAAAAAATAGTTAAACACGATTCTGACTATACTATAAATTCAATGCTAGCTTTCAGTTCGCAGCAGATTTCAATTACTCAAACCAAAAAAAGAGTTTGACACCCAGCCATGTTCAATGTGTACACTGCTGTCCTCTAATGTCTGAGAGCACGGTCCAAAGTGGTAGGTGTGTTTTTCTTTGCATTGATATGCCCGTGTATACAGTATGTGTGCGATCTTTGCAGAGCTCACTGCTGTGAAAAAGGCTGCTGGCTAAGCACCTTTCCTATAAGATTCAGCCTTATGTTTAGTCAGCTGTTCTTAATTGTTTCCCTGTACACACACACACACACACACACACACACCACACACACACCACAGTCTTCTCTATTTATTTTGTGTAACAGGTGTATTTTTGCTCTCCCAGCAGACAAAGAGGGCAACATACAGTATATACGATTTAGTACATCTTTTAATATTGATGTTATGTCCTTTGGAAAGGACAGGGCTTTCAGAGTTTATATCTGTATATGTTGGGATATCATATTAGTGCAGAGATTAATGATTCTTATTGTAATTGAAGAATATGAATAGGTGCTAAAGAGAGGAGAGAGGGAAATAGAGCTGGAGAGAAAGGACCAGAAAAGTAGAGGAGGAGTCAAAAAGGGTGGGGAGGAGGAGATGGAGAAGAGGAGAGGGTCAGGATGAAGGAAGGAGGAAGAAGGAAGAAGGCAGGTGAGGAGGGAAGAAAGAGAGGGAATGTAATGATAAGAGAGAGAGAGAAAAGGGGAGAGACAGGAGCTGGAACGATAACCTCACGATTGCGTTGTGAGACGGCGTCTCGACTGATGAAAGATGACTGTTGTGTCGCTGTGATCCTGTGGGGAAGAGACAGTCGGGGAGTAATGGAGAGAAAAGGGAGGAGAAGACAGTGAAAGCACATGAAACAGAGGAATGTAGAGTGAAGTAAAGTCAAGGAAAAGGAGTTGATGGCTCTATTTTGGGGAAGAAGTGAGCAGGCAGAGGAAGAGAAGGGTGGGCAGGGAGTGAAGAGGAGGGAAAAAGATAAATAAGGAAAAAGGAAGGCTATTAAAAGAATGAGTAGACAAGATAAGTAGAGAGATCAGGAGAACAGAAAGTAATCTGAACAGAAGCAGAGGAGCATGTTTTTGCTTTGATGAGGAAAGTGTTGCCTCCTCTCTCCACCTGTTGCTAGGGACACAGGGTATCCACGGTAAAAACAGTAGCACTGATGTGTATGAGTAACCAGGGACCATCACATACTACTGAAACAACAATTGAAAACTTGGATGTGGGTGTGTTTTTAGGTGAGAGGTGTGAGGAGTGAAGACATTTAGTGAAAGAAATGCTGCCCACATGTCAATAAACAATACTCTTGTCCCAGCTGAGTGGTTATACAGTGAGCCAGTTAAATCCCTTCCATTTCTAATGCTGCTTTATTGTTGCAGCCTAGAGTTTCACTTCCTGGGTGGGAAGATAGGTGGCATTATTTTTGAAATCAAATCTTTAGTTAGAAGTTCTTTTGTATTTTGTCAGTGTGTACATGTGCCTCTTTCTAGCACTGAGATAATAAACTGAAATAATACCAGCACTGCAAACATGGAAGGCTAAGTCATGAAGGTATGCCTCGTAAGGATTTCTTAGCATTGCCAGAAATGTCTTAATATTTTCTGTTTTCATGAACTATGTGCTTAATGAGTGAGTGAAAAAGTGTGCTACATAGCCAACATTTGCATTAACAGCTGTTTACCTACCAAGAGCTTCAGCCATTGTTGTGTTTAGAGGTTAGAATACATCCTCTGGGCAGCACTACTTTTTCATTGGACTGAGGGCAGACTGAATGCTACAGTGACTCACTAACAAAAATTGGTATAACGAGCCAGGAAGGGCTGGGGCTAGCTGGTTAGCATGCTAACTTCAGTAGAAGAAAAGAAATGATAGAACTAGAAGCAAAACATGGCTGTTGCTTTCCACTGCTGGAGACAGTTCTTAGTGAGTAAAGAAATGAAGTTTGATGCTTACCTTACAATATTTATTCTAGACTGGTAAATAAACAGTTGTTAATGCTAACATTGGCTATGTAGTGATAGCAAAAATTTACATATAGCATCTTTAATTTTAGGATTGTTACAGCCTTGTCATCGCTTCATGCAGATCTGAAGCTTGATCTGCTGCTATTTTGTTATATGAATGTTTAAGTCAACAAAACCTTTATTACATTTTGTATACAGAATTTTGATTTTTAAACAGGTGGATGTAAGCCCACCTACAGTGCAGCAACCTCCATATTTGAATTCATGTTTACTTTATTACCAATACATTTTTGATCTTGTCAGTCTACCCTAGCTGTAATTACATGCCTGGTCTGTGACTATGGCAGAAATGAGAGGGAGGGAGGAAGAAAGAACGGGAGACTTAGGGGACCTAAGAGCTTAGCAGGTGTGTTAATGGATGTAACTATGACAACCAAAGCCCCGCTGGGAGAGGGAGGAAGTGAGAGAACCAGTTTGGAGCTGTGGAAGTTAGTCATCAGGTAAAGAAATGGCACATGGCTTCACATTACATATCAAGGAGGTGGAAATCTTAGAGTTGACTGGATCATACTCAGAGTGAGTGTATCTCTGACTGAACTGGATGAACTTGAGTCTAAGAGGCTGAAAACAAATTGATATGAGCTGTCACACCCTGCACTTGGTCTGTGTGTGTCCAGTATACACACATATACACAAGCCTGGTATGCATTTTGCATTTTTACTATGTAACTCAAAGCCTGTCTGGTTGGGTCTTGTAACTGAGGAGGAGAACCGGAAGACAGAGGATCCTGTCAGGCGAGCCATGTGTACTGAGAAATACCTCAACAGAGTGCAGAAGTGTAGATGGCACCCAAACGCCAAATAATCTGTTCAAAATTGTTGTTCTCATTTGTCTAAAAATGGATAAAACCTTTATTGTAAGAGCTGCAGAGTAACGATTTGTGCTAATTAGAATCAAAATCCTCATAATGTGTGATTATTTCTGAAATATTAACAGTTTTTTTCTACAGGAGCAGCTCTCTGGCTTATAATGACAGCTCCACTTAAATAAAACATCCCATCTGTTAGAGGGAGGTGAGCAGCACATATATGCATGGTGCATCTGTGTTTTTGTGCTGTTTTAGTAAGAGAAGTGGACTATTGCTTATGTAACATGACTGCCCACGTTCAGTCATTTTCAACCCACACCCTCTCCAATGTCAATACTGTCAATGCTTTCAATAGGCATGAAGTGGTAGCTTCAGCACACTGCACATCTGATTTGTACAAAGTGCTATGAAAGAAAACAGATGGAGTTGTCCGCTGAAATTGTACTTTGTCATTTCAGATCAATACACGTGTCTCACTTTCTCCTTTATAAGCGAGGTTGCTCTTTTTATGCCAAATGTAGCTGTAGTTATTAAAGAAAAGGCTCACATCATTTGCAAGTCAAGTTTTAAAGTGACACTCAGGTGCCTGCACCAATATTGGACAAGTAGAGAACCCTTCCTAATGCACTTTCAGAGGAAATGATGAGGAACCAAAACCCACAGTCATCAACATCTACGATATGGATTGGCACAAAATTTTATGGTTCTTAGATGGTTTGTCCTTATGACTTTGATGAGTCACTGAGTTTTCCTTTAGCGGCACCATGAGGTTTTGAGAATAATTGAGTTTTGACACAGACATTCATTCCCAAGATAAGATACAGCTTAGCCATGCATCAAAAATAGGGGAAGAGGTTGTTGCAATCAGTTGATCAGTTAGTTAGTTTGTTTGTGTGACTATATATAGTATTTAGATCATCTACATATGTACAGCAATTTTGAAAATGTATTTATATTTTTTTAATTAGTATTTGAAAGTAATAAATACAGATTTTATTAGCATAATTTATGTTGTAATTTCTTATAGGGTTAGGGTAATTTTAACTCTGTTTAAGATTTTTAGTGGCTATAATGACTTGTTTAGGACTTGGACTTGACTTGGAACATGACCTGGGACTTCAAGTCTCAAGTCTTGAGACTCAACTTGTGACTTGTTTTGCAACTTGTGACCGGCAAAACAATGACTTTGTCCCACCTCTGCACAATAGACCTGCACCCTGTTATGCCTGATGATTATGTACAGGGTATCCTGTCAGTAAACAATTTAAGTCTTCACCAGTAGACCCACAGTTGAACCACACCATATGCTAGTTCATTGTGGTTCCAGGCAACACAAGATTATTTCCACTCTCGACTAAGTTTCCTCCTCCTTCCAGAGGGTGGTGCTGGGTGGGGTCAGACAGGTTACTCTATACCAGGGTGTAATCCCAGCAGGAATGCCCGGTGCGCAGCATTTTGCGAGCGTGGCGTTGGCTGCACTCTTGTACATTCACCGTTCCTCTTAAGGCAGACATTGCCAAGAGAAACCTGATAACTCCTCAGGCACTATTACGAGCCATTGATAGAATTTGGCCAGGTTGTACTATGAGTACTATGGGTGCCATGTTGCAGGCCCCTCTCTGAAAGCAGGAAGTGTTAGCTGCAAAGTGTAACAGTAACTGACGAGATGCTCACTCCAAAGTTCTGCTTGCTCAGAAAGTCGGCAATGTTATACTTCAGTCACACCCCTGGTGTTATATACTACTGGAGTGAAAACAGAGGAAACATTTAGCAGCAGCAGGGGTCACTGCAGCTACCAGGGAAGTTTAGAGAGTTTAGTGGAGGTAGTCTTTGCTTCAGGTGAGGTGCTATGTTAAGGCTGCTTTTACTTCATGTGCAGGTGGAGATGAAGCAGAAATCAAAGAAAAAGTGTCAGTTGACTAAACCCTTACATGCAATAGCTGTTTTGTAAGCTAATTTCCTAGGTATAGGATTAATTAGGTTAAGAGCTGAACCAGGGCTGTGTTTCAGGACTTTGTATTTGGGGACCACGAAGCATTCACAGGGTTTTTCATTTACATAGGCAAGTATAAACAAGTCAAACTGTTTGTGTGATTTGTAAACAAGAATAAAATAGTGCAAGGGTCCAGAGTGGTTAAATGGGTTATGTACAAACTACATGCATTTACGGCATAGATTTAAATTTGACAACGATATATACACTAAGGATGTAACAAGTCAGCAGTGTGGCAACATTTAAAAAGCTTGATGGTCTTGGTCTCAATTGAACCATGGATTTCTGAGAATCATTATACCTCTAATGCATATGTTAAAGCACAGTGTGGTTTCAAACTATAAAGTATATAATTTAATTATAAGTTATGATTGCGGTCAGGCTTCATTACCATACCTCAGGAGCAAGACTCAACAGAGCTGGTTGAAATCTTTCACTCACGAGAAAAATCTGTAACAGGGATCCTTAGCGATCTGACAAGAAGGCCCTGACTTACAGTGTTAATGGAGTGGTAGCCAAATGACCATTCAGTCTAAGTATGGGGTTACTGTCTGCTACCTGTTCAAAAGATGATTTTAATGGTTAAGGACTCTTCTTTGTTGAAAAGGTTACAGTAGCTGGAACAATACACATGAAAGGTCAAGAGCCTGATTCAAGCACTCACTCTACATTGTAAGAGTATAGTTTGTAGTTTCGCCTGCAGAGTCAGCTGAGTGTCCTTGAATCCCATTTCACTTAACAGAAGAAAAGCCCCCACCCACACACACACAATGTAATTATCAGAATTTAAAAAGAAATTTCAGGATGAACATGGGAAGGTCATAGTCCAAATTTCATTTTGGTTTGTCAGCAACCAGGTATGAAGCAGGAGCAGACTGCAATACTCAGCGTTACATACACAGTACTGCAAGTTCTTTTCACGTACTATTCATCATGCAGTGATTTTCACCACCTCCCCTCTTTATTGTCCGGGTAGGTATTCTAGCCAAATAAGCAGCACACAGTATAATGAAGCTGATGATATTCTTTGGGGTGAGAGTTCCTGCCAGCGAGGTCCTTTAGCGCCAACATATTGTGTTTTTGCTGAGGCAGCCGTGGAGCAGAATGCTGCGCTTGGCTCCATTTCTCACACTTCACGGGAACAGGATGAAGCTCTGCTCTGTTAGCATGGCTTGTTCAATGTACAGGCTTTTCTTTTTGCCCCCTCCTCCCCTCTCTCTTTCTCTCTCTCTATCTCACACATACACACATATAGACAAAGAGGAGTTCACTGGAGATGGTAAGGGAGAAGCAAAGTGAGATGGTACCACTTATTGGCCAGGACTCTATGATTTGGTTCCAAACGTACATTGCTGTGTTTGCCTTGCTCAGCAGTTGACTGGAACGCAGGACTGCAGACCTTTTTTCTCTAAGATCTTTACTTTAAACATCCTCTAATCAACAGATCTTATCATCCTTATCTGATCATAACTATTTGTTGTATTCTAATTATTTGCCTTTATTGGTCTCCATCTTAAATTATGTTTAAATAAAGTAAGTTCACATTACTTTTGATACAAACAGAAATAAGAATAAACAGTAAATTATGCAATGAATATGATGGGAGTTCTGTGAAGTGCTGGACAAACATTATATATTTTATTATTTTAATTTACTTGTCTTATAGAGCCCGATGGGAACTAGATATGACTTGTATATGGTTTGCGACAGGTCATCGTTTAGGCTTTGTTAAGGTTAGGGGATCCGTCATGATCATAGTTACAATAATAGCAGTGAGATTATAGAATGATCATGATCATGCCTAAAAGAAACCAATATCTCCATGTTGACCCATCCACCTACCCCGATGTCCTCCCTCTGCAGAGTCTATAACAGCGTCACACAACTTGCTCCTGTCCTTTGTCAATTGACCATAAACTTATATTAGCATATACTGAAACTGCTGATGCCCTGGTTTGTCTTGGTCTTGTCTTATTTTGTGGCTAAAATATTGAATTCCTCACCATATATTTCTCTACTCTTATACCTTGTTTCTGTGCTGAATTTCTCATATTTCCCTTTTCCCAGTCAGTTTCTTTATTTCTTTTCAAGCTTTCTCTCCTTGTCTGTTTCATTTGTCTGCCTCCTTTCATTGCTGGCGACGGCTTCTCTTACTACTGTGTAGCAGCCACTTATTCTATATTACTGCTGACCTCATCGATATGTTTAATAGCAGGATTTTCTGGTTTATTACAATCACTCTGTCTTCTAGTGTTGTCAGTGCTCTCTGGGGTACCTTAAAAATTATGTCTAATAGCAGAAATGGCCAGCCAAGTAAAGGGTGAGTGCAAGGGACAGATATGTAATAGTAATCAATAATAATGAGACAAAAATTCATATTGTACAGATACAACAAACATTCAGGGGGTTTTATGACAGTATTTGTGCACATTTCCTTGAAATAATTTGGTATTAGTGATTTCAATTAGGATTACAAGGGGTTAAATTACATCACCTTACAATGGAAAGGTATGGTGAATTTTTACACAAGTATGTTTCTGCACAGTGGTGAACATATTGAGCTAGTTGTCATTTTTATAGCTTATTCCCAAGGCTCATTTCAGCATATTAAAAACAAACATACAACTTCAATTTTGATCTCTATTTGATGTGTGGAGCTAGTGTAGCAGGTAGAAATGTAATAAGTCCACTTCGCTGAATAAGGTTATTGCTGAGAGAAAGCTGGCTCTAGTATTAGTTTGTGTCCAGAGACTATAGCAAAATGTAAAATGTGCACAAATACCACATAGCTGGTGAATTAGCTTAATGTTAGAGTGACTGACTAAGCAGCAGCCGTCTCAGAAGGAGCCATGGTTTGCAGAAAAGTTGGCAGAATATCAGCTATAGATCACTGCCCAGTACCTACACCAGCAATACAGTAGCTCTCTACTTAAATTCATTCCTTCTCTATATAGTGTGTGGTACCCAACACAGGGGTAAGGATAGGACAGGACTCTCAATAGTCTTCAATAGATGTACCTCAGAAGGCCTCTAGAGATTAGTTTAATAAATTAATAAGAGAAAGAAAACTTGTCAGAGTCAAGACCTCCTGCTGTCAGGCTGTTTAATTATATTGGTTGACCTGGTAGTTGCATGCAGAGCTTTTATTGTGTAATTACAAACAGCTGAATGACTTTTATGTTGATGTAAACTCTTCATGGAAAAAGTATGAATACAGGGAGTAAATTACATTGTGATTATTTGATGTCAAATAATCCAAAACCCTTTGTTATTACCTGAACATCACGTGGACATCCCATCATCACTGTTACTTCTTGAGGAATTAGATAACTAGCTCAGTTAGATAATAACCTCTCTATCTTGCCACCATGGAGATTCGTGCAGCTCATGAGCACGCTCCCTGCTGATTTTATAGAAACAAAAAGACCTGTTTACAGAAAGTGTAGGACAGGTGAACATGTCTTGTGCATTACAATGCTGGCCTCTTACTGAGCTGTGTTTCGAATGATGAAGCAGAGCTAACTGGCTACCAACTCAATCTCCAAAGTGAATTCAGATCATATCTTTAAAGCAGTTTTTCTCTGGCCTCAGGGAGAAGTAGAAGGCGCTGTAGTCAGAAAATAGACCACCTTTTATTCAAATAAAATGACAGGAAGAGGCAGACCCGACAAGTCTGACAAAGCCTGGAGTTCAGGGACGGGGGGCTCGGATGAAGGCTAAGTGAAGGTGTCAGACGGTTGTATGATTAGGCTAATGTGACTCTGTAGCCATGGCAACAAGGGTGTGCAGAGGGTGATGTAATGGTTTTAGGGGAAACATCCATCTCTTTTCCTTCATATTTGTCACTGTACATCATTCAGTCTCTCCCTCACTTTTTTCTTTCCTCTCTCCCTTTTGTCTCTCTGGCCATGTTTATTCTCTCTTGTGGTATGTGTGTTATTATCTCTTTTCTTTCTCATCCTTTGTCCGGCTCCCGTTTTTCTATATCCACCATTATCTCCTCCCCTCTCCCAGTCATTCTCAACCTCTTTTCTTTCTAGTCTCACAAGAGTGAGTGTCCTCGCAGCTTTCTTTGAACTTTGAGTTTGCTGAGAAGCTGATTGCTGCCTGTTGTTATTTCCAATACAGTAGGCAGGCAGAAATACACAGTGAGCAGTAACCTGGCAGAGATAGATAAATCCTTATTGAACGCTTTCACTCCCTTTATTTATGGGCTTGTGGTATAGTTGCTGCATCTAGCTAGGCAAGCTATTTCTTATTTTTGAACTACTGTACAGTCTTTCAATAGTAGAATTGCACACGTCATGTGATACATTTTATGTATTAAAGACAAACAGACAGACACCAGGGTTTCATGCAATTTTATGTTGTTCAACACACCATGAATAAATAAAGGACAGTCTCAATTCCAGGGATGTAGGACTCATTTTGATGGGACAGTTAAGTTCAGTTTAGGCCTTCAAATGTTGTTTTTACATTATGTTGTTTGGGCAGAGCCCAGCTAGCCCCCTTATTCCTAAACTTTGTGCTAAGCTAAGCTAAGCTAACCTGTTGCTGGCTGTCTTTCACAGACATGACAGTGGTATCATCTCATCTAATTACCTGCAAGAACATGGATAAGCATATTTCCAAACACATTATCAGGAGACAAACTGCTTAAAGAATCCTGAATAGAAAAAGTCTATAGTGCCAGAGATGGCAGTTGTACATTTCCCACTGCTCCCAAATTGTTTGCTTTATATGAGCTGAACTAAGGATGGTATCAAGCCAAACGGGTTGCTTCACTGACACACACGACAGTTTCAACTGATGTGGTAGGAGGGAGCAGGTGCAGATGGACTTTGTTTGTACTTAACGTGTATACACAAACTGTGAATTAGCATGGCAGTTGTTCATGTGCTCTGGTGGGATGAGATAAAGGAAGAAAACTTCCTTTTAAAAGGCAGAAACCTCAAGCAGAACCAGACTCCGTGTGGGCACCCATCTGCCTCGACCAGTTGGGTTTAGACAGAGAGGGGTGGGGTGGGGAGATGGGGCAAGAGAAGGACAACATTGTAAATACACAGTTTAAGTCAAAATGTAAGTAGTAATAATAAGTAGTAATCAAATTTGATTGGTGTCCTGGTGCCCATTAAAAGTGGATGGAGTTTATGGATTTCTTCTCATTCCTTAGATAGAGGATTCATCTTGTTGGGCTGAAATAACTGCCCCAGGCTGTTGCTAAGATGGCTGCTGAGCGATGAGACTTGCCTATAAAGGCTTTGGTATTTCTCAGTATTTTGAACAATCCATTTAACAATAAGTGGAAAGTGTGCACATTCTGATCCCCAGAAGTGTCACAAAATGTGTTGATAGCTTATTTTCATGGATTTTGTCACCCCTGCCTGTGAAGATGGGGTGGAGGTGGGGGGTGATTTCTGACACAGCATGCGTCATAACGCTGCTACTATAAGTGTTAGCTGCATTAACGGCAGACATACGAGTACAAATGATGGATAAAATAATAAAGGAAGAGGAACCAGTGCGGTGATGATGTGAGGAGGATGAGGAAAGGCAGACGGCGGAGGGGTTTCTGGACCAGAACATTGAGAGTACTGGCAGGTTGCCTGCTGGAAATACCCAGACTGTTCCCTCACACACACTGAGATGCACGTCATCATTGTCTGTGTGTGTGTGTGTGTGTGTGTGTGTGTGTGTACGTGTACGTGTTATACTAGTGAAGACTGTGTATACTCACAGTTAATCGTGCCATCATCAATCATGTCATGTTACACCACCACAGCTAAGGGAGCAGGTAGCAAACATACAGACACACACAGTCTGCTTGTGTACAGCATCCTCTGAACAACCAGACCACTTCACAGAGCAGCATCAAAAAAGCAGGCATGCCCACTTTCTTTCACTGTTTCAGTCTACTTGTCACTTAGGCAAATACACACACACACACACACACACACACACACACACGCACACGCACGCATGCACACCAATATCCACTGTGTAAAATCAGCACAAAAACAGCACATGTGCACCAAGATTTCATTACATAGTTCTAGCAGAAATTGGAAAACACTATTTCTGAGTTGACAATACTCACAATATTAAAACCACCACCAATACTATTAATATATGTGTAAACCTAACCTTGTTGTGTAAACTGTAGCGACCCTCACGCACCCGGTTCATGCTTTGATAGAGCTTTAGACTTTTAAAAGAGAAGACCTGAACATGAAAGCATTGAAAAATGTTAAAAATGACTGTACACTGATTAAGTTTGTGCTTAATTAGTAATGGACTCATCTATTATTTGTACCTATTCCTGACAGGGAAAACGATGGCTGACACCTGGAGACCCAGTAGCCTAGTTTACAAAACCATTACCTCTTATTCACTCCTCCATCACCTTCTCATCTCCCACGCCTGCCATCTTCCTATCTCATTTATTTTTTTTCCCTCATCAACAGTGCTTCCATTTTCCTTCCACTTCCTCCCCATTTCTCATTTTATCTCCTGGTACTCCTCTTTCCTCCATCCTATACTCCTCCTTTCCCTCCCCCTCTCCCCCCCTCCTCCTTCCTCTGTGCCCTGCCAGTGGCCACATGCCTGCTACTTCATGTGTTGCCATGACAGCCTGCCAAGGTGTCATCGCCAGGGTCATTTGCATAGCTCTACTGAGCATGCCCACCAGAGTTAGGTCAGGGTACCCGTCCTGAAGTGGCTGCATCCTGTTGAGCTGGAGTATGATCTATATCTGTGTGTGTGAATGCATGGATTAGGATGAGCTATCAGTATCTATAATGGAAAGTTCATGTCTAATTAACCTTTTTAATGTCAGGAAGGGTTATCATTCCACATGGATTAGAGTACAGCTTCAAGAAACACACAGAGTGATGGATATATTAGGATTTGTTCTCCAAAGACCACCAGATGAAAGTGTAATGTAATCCAGTGTAATTTAAAATCATCCTTAAGGAGATTTTTTAAGGTTTAGTCATCATACAAGTGATGAGTGGAGCTTCTACACTGTTGTTGAGCCTCAAAAATTTATCGAATGTCGTCTCATCTCGTTACCAGGCTAAAAAAAACCCAAAAACACTTGCACTCTTGTTATGAGGGGACCCAGTAGACACAGCACAGAAGTTATGAAACTTGCATAATTTTTTTAGTAGAGGAATGGCTTGGTTGTAAATCATTAAATAAAAATAACATGTTTTGCTTCCATGAGTATTTAATACAAACTGTAGAGCTACAGCTGCATCTTGTGATTGTTTTCATTATTGATTAATCTGCCTTACTTTCTTGGTTAATGGTTTTGCCCATAAAATATGCTAAAAAAGTGATGAAATTTCCCAAAGTGACCTATTTAGACAGCTTGGTTTATTCAACCAGGAGTCTAAAATCCACAGACATGAAGTCTAAAGTCATAAATGAAAAAGAAAAGCTTCCAATCTTAATTCATTATCAGAATAGGTGCCTATTAAATCTCTGCAGCTCTACGTAGATCACAATTACCTTGACGCTCTGTTAGTTGCCCCCTTGGGGTTGGGACCCCAAAAATGTAGGTGGTCACAAGATTGGACACACTAGCATCACACTAAAATGGCCATTCTGTAATAAATATGAATGCACAATAAACAAATATTATGTTTGTCACAAAATTGGAAAAAAAAAAAGTTTTTACATGTAAGGAGCACAAAGGAAAAATACAAACCAATTCTTTGCTTTTGTGGAAGAAAATATTTCTTGATGTTTAAAATAAACTAAAATTAAAATCTGGGGTCCCTTTTTAATTTACATCAGACACTGATTCTGTCATTTCCAGGGTAATGGTATAACCTAGGATGCCCTTATTTTGTATGTATGTAGCAGTATTTGTAGACAGGTATGTGCAACATGTTCCTGAGGCTGCCTTTTGTTTCCTTATTTCTCTTTTTGGTTACTACTACTGACTGTTTTTGCAATAATACACATTAGCTAACCCCCTGTCCTTATTAATGTTGTGTTACCTTATGTTATCTCTCAGAGAGCTGTAATGTTCCCTGTCTTTTGTCATATGTATAATACTAAAAATGTTCAAAAAAACAAAACAGATGTTCTGAATTCAGACAAAGGTGAGTTGAAAACTACCCATGATGTATGAGCCTCTCCTTCATTCCTTAATGAGCTCTATCTGTTGCTGTGGAGGGACGAGAAATGTGAAAGAGTGTGATGTGGTTTGATATGGCCCCGGTGCGGCGAAGGGATACTCTGCTTGGAGTGCTATTTGTGGCTCGTGTATCTGGTTGCCTAGGAGACAACTGGCAGAGTGCCAGCAGGAGACCGAAGTTGACCTCAGACAGACAGACAGTTACCAGAAAAGTAAATAACCACGTACCCAAACACACAGATGTAAACATTACAGCCTCATCTTATATTTTCTTAAGTTTATTACCTCTCTCTCTCTCTCTCTCTCTCTCTCTCTCTCTCTCTCTCTTTTCTCTCTCTCTCTCTCTCTCTCTCTCTCTCTGTCTTCTAGGTAAGTAGTGGCTATAATGGTCTCTCTCCCAGTGACTGTGGTGTGAGCTCCTCAGTTAACCTTCATTCTGTCAGAATGGCTGGTGGACTGTTTGGCAGCCCATGGCCTAATTAATAATTAGTGTCAGTGTTTTTCTGAGTAATAACAAGCATTTCTACTAATATGTCTGTCCAATAGCTTTGAATTGTTCCACTGCCAATTATTGCATTTCCTACATTTCTTTACATCATGAAACGTCACTGAGTGTCGATAAACTCAATTTTTATAATGTTTTAGTTTTTGGCATTGTTAGGTGTTGTTTTCATTGCATGCTGGGATTTATTGTAATAACATGGAGAGATAACATAACAAACAAAAACGCTGAGTAGGAGAAAGGAGGAAGTCGAGTAAGTAGCTTCAGCTTCACATGGAGGTTGGCCCATTTATCAGCTGTCATAGCTATCAAATACTAAGTTAATAAAGCTGTGTTATAATGGATCATTTGAACCAAGCGTATAGGATTACATTCAACATTAATATGATTGCACTAGATAGATGATATAGTCCTGGTGTGGCTATCTAGAGAAGCAATTAGTGTCAGAAGACCTCATTTATTCAGGATAAGGATATATATTTGTGATATTACTACATTTGTGGCACTACTGCTTTGATATATTGGCTTGTATTATATAGTACTATACTTGTACAATAAGAGTTTGAGACAACCCAGCCTGGTGCCACATTGTTTTGGGCTGCAGCCCAGGGCCAGACTCCATGGCTGCTTCTACAGTCCTTCTGAAATATGATGTGGAGTCACCATTAACACCAGAGACACTGTTACAAATGTGCTAAAATAACACCACAGGGTTGAGTCATTTCAGAGCACAGTTAAGACAGAGCTGACCTTTCACTTGTGTCCCAAGATTTCTTTACTCTCATTGTTGAGTAACAGGAGGGGATGAATGTGTTATACAGGTGGAATGTGTCATTTAAGGTGGTATTGAGATGCCCCCAGTTGTCCTCGCATGTCATGTCATAGCGTTGTAGTCCTCCGTCCTTCTGGCACATTTATCTCAGATTCACTTGCAGTCAGCCTCACCAGTCTCCATGGTGATAACACACTAATCTTTACAAGCACCTTCCTGGTACTCAGCGCTGAGTGCTGCCTCCTTGATTGGTCCTGATGAGATTTATGGCCAATTAGAAACAATTAGGAGGATCTCAGTATGTTAGAGAGTTTTGCTGATGTTGACAGATTTTTCTGCCAGTCACATCTTTTCAATTAAGGTCACTAAGGCTGTAATCAAGTTCTCAATAATTTTGGAAACAAGTTGTGAACATGACATTTGCCTTTAAAATTGATTGCTTATTTACCCATCCAGTTATGGAGCAGCATTATTCCTAATCTAAAGTCATGTCTCTAGTCACATGCTGCGTGCTCTCTCTTTTTTAGCTCAGTGTTTGGTCTCTATCAACTTGGAACTTGGCTGGAAGTATGTGGCTCTTAAGCTGTTAAATGCTCCATTATGTTTGTGATGTGTCTTTCAGCTGTTTGGTAGTGTACATTGGGGATTTTAGAGCTATTGAAAACAGCTGCCTGCCACAGCTGAAAATAACGCTATGAGAGTGGTGCGAGGGAACCAGAACAATACAGGTGTGTACATAGAACAATTTAAAATGAGCAGAATAGTTATTGAAATAATCAACTATCTGACAAAACAATAAGTAAACAATATTATGCAACTGATCAGCTTTCAGAGAGTTTTCAATATTCTGCTCAACAGATGCATTTTATCCCGTACCAAGAAAAGTTTTGATATTTGATACCCTGCCCTACAGGTTCCTCTTGCTTTGGCTAAGTTAGGTGCAGAGCTGTTTGTACCACACTGGTTGGCAGTAGAGCTGTAATGCCTAGTTTTAAATAATCGATCAGTTAACTGTGCAACAGTTTTGCAGGTATTTTGATGATCGATTATTGTTTGAGTTGTTTTTGAAGCAAAAATGACAACAAACACACAAACAAGCTGCTTTTCTTTGTCTAATGTTATGGCAAACAAAACAGCTTTGGGTTTTGGGTGTTGTTTGGACAAGTGATTCGAACAAGTGATTCGAAGTTTTAACTATAGAAAATGTTGTTTGTGGAAAAAAGTTATTTTAAAATTTTCTGATATTTAATGGTCCAAACTGATACTGATGGTAAATTAATCAATCATGAAAATAATTGTTAGTCACTACCTTAATTCGGCACCAAGTACTGTGATTGGCATACTAATGGAGGATGGAGGCAGGGTAGAGGTATGATGGCTACCATTACAGCAGTCTGCCCACATGAACTCAACCATATTCTTAATGGACATTTATCTTTTCTTATGGACTGTCTGGGCCGACCACATCCATACTCCCTTGCATCCTGATATGATCAAGTCTGCCTGACTGATCCAGCAGGCTCTCAACAGCCAGTTGAACATGATGGCAGACTGTGTTAGGCTCTTACATGTATCCTTATTTAGTCCATTTGCAGTATCCTTTGTCAGATATCTGGACTGTGCTTTATCAGTGTAGAGAGAGTGAGAGAGGAAGAGGTAAAGTGTGAGAGCGTGCTGCAGACAGTAAGACAGAGTCACAGAGACTATGAGACAGAACAAAGAGACAGCCGGGAAAGACAGAGGCCATGTTATGTCTAAACAATGAGAGCACTTCTTAGACTTGACAGCTGAGAGTCTCTTCAAGGGCTGTACTGTGTAATTTATTTGTGTATTTATTAGAGCCAGAATGATTCTGTTTTTTGAGACCAATATTGGTATTGATATTTGAGAGTTTTTATTTTTTTTTTAAATCTGATTATGATATTTATGCTGATCAGCCACAGCATTGTGGCCTGCCTAATATTGTGTAAGTCCTCCTCATGCCGCCAAAACATCTGTTGGGGTTTGGACACAGGATCTCTGGGGGTTTCTGGCATTGGGACATTGGCAGCGGATGCTGTGGGTCCCTGTGGATTGCTGGACGAGTTTGGAGGCCAGCACCTTGGGCTCTGGGTTGTGCTCCTCGAGCCATTTCTGGGCAGTTTATTGTTGTGTGCTGGGCTCATTGTCCTGCTAGTGGGAAGCCACTGCCACCAGGGAGTGCTGTTGCTTGGTCTGCAACATTGAATGTAATGTATCACAACCCCCCCCAACTCTCACCTGACTGCTATCAAATAAACAGATGAGATTTTTATTTTTCTGAGGTATCAATATCAGTGTGTGCTTTTAAAACAATCCAGCAGTGATCATCTGGTCATGAGGAGTGGTCTGACACGTTTCTGAGATGATCAGTGTGGCTAAGGGCTCGTTACCTGCCTTGTTTTCATTTATGAAATGTTACACAACATTTCAGTAGTTTAGGGTTTGAAGACTGAGAAGCAGATGCATCTCTCAGCCTTATGATGCTCCCTAGATTGGCCTAAAATGTGCTGGCATCCACATCTCTGCCTTTGCTCATTAGCAATCAGTTGCATGGTTATCTGTGCCCTCACACACACATACACACACACAGATATACAAATAGCAACAGGACGTCCATGTGTCCTGTTCTTAGAGACAAAACAACAGTCAGGAGGTTTATTGATGTTTGACAAAATAAGGAACAGATGGAGCTTAAATGGTTAAAGAGACTCAGAGATAAATCACTATAGGTCAGTGGACACTATTTTACCCTACATTAATCTTTAAAGGAGCAGTGTGTAGGATTTAGTGGTATCTAGCTGCAAGAATGCAGAATGTAACCAACTGGATACTCGTCCATTTCCAAGTGTGGCAGGGAGTCTCTGGTGGCTGCCAGGTGACAAAATGGCACCAATTACTGAATCAAGTGATGAGATTCATTTATAATACAGTATTGTCTTCCGTATACAAGCTGCGGCGTCAACGTAAAAATGGAGAAGGTCACTGTTTGGTTCAGTTTGTCTGTTCTGGGCTACAATAGAAACATGGCAGCATGACATGGCGGACGTGGAAGAAGACTCAGCTCCCCATGTAGATCTAAGTGAATAAAAACATACACTAATAAAAACATGCATATGTATATTATATTCCCTTTCTGTCAATAGATCCCTGTAAATATTACACACTGGTTTTTTAAAAATAATGAAGAAAATCTGCGAATGGAGAGAGAGAGTTTTATTTGCTTCCAGCTCAGCTCAACTTTTGAGTTTTGTCTTGACACAGTGCATTTTCTGGCGCTGGTAAAGTAAAATGTTCACATTATCAGCATATACAGTATTTGTGTGCATTTCTGTGAGTGCAGTAATCGGTGTATCCTTTCTGTGTTTACCATCAACGGAGAGGACAGCTGGACTACTTGATGCTCCATTTTCTGGCAATGTGCATAACTTCTAAGTGGAGGTTTGAGTCACAATGTAACCACATGTTGATTGATTCTAATTGGGTGTATTGTCCGATTGTGGTTGGACATAATACCAGGAAAATGAGTGGGATATCAGTTGCGAGGAGACACTGAAATTTAATCAACAAGATGAAAATGTTTTTTGTGACTGTGCTGAGCTCCCAGTGCATTAAGGGTTGCCACACATGACTATTAGTCACTGAAACTCTCTGAGATTGAATCCCATAAGGTATACTTTAATGGAACAGCAAAATTATGTGATGCTAATGTCCTGATGTTGTCATCCTCACCCACCTGCTGCTCTGTGCAGGGCGAAACAAAGTCTAAGAATAACTTTGATTCAGTTTCAGTGTGTAAACACTTGCATTTCCTCTTGTCTGTGAACATTTGCATGCAGGTTAATAAGTTTGTGTGTGTGTGAATAATGTCAGTCCATAGAGGTTGAATGTCCCTGTACAGCAAGGGATGTTTGGTTTAATTAGACTGGAGGATACAGAGGTTCGGTGGAACATAATGCTAACATGATTAACTTCAGTAAATCACATCTGCACACATAGACACAAAGAACTAGAGGTGTTTTGTTGTTTTGTTTAATAGTATTTGAACAAAGACATAAACATACACATAAGCATAGAGGACAGAACAGATACCACATTGAACAAAAACTACAGCAGTCGATTTATCGATTAGTCGATCAGGGAAAAAAATATTTGCAGTTATTTTGATAATCAATTTTCAAGCAAAGATTCCACCCTCTCAAAAGCAAAGATTTTTAGCTTCTCTTAGTCTCATGTCAGAGTAAACTGAAATTTGTTTTGTTTTGCACTTTTGGTTGTACAAAACCAAACATTTTGAAGACATTACTTTGGGGTAAGGGAATTGAGAGTCTCACTTCTTGTCAGCTAAAAGATAAGCGTCAGTTACTGAGGAAATCCTGATCCAACCATCACTTTATGAAACACCCTTTACTCTGTCTTTTGAAATGAGTAAAAAAAAGATGAGGAGGCATCCACCTGCCTCTAAAAGACAACTGTGAGTCTCTTTATTTCTCTGTTTGATTCTGCCCTCAAGTGGTCAGAGAAAGAATTGCATCTGGTACATTCTGTACTGTATCAAAGGGGGTATACTGTATATTTAGTTTAATTCATGTCACTCAGTAGTACACACTGAAACACCCAGCTTTCATCTTAAACTCACATATACTGTGGATTAATGTCACAGTCTCTGTATCAGCCTCTACAGTATTTGCACCAAGCTTCCTGTAATTTACAGATAAATAATTTATTGTGCTTGTGAAGACCTGGCACATGAGCGAAGAATAAAAAATCTGTTAGAATCTTAGACTGCCACTAGAGGGAGCCAGACACCACAGGAAACATCATTGTATTTGTGCATATAAAGGCAGAATAAAATTACTATTCTCTTATGTTTTTTGTTTGTTTTGAACATTATGATAACCATTAATATTTAATTTTCTGCTCTTTCTTTATCACATATCTCGGAATGGAGATAAACCTCACCCTGGTTATTTATTTAGTTATTGGCTGAAGAACTGGCAACCACTCATAGAGGATAAATCAAACATTTTCTTCTACTTACTCAAGCCAAAATATATATTTAAAGTCTACTCATTCTTCTTACTCTTCAACCAGAGTGTTCATGTCTCTTTGTCCTCTGCTCCACTAGATCTAGAAATATTGAAACTGTGATTGTTGAAGTAATTTTTCAAGCAAAAATTATGATTTTTTTAAAATGATGAATTAAACTTTCCTTTTTATAAACCTAAGTGATTGATTGATTGAGAAAATATCTGGCAGAGTAATTGATAATTTTCCTTCCCCCCCCTGACTCTGCTTCTTCTCTTCCCCTCTCATCCCTGCCCCTCCCTGATCCATTAGGCACAAAGAAACACAACCAACTGACCACATTTAGATTCATGCCTGCATAATCCGATGATGTCTGTACATAGTTTGTGTTTCTGCCTGACTATTTGATCATTTCTACTTCTTTTCAAATTAATGACTCAGGAACTGCCCTAAGAGCAATTTACAGTGGTTTGAATGTGTGTGTTTGTGGTTGTTTAAAGTCTCACTGGTGTAGTCTGTATTTAAGGTCTGACAGGATCATAAGGATCATGGTTTTACCATACAGTTAACTGATTAGTTAGAAAATGAATCACTAAGAATTTAGAAATTGATTTCATTATAATTTTATTTTTCAATATCTTTAGGTTTTGGACTATTACTGAATAAAACAAGCAATTTTTCATGTTTTTCTGACAGAACACATGATTAATCAATGAACTGAGGACATAATCAGCAGAATAATCATCCCTTCAAATGTTGGAGAAAGCTGCTTATGTTGGCTTTTTTGCCATTTGTGTGCATAAACATTCAACACAAGCACCAGGTCTAAGCAGTAGTTTACAATGCACAGATTCAGTGGTGAAACAATCAGTTGCTCAGCAGAACTTTCATGCCATGACAACTGATTTATTTTTTTAATTTTTTATTTTTAACAAAAAAGCCAAATGGTTGCTGTTCCTAGCTTCTTGAATGTGGGGGTCTCTTTGTTTTGTATCAATGGAAATGAAATATCTTTGGGTTTTTGGACTGTTTGTCAGACAAAAAAAGTGATCTGAAGATAATAGCTTGGGCCTGTGGAAACTGCCCAACTTTTATTTATTTATTTATTTATTTAGTTTACAATTCTCTCACATTTTATTGCAACAAATCACACACAAAAAAGATAAATCTATAGTTAAAATAGCTCTAATTCAGATGAACTTTGATTCTTAGTATGTTTGCAGGTGAACAGTTCCCTTTGGAAAATTTCATCATGATGTTTTTGTGTGAATATTTGTGTCGTCATATGTAAAATAATTACCCCCTGAGGCCGTACATTGTTCAACCTCCCACTGTGCAATATTGTTTCTACCCTGTGGAGGCTAGTAACACACACTTGCCCATGACTTGATTAACTGCAGTCTCATGGTTGTGTGCACTCAGCAGTTTGCTGCAGGCAGTGGTTAGCATTAGCAGTGGTTAGATCAGCAGCGTAGCGACAGAAAGATTGGTAAAAGAAGAAAAAAAAACATAGAAGAGATGGAAAAAGGACCAGAAAAGATGAGGGAGTAAACAAAGATATAATGCAACTGACTGGCATCTTTGCTGCTGACCCACATCTAGAGCCTGACATTTCTCCTGAGTGTGCTGTTTCCACCCAGAGCACAGCCTGGCTGTTTAGGGAAGGGAGACAGCAGTCTAAACTCTCAAACCTTTAGACATCATCATCTTTTGTGAGGCTAGTTTTAAATTCCTGATCCTTGTAGAGAGAAATCACCTGCTGCTAATCCCTGTTTCAGGACAGACAGAGGGCCTTTAAGGGCTGGTACATCTACTTCATAAGCTCCTCTTACAGATGGAGATAATGAAGGATTAGTCCAATAAAGCCTATCTGAAGTCAAACTCTGACAGATGACTTATTATCGGAGCAGTAACTGAAGTTTGCCCTGTGATTAGCTTCAGACGTAGGGAGGCCTGGAATTTTCTGCTTTATGGAACATTTCACTTCTGTTTTTGAAGCTGTTTGAGCTTGTGTCAAAATAAACTGAGTACACCTTAGGATTGCGAATAATAGATGGAACAAGTGTGCACTTTAGGCGCCAAGTACAGTGAGTGAGCAGTGGTAATAGGATTCACAACTGTCAGAGACCAAACTGGATCCCTAATACTTATTTTGCCAAAGCCTGGCAGGTTTGAACAGATTAAAGGTATCTAAATATGCTTTCATCATTACTGTAACCTCTGACCTGCTGCTCATATAACAGCTGCAGCTGTACAGTTTGGGCTAATATCTGTCGGTAGCAACTGGCTAAGTCTGTTTCCGATCCCCTCCAGTTATTACGTTATTGTACTCTACTGTATCCTCCCATATCTACAGTATTAGTTAGTTAGTTTATTATCCTTTTGGTATTATCCGTTTGGTATTGGGTTGAGGTTTTACTTTTTTTAAGACTAGTCCTGATACAATAGCCTAGTTTTTAAACAATGCGTTTCAGATCCTTTACTTTAAAGAAAATAAACACGCATCTTTATAAAAATCCTTTTTTTCATTTGTTTTTGATGATTTTCTTTGTTTGATGTCAAGTTCATCAAATAGTTGTGGAGACATTTCAGTCTGAACGAAAGAAGTGGTCTGACCAGTTGATATATCCATCCCTAGAGCCATTCTACTAAAATGTTATAGGAACATAATGTAACTATTTTATCTTAAAATGACAGCTTCAGAATCACTACTGAATCACTTACTGCTCCATGCCCTGATCAACATAGCCTCAACATAAGCAGCTGTACAATGTGTAATGTCTGTGCTACATCCACACATTCTAGGCAGATTCGGTACCCACCCCAAATACCTGCTGCAACTGTTCCTCCTTGAGAATATTATCTTAATCAACTTATCTTCTTTGGCATGATTAAGCAGAATCACGTTTCCCTTTACAGGAGTTACACACAGTCAGCATGTACAATAGAGTGTAGAGAGTTGTTTACACTAGATGCTGCAGTCAGTGCCATTCGAATCAGATCCAAGTGTTCATTTACTCATTGGCTCCTACCCAGAGGGAAATATCTGGGGCACAAGCTTGCCTGTTACACTTAAAGGTTATGTAAATTTAACATTCAAAACATGTGATTTTGTCATATTTTTATAAGTCATCCTCAGGAAAAGTATGTACAGTTAAAATTGAAAAAAACAAATATAGATTTAAAAACAAAACAGGCTCACAACCTATTTTAACTGTAGTTTAAGAAACATGAAATAAGAGGTAAAATTCATAATTCTAAATACTGCTTTGTATTGCAACATCCTCTCTTTCTCTCCTCTCTGTTATTGTCATCTTGTGGGTGGGACCTGCCATTTCTGAGTAGCCAATTACATCTCCATCTCATCCCAGACAGCCAATAGGAAGCATGTTCTGCTGTCACATGTTCTTGTCACAGGCTACAATCCCATCCCCTCTCCCATGTTGTTAATATTCAAAGGCTGCAGTGTACCGACATGAGCTCATACCAGCACTCGTCTCACACACACACATTTTGGAAACATTTAGAGATGCATTGATAACCTCACTATAACTTCTTGAACACAGTGACTGGGCTGTATAAATGACCTTATAAGAATATCATTGCCCAAGATTTGAAATTGTTGTCTGGTGTTAGTCCACTGGTAGAAAAATAATCATTTTGTCACAAGGCAAAAAAAAAGAATTTTGCCTCTCATTAATTTTAAACAGATGTTTCCCTTGAAAGTCGCTAATTGCACAGAAATACTAATGGCATCCCCTTGAGCTACGACTCTCCCATATCTGAGTATATCAATTAATAATGAATAATATATTGGTATCTTAATAATTGATCTGTTAGTGCACAGCAGTCTGCGTGTACCTTCCTTGTTTCTCTTGAAAACTGAAGTGAAAATGTTTGTGGTTTTTCCACGTCAATATTTTGAATTAAAACGTTTACATATACAGTATTCAGCATATGCATTATGTGCCCTCCTGCACCTTGTATCCAGTCTGTAGTACAGTGTTCTTTTGGTTAGCACAATGAGACAAAATCTTTAAATGAAAGTTGTGACTTTACATTCGTCATCTCAGTGACTTTCTGAAATTATTTCCATCTATTCATAGCATCAATATTCAGCAACACTGGAGCCATTAATACTGGTTTGCAATTTAATCCTGTTATTTTTCAATGTTTGCATCTATCGGACAGCATGTTGGACAGTTTTTAATGCAAAAATCCTCCACAAAAGTGTCAATAGAGAAATATGTAGAATATTTGCGTAAGAGTCCACACATTACAATTTTTACCATCTGTTCATCATCTTAGTTTAGTGTCTAAGTGTGCTAACGTTACTCAAAACCAGATTATTAAACAAACTAAAATGTTGACCCGATGGTGGCGATGCATGAAATGTTAACAAATCACCCAAAGTTGCAGTTTGTCCTGAGGGAATCGAAAGTCTGAACCAACTGTCATCGTAATCCATCGAATAGTTGTCGTTGTTCACTCAAAACTGCAAATGTTAGCCTCAAGGTGGCGCCAGAGGAAAAGACGAGATTAAAACTCGTAAAGATTCATGTTCTCGGAGACAAAGTCAAGTCAGTTTTATGCATATAAAACCAAATCACAGCAGAAGTTATCTCGGGGCACTTACATACAAAGCAGGCCTAGACCATACTCTTTATAATATTATTGACAGAGTCCCAACAGTTCCCACCACAAACAAGCACTTGGCAACAGCAGCAAGGAAAAACTTTTAAGTGGTAGAAACCTCAAACAGAGCCGGGCTCAGGGTGGGTGGCCATCAGCATGCTGGGTTATTTTTAGGGGTTATTTTTATTCATTTATTTTTGTCTGGGTTTATTGCAGTGTTTTCAGGTAAAGATTCTGGACTTTTGAACTCAACATTGAGCTGATTGGTTGGTTGAATTGGCATTGGCAGGGAAGAGAAATGGAAGCTCAAGACATTAAAATAAGAGTACGAACAATCAGGACTGAAATTAAATTTGAATCGGTAAGAGACTCGTCACGTCTGTAATTTGATGAGTCTGATATATTTATCAGCTCTGACTGTGACCAAGAAGGAAGAACAGCAGGGATCAAAACAGTGAAGAGGCTGAGTGAAATAAGTTTCATAACAGGAGCATCATGGCTGCACACTTCCTGCACTCTGCACACTGTGCTATGCTGAGCACCCAGCATGTGTTTGTACTGTGTGTACCCTGTGAGAGGTCTTATCCTCCCTTTCTCTCTCTTTATCTCTCAGCCATAGCCAGCTGGTGCTGAGCAGAGGTATTCATCCATCCCTACTCCCTCCTTTTTCTTCCTGCTGTCCTAGCTGCTCTCTCTACCTCTCTCTGCCCCCCTCCTTTCTCACCCCTCCCTCTCTCCACCACCACCACCTCCTCCTCCTCCTCCTCCTCCTCCTATCTCAACCTCTTTTCCACTGTCATTTGCCTCCTGTTCATATGTCCCGGCGAGACGTCACGGGCTGTGTGTGTGCGTGTGTGTGTGCATAGAGGATGGCTCAGAGCTCAGGTACAGGCGGCCGGCTTGGGGAACCAGTCAAGCAGGCAGCAGGACCAGTCTGTTTACCCACACGACACAGCTCTCTGCTGGGGTAGGGGCTGGAGCTTGAGCCCCCCCTCTTGGACCTCCAACCCTGGAGCTCTATTAAAGTGCATGCGATTGAGCTGTTTTTTATACATTATTCTTTATCAAGAGGACAATTTCACCAGGCTGTGGATCATATAAATATATTGTTTTTGTATTTGCTGTCATTGGCGCTTATTTTGCACTTTGAGCTCTGAGCAGTGGAAGCAGCTGTCTTCTCAGTGGAGGATCTTGATTAGGTAAAACAGAGGAGTATGTCCTGTCTCTGTCCTGCCTCAAACTGGACCTTTGCATCTGCCTAGTGTGGATAGCTACTGAGGGAGATAAGGAACAAAAAGAGGGAAGTCTTGAAAACGAGGAGAGAGAAAATCCCTCCTAGACAGTCTCCCTCCCTCACACCTGTGAGGGCTCCCTCTCTGACAAAAGCACAGCCGAGGAGAGGAGGAACAAGAGAAGATAATTAGGAGCTAAGAAGGAAAAAGGCTAAAGGGGAGACTTTGGGTCCACGCTCTACCCCTCCATTCATCCCCCTTCTCCTGTTTCCCACCTGTGAGGATTAATTGGACCTGAGCAGCATGGCGCACGCTGCCTCGCAGCTGAAGAAAAAGGCGGACGAGAACCTCAACGCTGCGGAGGAAGAGAAGGAGAAGGAGAGGAAGAAGGCGAGGAAGCGTTCCCGCGAAGTGAAGAAAAAGGTAGAGAAAGAGGGAGGGGGGGAGGGAAGGGAAGGGAAGGATGAGGAGTTTGAGAGGCAGCCGGACGAGGGAAAAGAGTGGGGAAGTAATGGAGGAATGAGAGCACAGAGCTGCCACGGGGGAGAAGCTGAAGGCATTGAGACGTGTCGGTCTAGAGGAGTCTCGGAGGTTCTCTATTGTCATGATGCAGCCTCCTCACGCACACACACACACACTTATACATGCACGTACACACCCAGTGGGGTAAGAGGGGTGGTCCCATTGGGAATACTGAGGGAGGGGGGTGGCCGAGTGAAAAAGGCAGAGAAAGATGGATGAGTAGAGAGCATAGATGGGGAAAAGAAAAGAGGAATCAGCTATGGAGGACAGATTGATATTTTAGGCAGTGATGTTGCTATTAATATGTTGTGTGTGTGTGTGTGTGTGTGAGAGAGAGACAGAGATGTACACTCATACTGCTGAGCTATAAAAGAGACTAAGTCTTTAGTTATTTAAATAACAGTCAAAAAATAATAAAAGATACAGTTTGATCAAGTAAAAAAAATTGTATCTCACGCACATGTACACCCACGCACTCCTTAAGCTGTTTGTTGTGTAATTAAACATCATTTTACATCTATGTAGGCTGCTGCGTGCTTATGTGTGTTTGTGAGTGTCTTGTCCTCAGTCACCCCGCTCCATGTTAACTTTCTTGCAAGAAAACATTTTCCTCCTAATGTCCTCCTTCATGCCATCACACCTCCACTGTTTCAGCTCCCTCTGCTGAAAATAATGTGTGTGTGTGTGTGTGCACGCTGTGGATATTTTGCTGTAAAAGGTGTGTGAATTCAAGGGATGGTTGGAGCAAAGAGGCGTCAGCAGTCACACCCTGCGGTTAGGTGTGGGTTGTTTTTGTGCGTGCGTGTGTGTGTGTGTGCGCGCGCATACGTGACTGTGCAAGGACAAAGTTAAGACTCAATCGTGGACACACACAAACATCCTTAAGGTGATCAATAAGTCTGACTTCAAATCAATAACCACCCTCACTGCAGTGGCAGCTTCATATAAACATTTCAGCCGACACTGACGTGTACGGTTCAGTGTTTGGATAACTTTGTTGACCCATGTTTATTTGTCTAACTGTGATTGGGCCTGTGCATGAAATCATTTGTGTTTGCCTATGTGTGTACAGGCTGACATTTGGGTGTGTGTACATATATGTGTTCATGTGTGTATGTGTGTGTGTGTGTGTGGACATGCTGACCAGCCTGAGGCAATACAGTCCAGGGTTAGCCACCTGTCACAAAGAGTCAATACCAGTGACCTCATTTGCATCAAGGTCAAAATGGATGAGGAGGTGACTCCCTGTGGTTTGTTAGTAATTATCCCACAAACAGTATTTTTTATTTTGATATGAATTATCTCCTGCTCAGTGGTGGAAAATAACTTCTCATGTACTATAATGAAGTAAGTTACTTGAGTATTTTCATTTTATGTGACTTTAGTGAGTGAAAGATTATACTTTTTACCCAACTACAATTATCTGACAGCTGTAGTTACTAGTTACTTTTCAAAGACATTAAGATTAAGAAACAGTGTCTGGTTTGGGCTTAATTCATTGCTTAATTATTCAAATATATTTGAAAAAACATAGATAGAGATCCAGGAACTAAAAGCCCCAGCATATTGAAATTTGCTATTCCACAGCTGGGCCAAAGCCCAGGGAAGATAACTGAAAATCAGTTTGCTGACAAAATAAAAACTGGACAACAAATCCTGGACTTTGTTGTCAGTCTGTTGGTTGTAAAGTCTCTTGGGTGCTCCCTCCTGATTATTGTTTGCCACAGACTAAAAGCAAAACAGTGTGTTTGCTGTTGTGTTTTTTTTAAAAATGCCAGATGTACAACATTGCTAAAACGCTAGTGTACTTGACCATCAGCAATGTTCAGTGCTGCAAGCCCCAACCAGAAAATTCCTGAACCTTAAAAAAGTGAAGATGTTTTGGGCATAAACTTAATTGGGAACAAAGTTCCTCCAGTGGAAATGCAGGTAAAGGAAGGTTCCTCAAAAGGTTCCTATTCCCTGGGATCTGTTTCTCCAACTTTTATTCCAATACTTGAAACAACCAAACCCTACCAACACATCTCCTTCTGTTTTTGAAATTCTTTTAAGGTATTTAACTGGTATAATGTTGCTACCTCCATTTTTGCCCCTGAGAGACAGTAGTTAGAATTTTCATTGCACACAAAAGGACTTTATAAATGTAAACATAACCTACGTTTCTACTTCAGGAATCAGGTTTTTTTACCCCTCAAAAAAGTTCCTGCTTGCTGGGGTGATTATTGGGGTACTGGGTTATTTTTGTTTTTTTTCCCCATAGATGAGAATGTAATTGATTTAATTTATCTCCCACTAAATAACAGGCACAAATGTTGGATCCATGTTGGATTCTCCTAGTGAGATCTTTGTTTATCGGTCTCTGTAGAACAGCCCACAGCGTGTACAAATGCAGCAGTTAATGATCTGCAATAAATAATAATGTACTTTCATCCATCACTGTAAGGAATTCAAGGCAGTGCTCTTTTTTTTAAATTTGACATTGAGGAATCAGAATAGCATGAATGCGACCAGAAATGGAGGCGGGAGGTCTGACCTTGACAGTGGGACCTGAAATTAGAGCCTGTGTGTGTGATCGCAGATTTATGGTTTCCCCTGTAAAGGCAACAGGTGAGGGAAACGTGTTGCTGTAGTAATGTGTGTGTATGGTGGCGATCAGCGGTTTTCCGATGTGTTTGTAGGGTATTGTTGTAGAGGAGATATCAGCTATCCTGAGCTCATTCAAGGTAAATCTATAACGCTGTCTGCCCTGATCCAATTCTTGGCACCAGGCTGCAAAAAAAAAAATCCTCTCTCCTCTCTCATATCACGTCACCTCAATTACCTTTCTTTTCTTCTCCTCGCCTCACTTTACTTCATCTCTCTTTCTCCCCCTGTCTCACCTATACTATCTCCATACCTGGCTTGGCTTCTTCTCTCCCTCTCAGACAATGTAGATTTAACAGATACGCTTCTCTAGATGTCAGTGCCAAAGTCTCTCCCTTTATCTTTTCTGCACTCTCCTTCTCGTACTCGCTTTCTCCTGAAGGAGCAACGTACATATTTTCTGAGAGTGATGTGAGAAAATCAAGGTCAGTTTTACCGTCATGTCAGACTCAGGACATGTTAGCATAGCTTAGCTTAAAGACTGGAGGCAGGTGGAAACAGTTAAATGAAAATACTCAGTACTTCTAAAATTGTCTTATTTAAACAATGCATCTCGTTCATCGACCTCACACATACATTAACCCCTTCTTTCATCCTGTCTTGCTCCCATTACTTTTTTGTGTACTGTGTATTTTAAACTGATTTAGTGTACAGTACAAGGTGTTTATGGTTCTTTACAGGAAGCTGAAAAAAAGCAGTGCATTACGAGCACCACTGAGACCAGTGCAGCTGCCATTAAAGCTATTAGCTGCATGCTCCAAATAAACATGTGCTGTTGAACTACAAGCCATGTTATGCTTTTAAATGCTGCACAGCATGAACACTTTGTGTCTCTTGTAGTGCTGCAGTCAGTCATGCTTTTCAGATTGGTTGGCTGGCTGGTAAACTAACGTATTGGTACACTACTGGTTGGCCTGATTTATTCATTAAGAGGCTGTCTGTGATTGTGTGGGTGAGTGGTTGGTTGGCTGATTGACTAACTGCTCGGCTAATTTTTTGTCCAGCTGCCTGGCTGAAAGGCTGGTAATCTCACTGACTGGCACTGAATCCACATCTCACAGCCTTTAATGTTCAGAGCATGCTGGGGAATAATCTTCTTTTCCTGTGTATGAAGCATCATTCATTTTTAAAACTATAACACAAGTATTGATATTTGTGCAAAAAGCTTGGGGGCTGACCTTCCAAGGTAGAGGAAGAGGGTGATATTGCTTTCAGCATGGACTGAAATTGGCAACAGGACAAAATCAGTGTGCGTAACCAAATGGGCTTCAAGGCAGAGAAGTGCAATGAAAACACAGCACTCAGTCAGAATTGTTTGGCATCATTTCCACTTCTCTCACTCATTTCCTTTATCATTTTGGACCTCATGCTTTTAGTGATGGTGCGACTCCAGACGGTGGCGGCTTCACCTGACCTCTACTCTGTCCTTTGTCTTAAATAACACACACAGACACACTCACGCAAGGATGTGCACACACTCAGACATAAAGACAACAAAGAACAGGGTAGATTTACAGTGGGCCGGTGGGTTTAAAATGGAAATAACATATACATTCAGTTACGTTACACACTCACTGGACACTTTGTTATTCTTCCATATATTCTACCCTCCTCGTGTCTGTAAATGGAGTGTGCAAAATATTAGAAACACCTCCTAATGTACACCACCATCACCCACCCAGTTATAAACATAAACCCTTCTGTCAGTGTCGGCAAAAACGTAAGATTTCTAAGCTTTGTACAGTCAGTATACAGTCATGGCAGAGCTGCTGCACTGGATTGCATTTAAAATGAATTAGTTAGAAAATAAAATATGAAATAATCCTTCAGAAATTATGTTTTTATATGACTTACTTACAACAGCAAATATGTTTTGTTGTTGTTGGAACAACATCTGCTACCGACCACAGCATTATTAAACTTTTTATGGTTATGTTAAGGTAACAAAAGCTATTTGGTTAAAATTAGTTAAAAAAATATTGTCCTGGTTTTATACATAAAAGTCAGCAGTGACTTGATGAACTAGACGTAATTTGTTTATTAACATTTAACTGAATCCACAGTGTTTCCCCAACCTTAACCTAAGTGCTTTTGTTACTTAACCATAACCACAGATGGGAGTCAGGATACAAACTCTTGTCTCTGGTGTCAAAGTCCAGCACTATGTACGCCCGACATCCACCCTGACCTCCAGCACATTACAGTGACTGCTTAGTTTAATTTTAGTTTCCAGGAGACAGGGTTGAATAATCAGGGAGGTTCCCCTCTCTGAATTATATCTTGTACATACAAGAAGGTACAAAGGTCGTATGTAAGGCAGGCAGAGATGTCTGTTATTTTGAAGTGAGGGAAGTGGAGAGAAAGGTGGGGGGGGGGGGAATGTTGCTTCTTCTGAGGTTTATTTTTGGGAACGATTCAATTCTGGCGTTTTTCTTCTGCAGCCTCCTCTCCTCCTCTCTGCCCCCCCTCCAACCTGTCTTTCTTTACCCCCCCCCCCCCCCCCTTCACATGCCTCCCTCCCTCCCAGCTCTCTGTCAGCTGCCAGAAGGCTGTATTGTTCTGCCACACTTCTGCTCCTGGGGGGTGGGGGGTTCACACCACACACCACACACCACAGTCCCTTGTGACCAGGCGTTGTACCACATTAATCCCCTGACACTTATTTAAGCCAAGATTCATATTTGAAGCCTGCTCATTGTTCCTGATCTAGAGCCAAAGTCTATATATCTCTTTGTCTACTGCTACACCAGACCCACTACCCAGTAAAATATTCAGTCCTTAGATTTCTTCTCTTTTCTCTCTGTTATGTATAAATACACTTTGCATTTATAAAGCATGCACATGACTGAGTAAGGAAATAATGTCTATTTGCAGGAAAAAAAATGAATTCATCCAAAAATTTTAAGGGTTATTTTAAATTTAAAAAAAGGAACTTTTTGGTTTTGGTTTGGAGAGCTTAAAATTTGAGGTTGATTATTTATAGATGATTATCTATATTCTACATTTTAAGAAATATAATATTGTGTGTTTGCAGGAGAAACTGTTTTTATTTTGTGTGTGTGTATGTGTGTGTGTGTGTGTGTGTGTGTGTGTGTGTGTGTGTGTGTGTGTGTGTGTGTTTTTTTTTAATTGTTTTTGGAAAAAATAAAATTTCTAGACGAAGGTCAAATTTTGTGAAAATCAAAGTAAACTTTGAATGAACATCCCTTATTTGTTTTTTCAAATCTCTCATATGTTCAGAGAAGATTCATCAATCCTCCACATCCTGTTGTGATTTTGATTTTCATCTCCAAGAAAAGAGTGCACATAAATTTATCTCTGAATAACCCTTTATAATATGATGCAGCACTGCTTCAGAACTCAGTTTTGCAATTTTAAAATGCACAGTTATAACACTGTCTTCATTGCTACATAATTTGGGCACTGATGTAGCAGGCTACCTTAAGTATTTGTACTAAATCTTTTAAAAGTCAGGTGTTGACTGTATAGCTGAAATGATTAGTTGATTGATTAATATATTGACAGAAAACCTGCAACAATTAACACATAATTTGTCAAGCAAAAATTCAATTTTCACCCAGAATAAACTCAGTTTTCTTTGTTTATTTATACACTTCTGGGAAGCTCTAACAAACTTTAAACACAACACAACATTGATACATAACCACCTTATAAAGTTGATACAGTGAATGTGTTTGTAAATAGGTCCATTTTCACATCCAGCAAACACAAAGCAACATTATTGAGGATTTGCAGAGTCAGGTGTTAATTCTCCGTGAAGTGACAGGTTCATCTACAAAACAATGTAATCATGGACCTGTCTACATAAAACTTTTAGTTGAGTTGAAATAGTAACAGGATTTGTTTTTCTTACTCATCACACAGCAACAATTTCTGTCATGATCAGAAGAATACAGAGTCATTTGTAAGATAGTTTTAAGAGCATCCACAAGCTGGAGCACCAGACGCCAACACTGACAACCTGACAGCACTCAGCAAAGATGACAAAGTTGGAAACCAGTGAGTGACCTAACTGAGAGGAAAGCATTATGAATTATACAACGACTCCATTACAGAGCAGAGGAGAAACGACAAGCTGGAGGAGAGCTAGGATGAGATCTGAAAGAAAAGCAAAGGGATAACGGAGGATGAGGGAGCAGTCTGTGGAGATCGAGAAGAGGTGTTGGATAAGCAGACTGTAAGAAAAGTAGCAATGTTTTGTGCCACCCTCGCGGCAGCAGGCTACAGCGTTCACTGTAACAAGGCTGTAGAGGGGGTTGCTGGGCCAGAGGATTGGTGCAGAGCCAGTCAAGCATCGTGATTGGTGGATGGGGAAGACAAGGAGGGGTTGTAAAGGGATGTGGGGGAGAGGTAACACATCTACAAAACACTGCAAAAAAGAGATAGGAAGAAAAAAAAAAGAATGAAATCAAATTAAAATGAAGGGGCCTCAGAGAAGACATACAGACGGAGATGGAGTTAGATCAAGGAGAGTGATTGATGAAGTGGGAGAGCGAATGAGTGGCAGAAAAAAAGAGGAGGAAATTGGAGAGTGGGCAGAGAGAGGGAGAGAATGACAGAGGAGATGAGGATGTTGTTTGTTAGGCTTTTTATCCTCTGCTTCCCCGCAGCTCTCTTCTCTCCTCTGCAGTGGAAGATCGACACTAAGAACTGGGACAGTCCATTCATTTGTATATACACACGCACGCACACACACACACACACACACACACACACACACACACACACACTCACTCACTCTTGCATCTCAGCAGATTTACCCCATCCTGCCTTCTCATTTCACTGAGTGCACCACTGTTTTTGTTTTTCCATTTCTACAGCCAGGTTCGCGTTTAGCACAGCAACATCACAGTATATTGAATTAATCTGACTGAAATTAGACACCTCCCTGTTTATAAGTACTGTGTGCAGCTTTCATGGACAGAGTTTTGTTGTGATTATTTTTCCTGATGTAAATTGATCGTAAAGGGTTCAAAAATTACAAGTTCGAGGGAAACTGTCCAGGGGCTCCTTTTGCGACCTTGCCCACGTTTCGATAGGTCTGAGAACTGAATGAGATTTCTCAAAATGACAGAGAATTTCTTGCGGTAGCTTATCCCATAGCTGTTGATGTTAGTGGTTCCAAGTTTTGGACCAGCAAATTTGTGGAGCAGTGCCAGAGCCAGCTTTTTGGTATTATTAATATCAGTATTGGAATTAATATTAACACTAGTATGAGTAATGGTATTAGTATTAAAATTAGTATTAGAATTATTACCAGGGTTTTACCAGTTCCGTTTTGGATCTGCACAGTTGTTAAAAGAGTACTCCTATGATTAAGTGTTGTACTGTTTAACATTCTGGACTCATGGTGGACAGGTTAAAACCAAAAGGAACCAGAATCAGAGATATCCGCTTTTTTTATTCCACATTTTTTCTTCCTTTGTAAAATCTGGTGCCTGCATTACACACAATGCTGTTCCACAGCTGACAGTTGGGTCAGAGATACAGGTGTGTCATGCTAATAGCGGCTAATGTAGCTAATGTAACCTGTGTCAAAGAGCATTGGGGGAATGGCTTCGGCCCCTCATGGTCCTGGACGTTTGGTTAAATGTGAAAAGAAAAGAGAACTGAGTTCTGTTTAGCCCTCACACCGGGTAAAATAGTGAGCAGCATTGGTGAATGTGGATCCACTATCGGGGAAACACTGGCGTATCATATAAAAAAGGAGAAAAACAGGGCACAGGATTATTTGATGTTTCAACCCTGTGTGTACTATCAGTGGGTGTGTGGCACAGGTCCAGCACAGAGTCACGACATCGGCAGGATGCATGTATGTGTGTTTGAGTAAGAGAGGAAAAAATTAGTTTTTTTTTCACCGCTCTCCACTGTATTCTCAGGGTGTAGCAGACATTTTGAAGGTGAGCAGCAGGGAGGAGACCTGCCTGGATCAGATAGACGTGTGAGGTAGAGCTGGTCTTAACACTTAATGCAATCAGGTGATAGAGGGTATCCAGCTCCTGTGAGACAACAATGACAATGAAAACTATTGGAACTATTAATGGGACTAAATAACAGCAACAATGCTCCCCATTCTCATTAGCTGTCCTAATGATTATTTCTTTAAACAGGTCTTAAAGGGGAGACCCAAATCAGAATTTTCCAAGTTGAATCTGAGTCAATGCACTGACTTATAATGGGGAGAATAGTATTTCTGTCATTCCCACTCTGCGCCCTGAACACCTGTTCTTTCCCCGGTGAGCAGGTATCATCTCCCTCTAACTGAGTGATAGCAGCTTAAACTACTGGAATCAGACCCAGCAAGTTCAAGAGTAATGAACTGTACTGAACTGTAGATCAGTTAAAAAGATCTAGTAGCAGATGGAGTTAGCTTTTTTGCAACATGGACATGTGGTTGGGAGATATGGTCGTAGGCTCCAGAAACAGCTAGTAAGGATAAAACAAGTGAGGGAGTTGAAAGAAAGTTATTATGGGCATTTTTTTAAAACAAAAACTCTATAGACTACACAATTAGCTCTATTAGTCAATTAATATTAAAATAAACAAAATAAAGAGAAAATTAGTCAGTAATGACAAAAATATCTCTGCAGTCCTTGACCTAGTTACCAACAATGCCAGCTATACCAGATGCCATGTTCTCCTGCAGTACATGATATGATAAAGCAGCGTCCTCCACTCATCTGCATCCCTCTCAAGCAAGCATGAAGCTTAAAGCCTAGCAGTATATCAGAAAATCCTGTAGGCGTTTCACAACAGCAGTAAGCCTTTGAAAACCCTTCTCACTAAGCTCATTTTTTAGTGTTTAGTCTGTTTCTTGTCAGTGACTGTTCACTGAGACAATAGCAGGAGAGAAGACGTTTACTCACTTAAGGCTGAGGTGGCAAGTTGCCGCCTCTTCTTATTAGTCTCTGCAGCAACAGCAGTAGCACTGCTGGGCGGCGATGTGAAGTTGTCGCCCACATGGACCTTGGAGTCATGGTCACATCTATTGAGAAGCTAATTGTTTTTCTATGACACATGGTAGGAGTCATATAAGGATGCCAAAAAAGCCATAAGCATTAGGCAGCATACATGTACAGTGAGGGTGGATGGAATTTTGCTTGTGTTGCTGCAGAGCGCTGAAAAGTCACATTTGAAAAACTTCAATTTTGGCAAACTGGAACCATCAGAAGTATGCCAAATGAGCCATTAGCAGTTCTTATTTGCAGTGTTACCATGGATGTACAGATGACTATCACTGGATTACTTTGATACGTAAGGAGACTTAAAAACGTGATGATTCTGCAGTTATTATCTTTTTCTATGATTTCAAAGCAGATTTATGGATATTCCTTTATGGATATTCCTTCCTCCGATAATGATATTCTCTGAGAGCATAAGTCACACGAAATCTAAAAATGTGTGTATCACGTCTGTGTGATCAGATTTGACAGCAGTGACACACACAAAGGGTACGATTGCAGCAATTTTGTGCTAAGTGTTTTAAAGTATCATAGGTAATTGGCTTCATCAACTTTGTTGGCCAAATATAACATCTCTCCCTTTGCTTTTAGATTTGTAAGGAGTTTGTATTTTGCTCCCGGTGAATGTGATGATAAGAATCTGTCTGTTTGCCCTGTTTCCTCTGTGATAGGCGACCAACCTGTCCACAGCACGGATATATTATGAAAACTGCATACTGTTTTCCAAGATAGCGTCCCATTTATTCCAATAAACGTCTCACCAGCCTCATTTTTGGGCCTGGTAAGCATCCAGAGTCCTTCTCTGGCAGAGCTGTGTGATTATGATGCTCAGGATAATTTATTAATGGTTTTCTAGATTATGCCTAAGTTAGTTGGCTGTGCAGTGTTGCACTGGGATATACTGTGTGACTCTGGTGAGCTAATGCAGCATTCTTGCTTCTCTGTTGAGAGTTTTAAGGGTTTCTCAGTTTAGTCATGCCCTGGCCCACTAACACCACACAGAGATGTGCAGCAACTGAGGCCACTCTGGAATCGTAGAGTATTTGGACTGAGCCAAAAAACACTGTCCTCATTTACACAAGTCCCTACTCGCCCCCCTCCCTCTCTCTACTGTATGTGTCCATGTTTTGCTCTCCCTATGCTGAATAAACTTGCCCACAGTTGAATCTAAGTTTTCTGAACCTGGAAGTTCTGGTTTCACTTCAGCTCTCTTTACATGTCATCCATAGCTGAGAAAAGAAGAATAAATACAGGATATTGGATGTTAAAACGGCGACCACAGCTCAGTGTCTGAGAGTCAGCAGAGAGGGGAAACAGCCATGCTGATGTTGTGCATGCAACTTAAGTGCTCTATTGATTTACTGAGCAATTCCTTAATTGGCTTTCTACGCTATTAGCTATGAAGCTAAAGGCCACTGCTCATACAGTACTTCTCCACTGGTCTCTCCTTATCTATCCAGAACTATCGTTATCTGTTAGCTGTATTGTTTTCTCATCTGGCTGTTTGTTTAATGTGTGGCCGGCCATCGAGTGAAAAGCAAATATTTAGTGGAGCAAACAGGGAGTGGAGCTGTGGTATCAAAATTATTTGAATAGCATTATCAACCTCTGAAATGTGCAATTTCATTACATCACATTCACCAGAAATCAAAAGATCAATACAAAATTTCAAAGATGATAAAACAACCAAATAAAACAAGAATCTTGAACATGGCTTGGTCCAGTATTCAGATTTATTGTATGAGTACATTTTTGATTAGATAATGTCTCATTTGCAAGCATAAACATAACATTTCCAAAAATTTGTAATACAAAAAAATACTGTCTCAGTTTAAGTGATCAGCAGAGGAAGTTTGACTGTGATATCTATTAGTTAAAAAATGTTATCCTGTTCACCTGTAGTGTCCTGGCATGACAAAGTAGATTCTCGCACACTCACTGCACATCCCTGTCAGTGGACCGTGTGTGCTTTTGGTCTAGGGCAGATGTTAATTTATTCATGGCCAGCGCTCTTCCCTGTCAGAGGAGATTAACTGAGCAGTGGTACAGTAGCTGATGTTTTCCTTCTTTCTTACATGTCTTCCTTCTTTTCAAACCTCTTCCTGTTTGTCGTTTTAGTTTTTGACACTCTTATCTGAACACATGCAGCTGACACCAAACAGACGGGATCGATGTCTGTCTGTAGGTGTTTCTGCATGATTCCCTGTTTCCCATCTGGGCGGGCCAGTGCGTCTACTTGCTTATCAGTCACCATATGCACACGTATAGACGCGTACACAGCCTGACATCAGCACAGTGCCTGTAATCCAGCAGCAGCAGCAGCGTCATCTGCCGTCATCCAATGAGAAGAGAGTGGAGCAGGTCTGTTAGCCAATTCCAACGGGATGTAATGAGGGACAGAGCTCACAGCTGACAATGAGAAATAGTTGGAGGGAGGGCTTCCTGACGCACACTGCTTGTGTCTGATGTCTGGAGTTTGAACATCTTAAAAAGAGACTAAATTTATGGCCATTATATGATTTAGCAGTGGAAATATATATCACAGATTTGGAGTCTCAGACTCAGCTGCAATGAAATGTGAAATGAAGGACAAAAAAAAGGAGCTGAAGAGTTTGTACGCTGTGTTTTTATCCTCCTCCATCTGTTTCTCAAGTGCTGCGAGAATTCTGAGACTGCAGTAGCTGAGTGGCCAATCAGATCGCAGCACTCGACAGCCAGTCAGAGGCAGGACAACACACACACACACACGCACACACACACACACACAGGCTGCCTTTATTTGCCCATTCTCTGTTGATTTCATAATGTATACAATAACAAATGATACAGGACTTTTTAGAAGAGGGAATGCAGTCGTTCTTATGTAACCAGTTCTTGATACAATACTGGCCACAGCAGTGAAAATGACTTCTGTGTACTTTTATCATTTTTCTTTACAACAAACTGGGACAGACACTTCAGATTGTTTTCATTTAAGGACAGTGCCCACACTGAAAATATTTTTTCCCCTGCTGCAGTTGATGCAGTACTACAGAGGGACCACTAGGGACTGATATAGGACCTGGAAATGAATGACCAGGCAGCTGAGACAGCTTTATGAGTGTGTGTGTCTGTGTGTGTGTGTGTGTGTGTGTCTGTGTGTGTTTGTCACACACGTGGTTGCCAATAAGGTGTTTGTGTGGCTATGAATACTCCAACAGTGTGATGAAGTACTTCTAAATGTGGCTGCTTTTCTTTGTCATGTATGGCAATAAATTCAATATCTCGAGGTTGTAGACAAATGAAACAATACTGTGAGTTCTAGGAAATTGCTAGTGCCATTTTGTCACTATTTACTGAAAATAGTAGCACAGGTTCTCCAGAAATCTGCTGCTTTGTCTCTTATATCTCATCATATTTTTTCACTGTAGTTGAGGATACGCAGTTTTAATGCCAGAAGCTTCCATCCATCCATCCCACATCCTTCAATGAACCCAGTGTAACGCTGAAAATTTAGGAGCTTCAGTTGCTATGGTAACCCCATCCCCCCGCCTCCACCCTTCCACCCCACCACCCCCTTCCCCTCTCGTATCCTTTTCTCCCTCCCTTCACAGATGTCATAAAACACCAAAGACTGGATCATTAAACTGGTGTGTGTCTGTGAGTGGGGGAGTGATCTGTGTGTGTGTGTGCGTGTGTGTGTGTTTCATGGTTAACTCCGATGCTGTGGAGCGTTTGCCAGCTTCCTTCCTACCTGCAGTGACAAAACAAGAAAAATTCCTCTGCCTCTCTTTTACATGAAACACATGATTCGTCGTTCAGCAAATACTTAATGTGCATCATTTATTACGCGAAAAGCCAAACATTTTCTGGCTTCAGTTTGTGTTGATTTGCTGGTTTTCTCCATTTACATTTTGAATTGAAAATCTTGTGAAATGCAGTTTGAAAATGTCACTTTAGGTTCTGAAAATAATTCTTATTTGCTGCTAGGGATGACCCCTGAAACCCGGTTCTCTATTGGAACCCACTGTGAATTACTAAGAACCTGAACCACTCTTCAAAGTCGACTCTTTTATTGGCTCTTGAGGAACCAGGGAGTGAAGAGGCAGCAGAGCAGAGAAGCCTGGTTGAAGTCAGACTTACTTGAGTTAGCGACAACTATGCTTGTTACTGTAAAGTGCAATAAAATCTTCACAAGTAAAAAAACTAATGAGACCAACCTGTTCAACAAGCATAAATTTGCAGAAAAGCAATATTTTAACTGCTCTGCGTGCAGTTTCCCATCTTCCACCAGTATGTTTTAGCCAAAGCACACTCATTAGGTTAATGGAAAATAGTTTTGAACAAGCTAAAACTAAGGACTGACTGTTTGTAGCCTAATTAATCAGGTTTCTTTTGAATTCTTGTAGACTTTCTGTCTGATGGCAGCTCCCGCACCAGCTGAGCCAGAGGAAAATACTGATGAGTAATAGTGACTGTTTTTTATGTTTTGCTTTCTTTTTCATTTCAGGAATACAGTGAAAAAATGTACATGTGTTTCCAGGGAGATACTTTTGACCTATAATGGCTTGGCTATTCTAAACATTATTGCTACTGCTTTACTCTTACATGTAAAATATGAAAATTGTTTTTTATTGAAAGAAAAATATAAAAAGAATACAAATATTGAATATCACCAGCCATATCCATTAGTAGTTTGCGCTATGCATCACATGGGGTTGAGCTGAAATGTGTCTCTTCTCCGTCTTCGATGAATAAATACAAAAGAAAACTCCACAGTGTTTTGAGTATGAACATTGGCTGATTCTCCTGGTTGTGATGCACCAGTTAAACAAAGCTGCGCACAGTGACTCTTGACCCAGTTCCATTTTTATGTAGCAACTGGTCTGATCTTCATTGTGATGGTTTTTAGGGAATACTCGAGCCCTTTGAAGGTTCTCCACTGTACACCAGCTGCACGGGGTGAGGGTCCCCAGGTGTAGACCCCGTTGGGGTTAGCGTAAAAGCAGTCAACGTACCAGAATCCTCCATAGCACAGCCTGGCACAGTTTGAACCATGTGTGTCTTGATCTTTGTCGGTGGTGGTGAATTTCATCCCATTGTGAAAAGTTAGACTGTCTCCTAATGAAAAAAAAAAACACAGAAATTATTGATCAGCACAAACTATACAAAGTACTGTCACCAGAGGCACAGTTTACTCAGGTGAAGACTACCTGCCCTAACATTTAAAAAATCCCACCTGCTGCTCCTTTGGTGAAAGTCCCCACATTTAGCTTGTATCCCTCTGACTCTGGACCAACAGAGAAAGAGGAGTACAGGGCAAAGACATTCTGACCCTCAAAGTCCTCCATGTCCACCCTTAGCTCGTAGGTCTTGGCCTGGGTCAGCAGATGCATTGTCTCTAGGCCTGAAAGAAAAAACAGTGAGGCAACGATGACACTAAATAAAGTAAAGCTGAAACTATTTATCAATCATTTGACTTGTCATCTGCCAAAAATTAATGGCAATTTCTGTCATACCTAGCCAGTACTCTCCAGCAGCGCGGCCAAATCCAGTTTTGTAGTGATCCCACTTCATGAAGAAGTTCACAGTGCCGTCTTGTCTTCTCTGAATGACCTAGTTTTATGATAGAGGTTCAACAAACACAGGAACAAACAAAGGGAACTGTCAAGGACAGGAATTCTAATATTATTACATCAAATTGTGATCTGCAGCTGCCCTTAGCTCCACTGAGCGTTTCAGCATCTTTCAGCTCATTGTTTTGGTTTTTCATGGCTGTCGACTGTTTTGGTTCCGTCTTACTGCTGTCAGAGAAAAGGCTCTGATAAACTGGTGTATGCTACCTAGCCCAGCAACAAACAGCTGACAGACAAAGTTAGCAACTAGCTGGTCAACACTTGATGCATCTGGCAAATAAATGATGATGTTGCTCCTTGTCTTTTGACAATGACATATTACCATTCTATTAGGTGGTAATACGTCATCATTTTGTTGACAGCTTTTTGTGCTGCTGCCAGGTTGTCAAAAAAGTCCATCAATGAATGTTTTAATCTTAATCTTTTTCTTGGCTTATGTGTTATCTTTGAATGAAATCAGTTCAGTTATCAGTTGAGTTAAGTCAGTTAAGCCTATGGAGCAGTCATGGTTTGGCTTTGTTTAGGTACAAAGACTACTTGGTTAGATTTAGGGAAAGATTGTGGTTTGCGTTAAAGTAAGTACATCCCAAAGATTAGAGGACATTCGTGGTCATGGTTACAGTAATATAAGCAGTGTGAAAGTCCTTTCTTGCTCTTTATGCTACTACTCTCCTGACTTCCTCCTTTGCTCCTGTCATTATTACTATGGCCTCAAGCAATAAAACGTAACTATGGGTAGAAATAAACCACTTGGATGCACAACCTATACCTATCTCCTCTTGTTTTTTTACAACTTGTTTTTTTACAAGAGGACAGTCTTGAAACAACTCATAGAGTGAAATCATGATGAACATTTCTCCTTATTATTACTGAGATTGAGTAGCTGCTTTGTCTAGACCAGAATCAGCCCAGGTCCACATGTGCCAGGTTTTGATACAGAAGGATGAAACAGGTCCTCACCGTCCACTTCTCTGCAGAACTGTCATCTCTGCTCATGTCACAGTAAACCTGCACAGGAGAGGTGGGGCCTGCTGGATAGATGGTGTACACCCCGTCCGTGCCTGAGCCAGCTCTGTAGATGTCACTACAGTCTGTGGGCAGAGGGGACTGATAAGCTGCTACTGGCAGCAGCACTGCTAGCATAACTCTGAGCTGTAGCAAAGAGGAAAAACAGAATAATTCTGTCAGAGATGAGGTTTGTAAAGAAAGAAGAGCAGTAGTGAGTGTATCTTCATGTACCATGTCCCACTAGCATGCTTGACAGACATGAAGTAATTAGTCGGGGATTCAGTGTCAAGCTCAAGGAGACTTTTAACAGGACAAGTGGATGTTGCAGGGATTGACCCTATAATCTGGTACAGTCATGAGTCAGGCTCTGATATCACTATGTTTGATAGTCCATTGTTTGTACCTGGCTATCAGGTAGCGATGAATAGATCTGTCCTTTGTCTATTTTTAGACTTTCTGGTAATGAGTGGTCATGTCCTGTAGTAGACTCCGATCTGCACTCATACCATGTTGATAGGATTACTTTACCACTTTGTCCTTTCTCATTTCAAAGACGAGAGTGGCGGCAGTGCAGTTTGATGATATCTGAGTCATTCTCATCTCCATTCTGAGATTGTCAGATAGTAGTTTTAAATGAGGGAATTGTGCAGGTTTTACACATTAAAGTCAGTGCCGAAAGTCTGAGAGCTTTCTGTGTTATTACATTACATACCATCATTCTATAATCAGCTCGATTGACGACTATCCTGTAATGAAAGCAAAGACATTTTTAGCATTTAACAGTGTCATTAAAGTAAGAGTAGTTTTAGCTGTTCAGTAGAGCTGTGTGTGAACTTACCAGAGAGAAAAGTGTTCACAGCAACAACTGTTTTTAGCAGATCCTTTTATATTAGTGCAACTTTGCCTGTTGCAACACCCTGGTATTTTCCCTGTGTTTTCCCTCATGCAATAAGTAACTTAATGTTTATTTTTTTCCCTGTTACTTTCTGCCTCTCCCTCTGTCTTAAATTCTCTCTCTTACTACAGCAAATATACCGGTGGTATTTCTAAACAGTGCCTCTTTTTGTTTATTATTGTGTCATTTTAGAATTACCTCTGTGCATGGAAAGTCCCAGAGTGACAGCAGAGATGTAATATTCTACAGCTCATACAACTCCAATTTTTTCAATTTGTTTATTCCATTTGTCATAATTTGAAACTGGTAGTTTGAATCATTTGGTTTCCTGTTGCATAGTTTGACACCAAACTGCCACTATCTTCTGTTTCAAAAGTGACTCATATTGGGCTTCATCACCAGTGAATGTTTTCTGACATACCACTCAGCTATGGTGTAGTTAAAGCTGCATTAGTTGGTTTTTATTGGTCACTTGGAGGTTGGAACTCTGATTGGTTATATAATGACCGGCTTGTACTCTAACAAGTTAACCAGTGCTTTCTGCCTCTTTAATACCTGAGGATCCTGCTAATCTGTCTGCCGGGCTCTGTGTTCATATGTGTCTGTTTGAATAACTCTGTCTTATTGCACAAGCTAGTTGTCTCTGTTTTGTACAAAGAACCTATATGAGAGCAGATTGAGCATATTGGCTGATTTCACCTCTACAACGGTGTGGTTACATTAGTGTGTCCGCAGAGTAGATAAGAGAGAGGGAGTCCTTTACAACCAAGGTTTCCTGCTGGAGATTATTTCGGGTGCAGTGGCTTCTGTGTTTACCATGCAGCCATGCACCTGCCTGACTCAATGGAAGTAGGAGATGGTGGATTCAGATATGGTGAGTCACACAGGGATTCCTGAAGCTTGTTTTATGCAGCTGAAACTAATGATTATTTTCAAAGTTGATTAATCTGTCAGAAAATAGTTTTAAAATACCCATCATGATTCCACCGAGCCCAGGGTGACATATTCAAATTGTTATGATACTGATCAAGATCTGATCTGACTTGTTGACATTTGATTTAACATATAGATTGTTTTATGCCAAAGAATTAAAAACAAACAAACAAAAAGAACCTTAATATTTATTTTTTTGTGAAATAAATGATAACTTTTCCACTTTGAGACATTTAGAGAAGAAACGCCTCTTTGGAAAAACTGCTAACAACTGGTTGACATCTGAAACGTGACAAAGACCCCAAACTACCTGCTGCTATTTTTGAATGGGGCCCCAAGCCAAAATGGTTGGGAACCACTGGACTGGGTTGCACCAACTATTCATAAATCTATATGTTTTAAGTTTAAACAGAAAGTCCTTCCTAAGTTCTATAACAACAAGGCAGTAACTACTTACTGGTGGGTTACTAAATCAGATTACGCCATTAAAACGTTTTTGTTTTAAATGTCTTAGCTAATACATTTAGAGCGCTGTCCAACATGTATATAGCTGTAACTATGTAAACATGAAGTCACTGCAGTATTACAAGCTAACACAATTTTCAAAACAATAAATCTTTTAACACTACTAATATTAATAACTTTGTTTTGTATCTGCATTTGGGGAAAATGTTTGTGTTTCAGAGTTAGTCATTTTCATGAAATAGAACATTATTCACTCATGTATTCAAATGTTATAGGCATAATGTATAGTATTTTGAGGTGTGTTGTGTCATTTTTGTGAAATGTAATTTAAAATCTACAGGATTTACATCTTTATTAAACAGCGTTTTTCAAGTTTCAGGTCAGATATATTGACCGATATTATACCTTTTACTCATCACTCTGAATGGGTCATATATTAGCAATTTAACTACACAACAGTTACACCTGGCAGTTGGAGGGTATAAATATTCTCTGTGTAAGGAGGTGCAACCTGTTGTAATGTACTCATGCATAAACTATGCTTTAGTGAACACTTTATTCTATAGATCTATAGGCTAAATTTCCAGTCATCAAATGTTTTTATTGGTAAAATCATAATCTGGAAAGTAACTTGTAACTACAGATGAAGTTCTAATAATTCCCTGTTACATGGAGTGAAGTATAAGTATAAAGTAGCTAAAACTAGAGATAAATTTTCATTTTCATCTGCTTTAAACAAGTGTCAGTCGACTGTGCGCACACTCACACAGTCACACACTCAGAGCAGCGTATTGTCCTCTGATCCCGTGTTGTTCCAGCGAGAGTTGGTTCGAGATTAACGCCGGAACTCTTCTGCCTCCCCCCATCCTCACCCATCCTCCCCTATCCTCCTCCTTCATGCTCTGGACTTTCTCAGTCACTGCAAGCCAGGTATTTTTAGCTGTGACATAATGCCCCTATCTCTCTCTCTCTCTCTCTCACAGTCTTTTACTCTCTGTCTTTCCCTCACCCTCTCCCTCCCTCCTTCTCACACAGACTGTCCCTCCCCCCTACCCCTCCCTCCCACCCCACCCCTCTTCCTCTCTTGCCCCCCATTCCCTCTCTCCCTAGCTTCCAGGCTAGGGCTAGCTGCTACAGTAATTGAGTGCTCAGGTTTCACACTTTGAGCTGCAGGCTGAGAAACATGGCAGTGGAGGAGGCAGCAGACTATTTGGCAGAAGTAAGTCTTTACTGTACTTTACTATGAGCTCACTGAGTGTAAACAGACTTAACCTCCTCTCTCCTGCTACCCTGCATTAATGCTAACAAGATTGGGGAATTTATAGCCGGTTGGGATTTAGTGATGTTGCAGCGGTTACCGGTCTAGAGAGGAGATGGGACGTTGTCGGATGAGGTGGGAAGTTGTGGGCTGGTGGGGTCGTTGATGAGACAGGTCGCAGTGGCAACTCTGCTGCACCACTCTGCTGCAGTGTGTCTGTGTGTGTGGGTGCGTGTCTGTCTGTGTCTATCTGCCTCACTGTGATTGTACATTTGTAAATCGCTGCTGATTATGAACACAGGAGCCTGTACGTACAATGGTCTGTGGATATAGTTTCATGTTGCAGTGATGTGAATGGAAGCACCTGACCTTGGACACTGGCGCATGCTCTGTATGTTTGTAGAAAAAGGGGGATAAAAGAGCAAAAAGAGGGCTTAAAAATAAAAAAAAAAAGAGGGAGAGGAGAGTGATTGATGCTAGCATTTGCCATTTTTAATTAGTTAATTTTCTCAAGTTCAACTAGTGAGGTAGAAAGACAGCCCTTCATGAGCCCTTGCAATAAGAAAAAATCCCCCACAACCTGGTGATATGTGATATACTGTATGCAGCATGTGTTTTCTCAGCTCAACATTGGCTCACTATAGAGCTAAAAGAGAGAGTTAAAGACTCAAATATGAGCTGAGATTTTGCAGCATTTGTCTGACCTGCAAATAAAATCAAGCAGGAGAATGTGAGTCTAATGTCCTGTGGTGTGCAAAGGTACTGTTGTGGCTTTCAGGGTGTTTCTGTCGAATATAACTTAGCTGGTTACATTTGACAAACACTCTCTAGTCAGTGTCATTGATGGTTGCAGGGGGCAGCTCCCATGTTGGAATGTGTGTAACTGTGTAAGTGTGAGGCAGCGTGTTGTGGAAAAAGAGCGATGGTGGCATTCTTTGCATAACTCTCATGGATAAATAAAGTTCCACTCGAGTGACACTTGGTCAGTGCTAAACAAGTCTCCACTGTGCTGTTACCTTAAACTTTATATTAACTGGGTTCATCTTGACTCCAACAAGATTATTAAAATGCCAGGTGGCCAAAATCCATCATGTGCACCAAATTTTATGCAAATCAGATCCTGTTTTTTTAGCCATCTTGTTAACAGATACACAGTAAAATAGATTATAGGAGACAATATATGATCTGTTTTGCAGAGATGAAAAGTAGGTGATGAACTTTTACAAGCAAAATGTACAAAAAAATTCTTTCAGTTTGCTGCCTCAAAATCCATTAGAAAAATAGTGTGAATTTGTGATATTTTTTTGTTTTGTTTTATTTCTTTTCCTTTGGTCTTTTTGACATGTTTTGAACTCTAGTCCTATCCACATATTTTCAGATCACAGGCCTGTTTGCTCTTTTCATCCAGATCTATTCAGCCATAATGTAGACTAGGGCGGCATCTAAAGTTTGTTTTCGCAACTGATCACTCAAAACAACAAAACGTAACTTTGCTGAGCAACAGCATCCTCTGGAGCCATAAGCGTTAATTTATTCTTTTGGGCTCAGGGTCCGAGAGATTAAGCAGTTTTCATCTTGACCAGAGCTCTAACTCCATAGCCCCGCTCGCTGAACTGAAACACGGTCGTACAGTGTGTATTACCCATGATCCTCGGCTTCTGGAGTAGGAAGTGCTGTTACTGTAACAAATACGCCAAACCCTGTTCATAGTTCTTTTTCATTTTCAAAGTTCAGCTTTACTCTTGAACTTGCTGGAACTGACTCCAGCAGTTTAAGCCACTGACCATCATTCAGTTAGAGGGAGATGGTACCTGCTCACCAAAGTCACATAGAGCTCTTACCAGTGACTGGTGGAGAGGTTTACTAGACTGGACTTGACTAGACTGATTTATCGATTGTCATCATTGCTAATTAATTTTCTGTCATTGTCTTATCGACTAATTGTTTCAACTGCATTGCTGACTCACACTGACCAGTGTGGCACAGCACTAGAGTCAGAGCAACCTGAGAGCCAAGACAGTGAATACAGTGGAAGTTGTTGGCAGGAATTGCAGGCATGAGCATTCTTTTGAATGGGAAGACATTTTTATTGATTCTAATTTTGTAGTGGAATGGCATCCGCAGGGTCTTATCGCTGACATTCCTGTGTGCACATGTACATACATGCACTGTACTGTCTCAACAGCTTCCCTACCACTCATGAAATAAGCCCTTTGTTTTTCTCTCTTCTCTTCTCTTTTCTCAACTATGCAGCAATACAGAACAATACACACAGTTTTTCATATCAGCAGTGGAACTAAAAAAACATCTAATCACCCACACAGGCTTGTTAATATTGTTGTAAAGCACTGAAGATATAGCACATGACCCTTTATATCACTAGGTTTGTTTAAAGAGGAACTGTACATGTAAGTGTAAAGCTTACAAAACTGGGAAATACTCAGAGCTCTATGGCCAGAGTACTCTCTGAGAGGGTGGTGCTTTGAACTGGAATTTTGATAATGCTCTGAATTATGAGCTGCCAAGTCTGGTGCCACATTCAACTTAAAAGGTTTGGCATTGTGCCTTACAACCCTTCTCAGAGTTTAAAAACCTCACTGCTTCTCAGGAGAAACAATTCTCACTGAGTGTTTTATTTTGAAAAAGAGACTTAGAATAATATTTTCAGCAGACTGTATAGCTTGTGAACAGCAGCTAAGGAACATAGTTACTAGGCCTGGTTTAATTACGGCATGATCAGTTTGAATTTGTGCACTGATATTGAGGGTACATAAACATGCAGCACATATTTGATGTGCACATTTCTCTCCTGCTGAATGTGTATTTAACATCTGATTTATAAAGACAGGGGCTAATTACACAATCAGGTGGAAGAGATTCAATTCCAGGCCAGAGGGAAACACCATGATTACCTAAATAAAGAAAATTGTCCGCTAACATATGAAACATAATGTTTTTCTATGTACACTTTAGTGGGAATTTTTCAGTCGTGTATTTTTAAAGTCAACAGATCGGCAGTTTCCTGTGGTCGATACTGTGCTGTGATGAGATGATCTGCAGTATACTACACCCGGTCATGTGACACAGAGGTTAATAGTAGCTCGGACATTCATATGCAGGATGCTGTGGTTGTGATGCTTTTACAGCAGAGATCAGCCTTTAGGGTAAACTGTGGGCCAGTGTTTTTCAGCCTTCTTCTCAGGGAAGTTTTACAGTTCACAGATGTGGAAACTATCAGACAGTGGCCTTCTGTGGTGTTGCACAGACTCACTCATTGGTTCATATTTATTTATAAATCCATCCGTGGGTTACTTCCCTAATACCTTTGTGTTTGTCTCACTAAAAACCAGTAATTATTGTTTTAGAGGTTAAATAAAACAGACAGGGGGAGTTACATTTGTTGACAAGCACATGAATAAACACTGACTATCTCTTTGTAACCTCATTATACTGTTATAACCGTTGTCTCTAAATGCTGAATAGACTAGGGTAACCAGTAGTAATCATAGTACCAGTTATAATACTCCACTGTGTCTGATGTCATGGTCCCAGCCTGATGTCCGGTAAGCCCCCCCACCCAATCTCTGTCCCACAGAACGGACACTGACACCAAAAACACACCCTGTGTTTGTATATGAGCAGTGATGAACTCCGATAACATCCATTCACTGAGTGGGAAATGAGCTCAGCTGTCAGCTTTAGCCAACAATCTGTCCTACAACAACAGAGATCATGGTGCAGTGAGCACGATAAGACGCAGGAGAATTCTTTAAACGACACAAAGCTCACGTCAGCTCACGTTTTCTCTCCATGTCAATCATTTTTCAAGCAAAAATAGTGAAAAAATTCTAAACTTTTCTCTGGTTCCAGCCTCTTAAATGTGAGAATTTGATGCTTTCCTTTGTTGCGTATATATATAGATTGTTGTAAACTGAATATCTGTCACCTTAGGCTCTGGGAAGTTTTGATTGGTTTCTTTTGACATTTCAATCAGAAAAAATTCTGTAGGTTTGAATGTCCCATCTTATGTCCTGTTTTGTTTTAAAGAATTAACACTGGTATATACAGTATTAAAGCAAGACTATGTAATTTTTGAAAGAAGAAATAACTAATAGTAATACCAAGAGGGTAGAGGAACTTATATGATGCCTGAGAGACAGAATTCAGGGCAAAAAAAAGTTTGTTAATAAAAATGGTAAATGAAAAACACTCAACCACTCAAAGTGGTTTACACTACTAGTTGCATTCGCCCATTCACATACCAATAACACATCAGGGGCAATTTTGGGTTTGTGTCTCGCCTAACAATACTTTGGCTCTCAGAGGAGGAGGATCCAGGGAGCGAACCACCGACCCTCCGATCAGTAGGCGACCTGCTCTACCTCCCAGTCGCAGCATTGTAACTGTTAACCTGTAAAAACAGTTGAAATTACACCCCTGGGCTCAGCATTTATCAACATCCTGTTGTTGTGACGCAGCAGCAGAAGTTATGTTGTGTAAAGGCTATTGTGTTACTATTTGGTCTCTACAGAATTATTATGGGATTAGTAGTAATGACCTCATAGTAGATATTAGCATGTACTTGTGGCCCTTTAAAATAAAATTCTGTTGAGGACCCTGCATCAATTTGTATGTGAAAGTGAGTTTGTGAATGAGCCCGGATGCAGAACTAAGAGCATACTACCTCTGTAGTGCCCTCTGTGTTTGTGCTTTCTAGAGAGTATAGTAGGTTAATAAGCACAGGAGCACAGGGTAATTGGAGAGTGCTTATCCTCTTTGCTGTGTGGGCATCTGTTTGAGTTCATGGGTGTGGCCGACTGTAGCACTGCACTGCAATCATGAAACCGGAGACACACACTGACTGTCTGACTGTCCTGCCTGTTTGTCTTTCCCATGTTATTCAACCCTTTGCCTCCTCTCCACAATGTCACTCTGCTTCAACATCCACTCCACCATGTATGTATGTATGTATGTATGTATGCTCCCTCTTTCTATAAAAGCCCCCTGCATTCACTGACTCGGCCACACCCTGAACACACAGGGATAAGCACAGCACATGTGCACACACAGCATATTTTGTTCCCTCTCACAACATGCTCAGCTCAGCTTCATAACTGCAGGTTAAGTGCAGATTGCCTGTGTTTCTGTTGCTGCTGCTCCCCTGAGAGAGACAGTTAGCACTCAGTCATGTAGGCTGGTGCATGCAGGAGATGTTAAGATTAACATCCCATTACTCTGTACTACACTGCTGATAAACACTCATTTTGGATGCTGCCAGTAGTTGTTAGGAGTCAATTCAGTGTCTGTACAGCACAAAAAGAAACAGGTTTTCATTTGTCAGTAGGCTGCATATGATCTTTTGCTACTTACTTCAAGGGTGTAATTTCCACCTTTCAAATTGTTCTCTTGTCCTCCTACATTTTATATTTCAGGTTACATTCCTTACTAAAGTCTCTCGAAACACTGTCCTCTCACTGTTAAGATGAGCGAAGTGAGGATGATCGATTGGACGATTAATCAGTGTGAAATGTAAAAAAAATCTCTGGTTACAGCTACAGTGATATAAATATTTCTTCTAGTTGCTCTGCATATCTTTCAAATAAAATAAAAGAATTGAACCTGTATTTCTTATTACAGTTACTATTCTCCAAACAGAAAAATTCTTGAAAAACTTGAATCTCCTTGTTGTAAAGATGCAACTCAATGTTTCACCATTTTAATTGCTATTGGTCACCCTTTATATCAAATATTTAACTAATAAAATGTGTCAACAAGACCTTGTGACTAAATCTCACAGTGTTCAGTTATTTTAAAAACAAAGAGAACAGAGGTTTACATAGCTTTTTTGTAGTTTGTTTGCTGGATTGATTTAAGTGTTATTAATACAAAGTGAAAGCCCTTCTTTCATTTCATCTTACTGGGCTATTTTTACTTTATTTATGTATTTTACATCACGTTGTTTGTTGAAGCTACATCCCAATCACTTGTCCTCGCCATCATCCTGTATGTCTTTTTTTATGTTTTGTGGTGAAGCCAAAGATTACTTTGCTCACCCACCCCCACTTGGTACATTTATATTTTCCTCCAAATGTTCTGATGTATTTTGACTTGTAGCTTAATGCAGAGATCTCATTGTATCCATTCTACAGAAAGATGTTGACACCAAAGAAACCTTGTCAAACAGATGTAGTAAATCCCTTGGTGGTGGGCTTGGCTTTGGCAGCCTGGACGATGTATTCTCACTTTGTTTTACCCTCAAACCACCTTCTTCAAATGATTTTTTAAAATTTTATTTTGGCTTTCAGTCAGCTTCCGTGAGCTCTCAGAGCGTTTTGCCATATCAATTTTACCCTGTTTTTTCAGCTAATAACACACAGGCCTTGAGGGATTTATTCAACTTATCTGTCGTTGCAGGGATTCACATGGATGCTATGACACATAAATAATAGCTTCTGACAAATTCTACAATATTGCATCCTATTTCCAAAATAATAAATAGCCTGGAGGAAGCTCTAAGTTATTATAAATATGTAATTTTTGTTTTTAAATAATTATACGCTTCTTCTTTGCACAGACACAGCAAAAGCTTTCATATTTTTGGGATACGTTTAGTATCTTTTTAATGACATTTGGAATTTTTGTTCATGCATTCATTAATTTTACAGACTTTACAGACAGGTTTTAACGTCCCCTGGTTTTCATGTACCTGTGGTAATTGGCGCACTGTGTTACTGAGGTTAAGCTGACAAACCATCCTCCTCCTCTCTGCGTCTTCCTGCAGACGGATGTAAATGCCTGTTATCTGCGAGCAGCTCGGGCCGGGAACCTAGAGAAAGCTTTGGACTACCTGAAGAATGGAGTCGACATCAACATTTGCAATCAGGTAAGTTTGGCAACACACACACACACACACACACACACACACACCACACACACACACACACACCACACAAGTTACTTCTAATTTGACACCACTGCTTTTGTATTTCTGGCTTACAGTAAGGATTAGGTGGAATTTGTCTTGGTGATAATAATCTGATTTTAGCTTTTAATATCGCACAGTGAAGCTGTCAGCAAAGTAGAGATCTTAAAGTGATATTCCACCCAAAATCAATTTTACAAAGCATCCATGAAAACCTCTCTGCAGCTAAATCCATCCACATCATCATTTCCCCAAAATATGACTGAAGTTCTGCTTGCAACTTTTGCCCTTGCAACACTATTGCCCTTGTTAAGGCTCCAAATTTAGCAGATAATGGAGTATTTAGTCATATTCTGGCTAAATCATTTAATAATGATCAGTTTGTAGGCATGCTTTGAACATGGCTGAATGGATGACAGTATCAGTAAATGTCCAGCCGTCCACCAGGAAATTACTAATGCAAAAAATAAATTAACTAATGAAACCAAAAAGATTTTTGTCTTCACTAAGAATGACTGTACTGAGAGCACTGAGTCTTTTCATGGGATTCATAATGCAAAACTAATACTTTTAACTTTAATATATGTGTACCACTGATTTAGGTGTTAAAAGGTTTGGATTAAAGACCTGATTTTTTCACAATAGAGACAACACACAGTCTTCGTCTATTCAAAGAAGAGGTGCAATAAATACAAAATGTAATATTTCCCTTTCCCTTGGTTTAAAAGTTCTGTCTCTCTCTGTTTCTCTCTGTCCAGAATGGTCTGAATGCTCTCCATCTGGCCTCGAAGGAGGGCCATGTGGAAGTGGTGGCTGAGCTCATCAAGCAGGGCGCCAATGTGGACGCAGCTACCAAGGTGTGTGCCGCCCGGGAGTCACGCAAACGCTAACACACCAATCACTCACTGGGTGTATGCATGAATTCACACACACACACACACACACACACACATACTGGAGTTTGCTGCATCAGCTCCCTCTCAAAGTCACATTGCTTAAGCAACACTAAAGGTGATAAATGGCTGTGTGTTAGCAGAGAGGCTGATTTAGTGAATGGAAATGTGTTTGCCACATAAATGTTCCTTCACTTGGGTGGTGTATTTAAATTATGTGACAGTGAAACTGTTCTGGAGCCAGGAGCAATGTACAGTTATATGCAAAGGCTTGGCTTTACACCAAATGAGTGTAATCACATATTTAAGGCATCTGCAAAAGTTTGGGCACCCTGCTGTGTCAGTACTTATGAACCTGTCCTTTGGCAGAGATTGCCAACACTTTTTGAGTTTCTCTTCTTTTGATTAATGAATTTTCATTTTTATCTTTTGCAGATGACTTTGTGCTATACAGTATTTCTTTTGTACAGATTAGTTTTCACTATATATTTATACCTACTAACTGCCAAGACTCACTGCTATGTAGCTAGCTGAACTGATAAAGCTAATGCTAGCTAATATCTGACCTGAATTAAATAAGTTCGGTGAAATATGATGGAAATATTTGACCTGGCAAATGATGTAATTTGACAAGATTCTTAAATCACATTTCACAGAATTAACACCATATACTGTGCCTACAAACACTACAAAGTGTTATGCTGATAATGTTATTCACTGAGGGTGAAGCACGAGAGGAAAAGGAGCTGCATCAGTTCACATTGAGGAATGAGGGGAGGTGTACATGTGGAGGTTTCAGTGGCAGCAGGGATGACAACATGGCAACAGCTGCTGCCCGCTATAGCTGACACAAATACAACAGGTGCCTCCATGACAGGCTCTGTACATGCGACTCATACAAACTTCACCTCTCTTTTTCAACACCCTTTTTTTCTTATTATCCTTTTTTTTTCTTTCTTTATGTCCCCATCAGCCTCTCACTCTTTGTCTTCTCTGTTTCTGTCACTGTCTTCATCACCATTATACAGTTATACAGTGAGGTGATATTTACTTCAGTGTTTTCCCCTCTGCTGCACCCTCCTGATAATGTCTCAGTTGTAGAAAATGAACACAACCCCACACAAAGGCAGACAGACATGCTGACTCATTTGTCCTTAGTTTAGTTTCAGTAAATGATTATAGAGTGTAAAAAAATCTATTTTGTTATACACTGTACATATCTCTCAGACTGGACTGAGACTGTACAGGACTGAGAAGTGTTGCCAACTTTTTTGCTAGATTTGGCAACTTTTTAAGCCTCTTTAGTGACTTAAAAGAGTCAAGTGACAAAAAGCGACCCAAGTCCTCTCCCTTGAGGAGAGTTGCCAATATTTCACAATGAACATACTCACTGCCTGATTCAGTCAGTGAATCAGAGAAGCAGCATGTCCAGTCGGTCAATCAGCAGCCGGACAAAAGTGTAAAATGAGCTGTGAACATGTGCAGCCAACAACCTATCGCTGATCCTCCACCTTTTATTTTTGTTTTTTTTTTTCCCCCAAAATGATTTAATTTGACTGTATGAGATTTGTGTTTTCTCTAAATACAAAGAGTTCATCCCAGGATCTGAAATCTCTCTATTCATTTCCACTGTCTAAAAAAAATAGATTGTAGATTCATTTAGATTCATATGGATCAGGTGTCAGCTTGAAAAACAATAAAAGCTGATGAACAAACTAATTAGAGTCATTCAAGTTAAATTTGAGTTTATTTTTTGAACTTTCTGCTTTTAAAGTTATGAGAGCTGTAATGTAGCCACATCTAGTAGCTTTTTGAGCAGCCCTTAACTACTTACTGAAAATAGTTGGAACTGACTGGAATTAAGTCTGACACTGGGACGTCATGTAGTGACATTAAAAAAATGTATATTTTTTCAAAATAACTGAGGGAAAAATGTCAGATTCATTAGATTTATTTGCAGTCCAGTACTAGCCTTGCTAGGATAATAATTTATGTGTAGTACATTTAAAACTGATGCATCTTGCCATCTAGTGCTGAAATTAAGTCATTAAGATGCAAATTAGCACCAAGATGTACTGCACAGCTGATAAAATAACATCCTATAGATAAACCGAGTAAAACTAAAAATATGTAAAACATATCCTTAGTGAAAAAACACATTTCAGACCTACACAAAGACAGACAGACTGTCACACTGACTTTACTGATACTGATAAAGTCATAAGTAATTCCAGAAGATTAAAATATTTTTCATGTTTTTCCAAACAGAAAGGAAACACAGCCCTCCACATAGCTTCTCTAGCCGGGCAGACGGAGGTGGTGAAGGAGCTCGTCACCCACGGAGCCAACGTCAATGCACAGTCTCAGGTAACATACACACACACATAAACAAACACACGCATGCACGCACACACAAAGCTCTCCAATTGTGAAATCATCTCTGTGGGAAATCTATGTTTTAATGTGTGTTCATGGAGATGAATGCATATGCAACTATTACACACACAGTGTCTATCTGTGTGTGTGTGTGTGTGTGTGTGTGTGTGTGCGTGCGTGTGGTGTGTGTGTGTGTCTGTGCTGACCACTGAATGTGGGCCAGGCAGCACTGTAGAGTTGCTGACACAGCACACACACACCCCCACCCCCATCCCCCACACACACACTGACTGGTCTTTTCACAGCAGCCACTATAATAATGTCAATGTCAAAGCCTTGGCTGCAGCTGTAGAGAGGAAGAAAATTAAGGTGGTATTGATGAGCTCCAACTTTCAGTGCTGAGCTAAAACTCTGTTTGTTGGTTGGTTTGTTTTACAGTTATGTTGCTATGATTTTAGTTTCATTTTATCTTTTTAAAGATTAATAATTCAGAGTACAGTGCTCTGTAGCAGAGCAGACAGCAGGGACAGCTGATATCCTGCATTTAACAATGAACATTTTCAACATAATGTGCTGTATACAGTGTATCACTGTATTGATGGTAGTGAGGAGTAGTGTATGAAGCCCTCTATTGTGTTTATGGCTGCATGGTACAGTGGGCAATGTTTATCCAATACCCAGTTATCTCTCAATCTACATTTAGTGGCCACTTTATTAGGTACACCTGCACCCACACAGCAGTACAACAACATTTATTGATTGTGCAGGTGTACCTAATAAGATAGTAGGGGATTTATTTTTTTTTTTTGCCTTTACTGTTTTATGCATTACGCTAAGCTAAGCTAAGCTTTTGGCTATAGCTTTTTAGCATGTGACTGTTTTTTATTTTCCCATCTAATATTTGGCAATAAAGTGAAAAACTGCATTTTCCAAAACAGTAAACTCTTCCCTTTTATTAATTCTGCTGTGGAGTTTGAGATTATATTTAGTGAAACATGGTGCTCATAAAAGATGCTGTGGTCAGTGAACTGCAGCCTCAGTAGATGCCTTTTGCTCTTTTCCTTGGTCACAGCTGCATTTTGACTTTAAACGAAATATATCATGAGAGAGTGAAGTATGAGGCAAAAGCTGCTGGTGCAGCGACACAGGAATAAATACAAAGAGGATAGGAGGAAGAGGAGGAGGGGAAGCTTTTTTGCATGCTGGAGTGATTTTTGGATCCTTGTGTTGCTATGGAGATCAGTGTTCATGGCCACACGCACACACACACACACACACCACACACACACACACACACACACACAGAGCCCTCTTCAACCCCAGCTCTACATCAGCTTTTATCTGTTATCAGGTGTGAGGTATGTACGGAGGTGGCAGTGTGTACTCCATGCTGGAAGAGTATGTCCATGTGCAGTTGTAGAGGTCAGAAAGAGGAGGGGTGATATGATAAAACTACAGCAGTATAACATGATGAAGCAAATTTTCTTGAAATTCATTTAAGCAGCTATTGATGATGGGGATATCTGTTTTTGGCTCGCCCAGTAAATCAAATACCTGTCAAATCAATGTGCTTTATCACATTAATGCAAAAATCCTGTAAACCCAATATTTCCATAAAGCAGCCCTGCTTATTGATTTTCACAACTGCCCACAATGACCTAATGCAAGCAGAGATATTAATGGGATAGATCATCATATCACTCTACCCCACTTTGAAGGCAGTGGTTTTAATTTTCCAACAACATACAGCACATTCAGTATCTGGTTGTTTGTCTGAGAAATTTTGGAAACACTTTATTTTACTGCACAGGTCCCACATTTTTCTTTTTTTCTAATCAAGAACCTGCTCAAAAAGAGAGTGTCCGTTTATCCTCTTCACAGTGCATTAAACATGAAGAAGATAAAGGGCCACTTTATTAGTGTTCATGGGAATGGCCTGTGATCAAATACACTGGTGCTTGCTTTCATACAGTTAATTATGATCTTCCTTTGTGCCCAAGCTTATGTTTACTTGGGATATTTCCTACTGTATGTGACTGACGTTGTGAATAAAAAAAGATGATTGAAAACAGGCATACAGTATATTTTTGTTGTCTGCACGCCAAATATACAGTTGCTGTGTGGTGGAAAGTTCTATTCACACAATCCTTTAGCTAGTGGCTAAAAGGACTTTCAAGCAAATGTAATCTTCCATGACCCTTTCTTGTAGTTATGATTGTAATGATAACTTACTAACACATCAAACTTACGTACATGCCAGCAAATGACATCTGACTCACTGTCTACTCAAAGCATAGAGAACCACACTGGAAATTATAATAATACCAATCATATTACTCAGTGACTCAGTAATACTGTATATCCCGCTGTTTCAAACCAAGGAGGAAATAAAAGCAAATTAAATCTGATCATCTGAAATAGCAATGATTGATAATCACCTTAACTTTTTCTGATAAGTAGGACAGCAGGCTCTCATAATTCTGAGATAATAAGTTATAATTACGAGACAAGGCCTCCATTTTGGTGGTTTGGTCTTCTAAAAACACAGACATCATGAGTGTTTTCTTTTTCCAGAATGGCTTCACTCCTCTGTACATGGCAGCGCAGGAGAATCACTTGGATGTGGTGCAGTTTCTGTTGGACAACGGCTCCAGTCAGAGCATCGCCACTGAGGTAAATAAAGTCACACACACAAGCACAAATAGATAATATACTGTACATGTACACTTAATGCCTGTTTGCACACAACACACGAGCCCCTCACAGCTTCTAATAGCTACCCTTCATCCCAGCCCTCGTTTAGCTTCCCTGTAATTACAATGCAGCGTTATGACCAACAGATTCTTTGTTGCAAATGGTAAATAGGTGCCTGCCACTAGTGGCTCATTTAGGGGACAAAGGCTGGATAACATACAGTATGAAGTCAGTGTTTATTAAACAGACTGAGAAGACAGAGTGAAGGAGGTAGAGAGTCAGCAGTGGCAGCAGTGTGGCGTCGTTTTCATTCAGAGTGACCTTGGCTGTCTTCAGCTGCCGACGGAAGAGGGAGGGGAACCAGTGACGTTACAGGAGTGTGACATCTGTGGTGTGAGCGAGTGCTATGCTGTGAGTGTGCCAGAAAGATCCATCATCTGCAGGAGTACCGGCAGACAGCCAACTGCCGCCACTGCAACACTAAAGTGTGACAAACACATCCTCATTTTGGTCAATCTCGACTGTCTGAAGCACATTTATGAAGCTGGTTCTTCAAAACAGCAGTAAAAAAAGTACTCCACAGTACACCAGGATTACTCTATACTCCCAATACTACAAAATACAATTTCTGTATTATTCAGTTAGATTTTGAGAGATAATGTTGATGTTGACAAAGATGAGGACAAACAGTGGAGAGACATATTGGCATATTCTGTATGTAACAGAATATGTTAATTAAACAAACAAACACTATGTAAATTTAAAGTACATGCATACAAAATAAAATGTAAGCCTTCTTTGAAGTAGGCTGCAGTGGGCTATTCACTCTAATCAAAGAATAAGTAAACAAGATTATGAATCTGACTGCAATTCTTCAGTACTTGACAGCTTTTGGTACTCATTGCCATTCACAGATGTGTGTCAAAAAGTACTGTTTTATATCCAACCCTACCAGAAACCATTCATCTTGAAGGCACCAAACTCTGGTGTTGTCAATGACTGAATCTGAAATACGTATGTGCAGATATATCAGTTATAAAGTGTGTTTTGGCTGTCAGATTTAGAAATGTAAGTAAAGTTGCTGTAATTGGCATATACAACACAGTTTGATACAAATTTAAATTTGATAAAGTTAAGTTGTTTGTTTTAGTTGAGGAAAACTTTTCTTAAATTTTCTTATTGACAACAAATCCCAACCAAAACTTCCGACATGTTAGTCCATCTAACACCCAGTCTGTGGTATTCATTCCTGAAGACGTAAATGTTTAAAAATTGGTCACAAATATATAGTTTAATTTATTAAAAAAGGCTCTGTAATGTCCTTAAACAGCTGCACACTGTGGTTTTTAACAGCTAAGACTCAAATGGGAATACGTAGTGCATTAATTGGGGACTTTTTCCTCTGGCGGACGTATACACATTTGGTGCTTTAAGAAGTATTTACAGCAGCAGCAGTGTATGTGGGATTGAATGAAAATAAACCACAGTGCTCTAGTTAATGGTAATGAAGGAACATGTCACCCAGTGGCTAATTAATATGTTTATATTAGACAACAATAGAGCTTTGAGGCACAGTATATTGTCAGTAGCATTAGTTTATTATTGTTGTTTGGTCGTTTCATTGGATCTTTCATTGTATCGGTTTGTCTCTGCTGCATGAACATGGAGGCAGTGTTGACTCAGCTGCCTGTGTTTTCTGAACTTACAGCTGAAGCTGCGTCCATGTCAGTTCAGATATCAGTGTGGCGTTTACAGACCTCTCTCCTTGATAATTCACAAACAACTCAGTGGCAGTGCGTCTTCTTCCTCCTCACCTCATCTCTCTCCCTGCTCGTCTTCCTTTCACCTCTTTTTTTTCTCTCCTTCTCTCTTCCCTCTCCCTCTCCATCACTCCTCCTTCTGTCCTCCTCCTCCTCCTCTTGCCATCCTCCTTCTCTTCCTCCTCCCCACATTCTCCTCCAATGGGAGACAGAATGAATTATTCATGTGAGGAAACATATATCCATGTTTGAAGCAACTCCCAGTGTTTAATAATTCATATTTAAACATTTCAGCCTAACATGAGGCAGAACTGATTTGAAAGTCCTTTGTTTGTTTTTTTTGTTTTGTTTTTTTTGTTGTATGTCTGCTTTCAGTCATTTTTTGTTGTATGGTTTGTATTTCTGAGCATTAAATTAATAGATCACATGATGCACTACAGTGGCAGAAGCTATAAGACATTCTTCAGTAATATCCTATATTTATATATAAATTTATCCTCAGTATATTCTCTGTGATTTGAGGCTCATCTTGAGATCTGTTGCCAGTTTTTAAGGCATTTTAAAAGCCCTGTTAAAATGAAGATAACCTGTCATGTCATGCTTAGTTTCATTTATTCTATCGTTCTGATTTGATGTCCTCCTGTTGTTGATGTTTTTAGTAGCTAATTTTGTCAAGCAACATTATGCTGTGTCATTGCAAATCTTCAAGCTCGCAGATGAAGATCAAAAACCCTCCTTTACTGCCTTTTTGTTTTCTGCCTCTGCCTCTGTTGTCTGTCGAGGTATTTTTAGGACAATAAGCTGACTTTGTGTCTTCTCCCAAATCCCTAATGAAGCAGATGAAACAGGAGGGTAGAGTAGCTCTGGAATGGCTTTTGACTTTAGAGATTCTTGCTAAATACATGCATTTGAACATGTTTGTGTGCCTGTGGATGTGTATATGTGTGTGTGTCTTGCAGACATGTTTTTGGCTCAGATTATGAATGTGTGTTAGCATGTATGTGTGTGTGTGTGTGTGTGTGTGTTAGCATTGGGTGTGTTTTGGTTGTTTGTGCAGACGTTCTCTCCGTTGCAGTCTTGTGTGTGAGTTTATGCAGGATCTCTCCTGGGGGAGGTTCTGCCTTTGATGTGTGGGTGCACTGATGCTGAGTTGGTTTTATCCAGACAGTTGGCGTCCTGTATAAACACATGCCTGATGCACAAACACTCGCACACACACATATATCATCTTCTGTGTTGTTTTACTTGTAAGAAATCTTTCCTTTCTTTGATGACTCATAGATACTGCTGCTAGTAGCCTCTGCTTTGTCTCTCATTTATCATATTGCCTGTGTCAATCAATGTGTTTGTGTTTATTTACATGTCTCCACACAATCCCACTCGTGTACACTTTTACATTAGTATGCAGTTTAGGGCTGCAAATAAGTCATTGTCATTATCATCATTGATTAATCTGCTGATTATTTTCTTTATTAATCAATGATTTGTTTTATCCATAAAATCTAAAAAACTGAAAAATGCCTGATCTAATTCCAAGGTGACGAAGCAAAGCACTTGACCAAAATGATCAATTGATTATCAAAACAGTTGCGTATCAGTTTTCTACAGATGACTAATCATTTAATTGACTAATCACTGCTCTAATGCAGTCGCTTTCATCTTGTCTGCTTCTTGGTTTGTGCCCATTAGCAGCTATATTTCCTTTCAATTTGTCCTTGAGTGAGAGACTGAACTCCTACTTGTGCACTTTAAGTATCTTTAGAATATCAGCTAAAACAGTCTAAATTGCCAAATGGCCTCTAAATTGCCCTGTGTTTGTTAGTGTGATACTGGCAACTAATGTTTTTTGTTAAAGTCACATTTTTCCCTGTGTGAAGAATGATGCTGGACAGGAGTGTGTGTCTGTCTGAGTATTTGAGTGAGTGTGGCTCGGCTGTGTAAAAAAAAAAAAATACACGTTGCAGTACTCGAGATGAGAAAGGAATACTAACATTACTCTGGAGGCACAGCACCACTGCTGACCCTCCTCTGCTTAATAGGCAGACAGCAAAGGCAGCTGTCTGATTTATATAATGTAACATTACACATGAAGGCCACGGCTGTAGTGGGAACAGCAGTCATTCACTTCAAAAGAGTTTGATTTGATTTTCTTCCGGTTGATGCTTGAAAGCAGCAGCAGACAGAAAGATCCTGTATAAAGCATCTTTTATCTCCACTGCAGTCAAACCTCTGAGGAGGCAGTCAGGTGAATCTGGAGAGGGGCACTTGTGTGTACACATATGTATTGTTTCTGTGTTTTTTAGCCATATTCATGGCATGGCTATTTCAATTGTCATTCAGTCTGTCCTCCACTTTGGTCCAGACTGAAATATCTGTACAAATATCAGATACCCAGAGAATTTTCATCTAGCCTAGTGCTACCGTGAGAGAGTCGTGGTTTTGAGTGAACATATGTCATCAATCCTAAAATGGATTTGCTCTGAAACATTGATGTCCTCCTCAGGATCCCCTGACTTCATCTTTTGCCATTAACAGGTCAAAATTTTAATTTGTCCAATATTTTTATGAGAAAATACCTGCAAAACTAATAACATTCCCATCAGTCTCTGCTGTATTTGGTGTTTGGTGCTCACCGTTTGCCCTAGGTTGACTGTTATGGTTGTTATTTTGTTAATAATAATAATTACCAATTAATAATAATTAACAAACCTACAGAGAACTGTTACTGCTCTGGCCCCTGCTGCTAGCATCCACACTGCTGTTGCCAGATTATTTTGGTCCAATTTTCAGGCATTTGAAGTCAGTGTCTGTCGATCTTTGTTTTAAGATGGATTTATAACGTTTATAGGAGTTTTTATTGACGTTTAATGTTACACTGCCTCCCTTACTCCTCCACTCCTCCCGTGAGTGTGAGGACGCATGCTTGGAAACAGGAGGAGAGGAGAGAAATAAGTAAATGCAACCGGAAATGAAAACAAAACATAATAGAGACTCTCACACTGAGCTGAAATGAAACGACTGCATACAGCATACTGCACACAAGTAAAATATTTTGTTTTCTATTTTTTTTGCATTTTTCTTTAGTTTTCTCTGGAAACACTGGTGCTAATTAGTAAATGTTAGCATGCTAACACACCAACCTAAGATGACGACCATGGCAAATATTACCTACTAAACATTAGCATATTAGCTGTCTGTAGTCTGCAAAGCACACTCTTAGTCTATTATATTAGTCTATATTTTGCATATACTTATTCAGACTGAATAAATGTATACAGAAAGTGATTAAACAGAGACTAAAGAAAAACTGTATAAAACAATATGAACAAAGATGTTTTTAAGATAGTGAACACCTGCACACTCACTCCAAACCACAAACTTGTTTTAGCTTAGAACTGTAAGTGGACACTTTGTGAGGCCTTTAAGAAAAGAAAACAATTATGTGAGGAATTATTTTTATGTGGGAAATATATGGGAAATTTATGGGAAGATATTATGAAAATCAAAGCTTTCAAATGGTATCCACATCACCCATTTGTACTGTAGCGTATCCATCTCACAGACAAGTCCAGCCACACCAGGAAAGTCAGTGATGATACTGTTTCTGCTGGTCCACAGGATGGTTTCACTCCTTTGGCGGTGGCGTTGCAGCAGGGCCATGACCAGGTGGTTTCCCTCTTACTGGAAAATGACACCAAGGGGAAGGTCCGCCTCCCGGCACTGCACATCGCCGCACGGAAAGATGACACCAAGGCCGCCGCCCTCCTCCTCCAGAATGACCACAATGCTGACGTGGAGTCCAAGGTACACTCTCTGCATGACAGGCAGGACTACAGCTCCCATCATGCCCCTCTGTCAAAAAGTGATTTTGTTTATGTTAAGACTATATCCACCTTATTTCTAGCCCCATATTACCTTGCATGAATTATGGGCGTGACTTTGAGTCATTCCTTTAACTGAACCAGCTACATTGTATTTCGTTTCTTAAAGATTTTCAGATGATAAATTATGAGCTGTAATTTGTCTAATTTGAGAGCTTAGAGGTGCTGGTAGGTGGATGTGGTTGCCTTTGGGCAGACTGTTCTGCCCTGTTTTCAGTCTTTGTACTAAGCTACACTGGTTGCTGGTTTTAGCTTCTTTTTAGTGTCCTCAGCTGATTCTCAGCAGAAATCTTCAAATTTTGTGGGTAAAAAACTATAGTTATTCTATATTTTTTATACTCAATATTCTCTTAAAATACTCTAAAATTAAACAATGAAATAAATGTTCAATTTTACAGTAAATGACTGGGCTCTTTTAAGGAGTTGAGTAAGAGGTCTTCTAATAGCAAAAAATAACTGTGATTTTAAGTAAGGATAATGTTATGTTAATAATAAATTAATACATAAAATTACGTAGCATTGTACTTATTATAATATGTTATTTTCTGGATTGATGTTAAGTTGTGGAACTATCATCAGTGACTGTTTTAGTTTGTTTTTTGAAGAACCTTTGACTTTTTATGCCCCCCACCCTTGTTCCCCACAGAAGAGGTAATACATCTGTAGTACAGAGCTAATTCTCACAGACAAGGAAAAACAAAGAGTCATGCCCATGATTCACATATGATATCATATACCATGGGGCTTGGAATAACATGAAAAGACATTTTCTGTCATTGTGTTTTTTATTGTGAACTTGATGGTGTTTTTTGCTCCTAACGCGTTTAAGTCCCTCAGCTTTTTTGTGGGACAAAAATGCAACAAACATTTCTATTTTGAGTCTCAGAGCAGGAAACCGTGTTGACTTTTTTTTAGCTGACAGTAATAATGCTGAACAAATACGCAGATTATAAGGGAGAATCTCAGTCCCTCATCCAGTTGTATGTACCTCTGTGTGGTTGCCTTTTAGTTCTTTTCATTACCTCTGGCCACATTTGTCACATGTCCATCCTACAGCTTGGTGCAACCATGGTGTTGTTGTTGTTGTTGTGGTGCACTAACCACCCCATTCTCTCCTCCTCCTCCTCCTCCTCCTCCTCCTCCCGCTATTCGTTCCTTTTTCTTACCCGACTGCTCCACCCTTTCCCCTTTTCCCTTCTAGATGATGGTGAATAGAACAACAGAGGTACATCTTCTCTTCTCTTCTCTTCCCTTCTCTTTCTCCTCCTCTTCTTTTCTTCTCATTGTTCACTCATAGGTCACCATTGCAAAGCCAAAGCCTTCTGTCTGCTGGCATGATCGTTAAATGCTGGCATGAATGCTTTTGCTGCTGACAACGCCTCACCTGCGTGCCTGTTTTGAAGCCTGCATTGCATTTCGACTTTGCTTTGTGTGTTATGCAGTGGCTTGCTGCTTCGGGGCAGAAATGTAATAAATAACTGCAGATTTTCAGTTACCTTCAGTTTACCTAGAGCTTGTTAAACCATTTGATTTTTAGGTCATTTTCAGTAACTGTACCGTAAATTCTCATATAAAAGCCAGGGGGACATGGTCAGCATGAACAAATAAAGGCCGGGTGCTAATAGAGGCCGAGTAAAAATTGATGGGGGTGAAATTATGTTTCCACAGCACTAATACCATCAGTGCTCAGCTAGTGTTATAGTCACCACTTTGCTGTTCTGGTTTCCATTTTTAAGCTCTCTTACACCTGTTAATCCAAAATTTTCCACTTTTCTGCCATCAGTGAAACTCCATACTTTCTGTAGATTTTTCACTTTAAAAGCCTTCATAAGGCTGGAACACTTTTACTGTGAAAGATCTGCTGAGTTGCGTTGAGTTGCATTTACAGTAGCTGAACGTAAATAATAACATTAATTGGTAAATGCAAACAGGTAGAGAAACTGAGTGTAGCAGAGTGGTTAGTTACTGCTGTGGAAATGGACGTAACATTGAATTAATCAAGACAACAGGAGGAAGATTTGAGTTTGCATTAACCAGAGAGTAGGTGAAATATGTTTTTAATCTAAAGCTGTTCCATGTAAAGACCTGGTTCCAGGCTTGCTACAGAAAAAAAGATGTTGTCTTCATAGACATATAACACATATAATATATAATATAACTAATATTAATGATTGTAAAAAATATGAATATATAGGACTTGACTCGATAGATCTCAGTTGTTACTTTCTGGTCAAGTTGCAGGGTACCTGGATGTACTCCTGGTCTTTAAATGTTATTTAAAACCTTAGCGATGCTCTTACAAGGAATAATTCACTTGGTGGAAGTTAAATGACAAGCTTAGCTCCAGCACCTCTAAAGCTCTCCATTTAACTCTTTATATCTTGTATATTTGTACAAGAGCTTCATATTTTAGTGTACAGACATGAGAGTGGTATCAATCTTCAGATTTCACTCTCTGCAAGAAAGCAAAGTAGAAGAACTAACATATAAATAATAAATCATGGATTTTAAATAATCAAAAGTGATTCTCTGTTTGTGGTTTGGCCAGAAAATGACTGGTATGTATTTCCCCTTTTGTGCCAGATCATTCAGCCCTCACCCTCTCACTGTTTGTCCTCGTTTACTGTAAATGGTTCAGAACATTTACAAGTTTCTCTGCATCATGTTTCATTGACCATTACGGTATACCCAGCAAACATGATGCAGCGTGTGCTGGGTAACAGAGCATTTGTATTCAAAATAAAAACAGCTGTAAGTTTGCATCTGCTAGCCTTCTTGTCTTTGGCAGTGGTATTAATGTCTTGTTGGAATATACCAGGGGTTTCTTTTTATCCTCTCCCCCTGACATCTCTTTCTCCATTCACAGTAGCACCTCTCCTGTAATGTGATCCTCCTCCAGTTACAATAATGTTTTTCTGACATCTATCAACAAGAAAAAGTGCTTTTGTTACTTGCACTTTCTTGGGCGATTGCTTGTGATGTGCACACTCTTGAATTTATTTCAGTATTGTATATGCTGTTAATTGCTAAATTTACTGAATTAGAATTTGGCTGTGCATGTGAAACTAAGACTCTCATCCAGCTGTCAATGAGAGGAAAACACATTAGGGCTGAAGTTGAGCTTAAGCATGCCAATAGATCTTACTGAATTGCATTTTTAACAAACATGAACTTGAAATTGTGCTGACGATCCTTTAAGATAATGCTAATTACTGCCACAGTGCTCACGAAGCGGTTTCATCAGCTTTCAATAAAACAGCTCCTTGATTTAACTTTTGATCATTTGATCAATAGCATGCCTGTTTGTTGCTTTGGAAAAGAAGAAAAACTGTTCAAGATTATCTAAAACAAATGAGTGTGTTATGCTTTATGTCTTATGTGGTTTGTTTAGGTCAGGTCTTTAAGCCGTTTCCCATTAAATCTAGATTGCCTTTAAATAATGCAGATGCATGCTCCCCTGCATGTCTGGTGTTTTCTTCCTGTCAGATGAAAGCATATGACCAAGGAGTGATATTTTTTAGGAACTGACACAAAATCTTAAATGGACACGCAGTATTTAAATTTCCTAGATTGATGAACTGTGTGTGGTTTTCATTTGACAGGAGCTGTTTATTATGTTTGCTTATATTGTGAGTTTATCCACTCCAAACCTGTAGAGTGTCTAGTTGTGGTGCACTTGCCCTGACTATTACACGAGAAAGGGAGAAATATACACTCAGTGGTCACTTTATAAAGTTACAACTGTAAAATCTAACATAACACCTCAACCATTAAAGGATAACTCTGGTATTTCTGTGTCCATGTTTTTGGGTGTAAATGATTGATAGGGACAAAAATCTTCAGAATCGGTGCAGTATTGAGCAAGAACAGTGTACCTGGCCCCCACGAACAGCTGCTGCAGTGTGAATCGGTGATGCAATTGACTGCATCAAAGTATGTCCACTAATGTGTTTGTTTTTGCTCAGTTGTTATTATAAGTGTCTGACAACATTATGGATAGGATACATATCAATAGCACTCGCCATTGACAAAAACATCTGTTCTTTGGGTTGTTGTGTGGTACTTTTACTCACGTACAGGATCTAAATACTTCTTCCGCGACTGAAAGTCACACAATAATTGCTCAATACTGCACCAATTCCAAAGATTTCATTTTTAGAAATATCACTCATTTATACCCTAAAACATGGGAAAAGGCCCAGGTTCAAAAGTACTGGAGTTATCTTTACAAAGATAATAATATTCAGTTTCTGTGTGTTTATTATTGAGGTTGTGCTTTGCAGTGGTATTGAGCTGAACTGAGAGTTGTAAAATATTGGAAACATATTTCAATATAATGTAGCCCAATACAACACCACTGCAAACCATAACCTCAGTGATGAACATATAGTTACTATAGAGCTGTGTTACTGGATTAGATTGCACAGATGTACTTCATAATGTGGCCAGGGAGTGTATTTTTATTCTAAAAGTAAAATCCAGCACTGTGTTTATTTTGTCAGTTTTTCAAAGCATGTTTGACTTATGCTTAGTCCTGGTCTGCTGTGCTCTGTTCAGTCTGCTTTTAGCCAATGCTACTATATGTAACGCCCCATCATGCTTTGCTCACGAGTCATTACGAGACATTCTTTATCTCCTTTTCCTCTCTCTTTAATTGATTCTGTTCTTCTTCCTGTCTTCCTGTCTATCTCTCGTCCCTTCTCAGAGTGGGTTCACTCCTCTTCACATCGCGGCTCACTACGGCAACATCAATGTCGCAACACTGCTGCTGAACAGAGGGGCAGCTGTGGACTTCAAGGCAAGGGTAGGTACTTCGCTTCAAAAATAACACACACACACACAGACCTTCTGAAGTGAGTGCTGCTGCAAGCACTAATTCCAGTACTCTCATATCAGAAGGCGGGATGATATGTAGGAATGTGCCTGTGCCTGTGCCTGTGTGTGTGTGTGTGTGTGTGTGTGTGTGTGTGTGTGTGTGTGTGTGAGTGTGTGAGAATGTGCAGGAAGCTAATACTGACACATGTAATTCTACAGCTGTGCTCATCACTCTGCTCATCCTGTATGATCTTATAGACTGTAGGAACAGATGCTGGGTGTTTGTAAATGTATACTGAACTTCAGTTGAGCTCAAAGTTTCAAAATGTAGGTTTTTTGTAATTTCACCAAATATGTTAGGACCTCTGTAACAGTGAACAAAGAATCAGCAGACAGAAATGACTTTATATAACATTTACTGTACAAAATTGTACCTAGTTTTGGTTTGTTTCTCAAGTATGGTAAAGACAGCATGAAATAAGTAGCGCTGGGCCCCAATGCAAGACGGTCAAAGCGTACCCTGCCCATCACAATGATCCAAAATCATCACCCAGAATTTTCCACGGACACAATTGCACATTTTTACATTTAAAATCTTCCATTAATCCTTCTTTACATTTATTTTAGAAATGTAACACAGAGGTATGAGTCAATGAACTATATGCTTGTATCTGTAAAACTGCGATGTTATTGTATTGTTATTTATTTGGTGAATGGATGACACCATGGACACTGGACATACTTACTTCTTAACAGTTAAGTGTAATTTCCCCATGTATACTATAGACTCAGTGTTAAAGATGCTCAGGTTCTTTTGATACACTGCTGGAAAGATGAAAAGATCCTGAACCTTTGCGGGCCCCAGTGCAGCAGCAATACCTGCATATATGGTAGATTTCGCTCCAGATGATATAATGATGCAGTAGTTAGTAGACAATACCTAACACTCAGCAAGTGCAGCTTCATAGTGCATAGTATCCTGTTAAAGTTCATGTTTAGCCCACTGTAAGAACACTCTCCCTCTGTCATCCTCTGGAAAGACAAAGGAAAAATTAAGAAAGCAGGAACTCAGCTCAGTATGCAGTTGACAGTTCTGGGACTTGTATGATTACTTGCCTGTACAGGAAGATGCTGAACCTTTGTCCTCTTGCTCTGTTAAATAACAGAGCAGTTTTACTCCAACTGAATTAGAACATTTCAGACAACTGATATGTAATAAAAAGGTTGTCCAATATGCTTGGTATGGCTTCATTACCATTAACCATTGTTTTTTAGTTTCACATCACAAGTCCTGCATGATGTCATTTGTCAGTGATTTGGCATCTGACCAACAGATAGTGTGAGGATATTCTATGTTAAAAACATTAATGTTGTTATAGGTGGGTGGTAAAACTCTGCTCAGCTCTGTGGCTGGCTGATGAATTGATACTTTTCTCTCTCCGCAGAATGACATAACACCTCTGCACGTAGCATCCAAACGTGGGAATAGCAACATGGTGCGATTGCTGCTGGAAAGAGGGGCCAAGATAGATGCACGTACCAAGGTATACACGCACACCCACACGTGTTATTTTGACAAGTGTAGATTTTTGACTGATGTTGATATTTAAATAGGTACTACACAGATTTACCACTCCACTTTCTTAAATTTGGGGGCCTTCAAACAACAGACCCTCCAGGTCTGGTAAATGCTTTGTGTATAACAAACACACCTTTCTAGTTTTTCTGTTTAAACTTTGTAGTTTCCATGCCCAATCCACAACCATTCATCTTCTAACATTGGCACAAAAAAAATACCTATATTATCATTTTAGTTATACGTTTTCCCACCATGTATTATTTAGCTGAAGGTTTTCCCAGCCAATAGACAAACATGTTATCCTTCAAATGTAATGAAATCATGAAGACCATCCTGCAGCTGTGTGGGAGTGAAGGGTCACCTGTAGTGAGGGTTTCACTGGTATTAAGTTCAAAGCTGAGTGTCAGACTGAAGCTGCTGTACCTACAGTGCACTGTTGGTCTTCATAGGACGGTCTGACTCCTCTCCACTGTGGAGCCAGGAGTGGTCATGAGCAGGTGGTGGAGATGCTGCTGGACAGAGGAGCTCCTATACTGTCAAAGACCAAGGTATTTCTCCTGCATCTTCTTTTTCTGTTTTGCGTCTTCTCATACCCTCTGTCTTGCTGTTTTCTACTCTCACTTACCTGCTTCATTTTTTAAACTGTGTCTCTGTGCTTCTCTGTATTTTCTTTTACTCTGCCCTACCTATTTTTAACAATTCTCTCAAGCAGTAAGAATTATGCCCTTGTCTTGCTCTGATTAGATTTACAACAACTATATCCTCTGTTTTCCCTCCAGAACGGTTTGTCTCCACTCCACATGGCAACGCAGGGTGACCACCTCAACTGCGTCCAGCTGCTGCTGCACCATGAGGTGCCTGTGGACGATGTGACCAATGACTACCTGACAGCGCTGCACGTGGCTGCCCACTGTGGACACTACAAGGTGGCAAAAGTCATCGTGGACAAGAAGGCCAACCCCAACGCAAAGGCACTGGTGAGGATGAGGAGGATGTTTGGGGGGTATAGAGAAGTAGCTTTAATTAAGTAGTCTTAATAATCATCATGAGAGTGAGGGACATTAACCAATCAGATCAACCCCACAGCTCCCCTAAGAAGTATTGTTATCATTGGTCAGTCGGCCCACCTCTTTGGGTTCAGACTAAAATATCTCAACAACTTTTGGAGGTATTGCTGTGAAGACTTTCCCCAGATGATGCATCCTGCTGGTTCATATTTGCGATACTATTGGATGGATTGCCATGAAACTTGGTACACACATTCACGTAAGATCAAAATTTCAATTTGTCCAGTACATTAATACCTGAAAAACTAATTACATTCCTATCAGCTGTTTGTCATCAGCATGTTTAAATGTTGGATGTTGGATATGGTAAACATTACATCTGTTTAACATCTGCATTTTAGCCTTGCCATCGCAAAGCACTGCTGTGTCTAAGCTCAGCCTCACAGAGCCTCTAGCATGGCTGTAAACTCCTAGTTTTGATGGTGGATGCAGAAATGAAAATTTTGAAATTTCCGGAGATGCATAAGGTGCAACAATCAATGATAACACATTTTTCTTTTATTCCTTTCCTTCTCATAAATTATAATAAACCGTGCTCTTAGAGGACAGAATAGGAAGTGCATTTTATCTCCCTCTGTGTATTTACCTTGTGCCTTTACATTAATTGGACTGAGGTTCATGTTTGAAAGAAGACTTGAGAGAGAGAAAAGTGATAGAGCAGTGTCTCTGTGTAAAATGAATGAATTTCTGCAGAGACTTGAATTGAAGCTGCAGTGTTGCTCAAGTTTGTGCCAGTGGAACGTTTAACTGTTGCATTCAGGTCTTGATGATTTAATCTCCCAACCAACCAAAAATTTCTTCCTTCCTTTCATGTCTCTCATTTCCTCTCTCCCTCCTTTTTTTTCTTTTCCTCCTTACCTCCCTCTTTATCCCTAATTTTTGTTTGTTTACAACAAAAATCAGAGAAATATGGGACTTACATGGAAAAGAAAAGACACAGCACAGGAGAGAGAACATGAAGAAAATGAATGAAGGAAGCAGACAAGGAGACAAAAAGAGACTTTACAATCACAGCCACGGTCTTTGGTGTTAAGACAACCATCTCTGTTCTGTAATGGGAGAAGTCTGGGTGTGGTTAGAGCACTGGGACTTTATAGCCAGAGAGAATGAGCAGGAAAAAAGGACATGGAGAGGAAAATGAAGTCATAGGATTGAGCCAGAAACCTCAAAGTCAGGAGTAAGTAAGAGAGGGAGGGAGGGGGCAGAGTGTATGAGCTGGCGAGAGAAGAGTGAGTTGTAAAGAAAAGTATCTATTTCAGTGCAGCGTACTTTTTTATTTTTTTACAGCTTACAGTCGAGTCAATTATTTCCACACATGCTTGTCTGGTTTGCATGCAGAAGGGTTGAGAGAAAGAGTGAAAGAAAAGGGGCAAGAGGGAAGAGGAGGGGGATAAAGGAAAGAAGGTGCCCCCTTTGTACTGTTTTTTCCATTTGGAGTTCCAGATTTGTCTTCCACCAGTTGTGCAAGACCTAGAAACACACAAACACACAAGGTTTTGGACTATTTTTACACTTTAAGTTGCATTTATTTTGTTTTCTGTCTTTTAGAATGGTTTCACTCCCCTGCACATTGCCTGCAAGAAGAACAGAGTCAAGGTGATGGAGCTACTTCTGAAGCATGGAGCATCCATACAGGCAGTCACTGAGGTATGTGTGTAGAGTATCTGCGTATGTCATGAAAGCAGTGCGGTGTCAGTTGTTTTTTAAGCTGTTGACTTTGAGTGTTTTGTTCTTCTGCTCTATGAACTTCCGGGAGCATCACAAGACAGCGTCGGCAAGTTTTCTGTTTGCGCAGCGTTTCACCTGGGTTCAATTTGTTCTCACAGTGGTGGAAAGAAGAGCTGTACTTTAAGAACAGTTTTACAACACTTGTAATTTACTTGTACATTTTAATGTTCTGCTACTTTATAATTCAGCTCCAGGAAAGTTCAGATGGAAACGTTTTATTCTACTGCATTTATCTGACAGACTGAAGATTTCAAATGCTGCAGACACAGAAAAAGATCTTAATCTTACCAAATCATTCTAATAATATAATGTAATAATTTCAGCTTGTTTTAAGGTGGTTATATCTATTACTTGTGTATCAAATAAGAACGTGAATGGGGTCACTAATATGATGAGGCCAGAGAGAATTATCACCTGGATCTGTTGCTCTCCTCGGCTCTATATTGAGCTTCAGCTCATTGTTGTATTGTCTGTCTGGCTCCCAGCTTTACTGTTTTGGTTCACTCTCATGGTGTATTTTTTGGCAGCAGTAGTCAGCTGTTTTCTCTTCACTACCTTGCACTCACACTACCTGCAAAAAACAGCTCTTGAAGACTGTAGACATTCATACTTAACAGAATATTCTTCTGGTTCTGATTCTCCAGTCTGGTCTGACTCCGATCCACGTCGCAGCGTTTATGGGACATGAAAACATTGTCCACCAACTGATCAACCACGGGGCTTCACCAAATACAAGCAATGTGGTGAGTTCAGGAGATCCCTAATTTCTTTTCAAACTCTAAAAGGGAATCAGGGAATATTGGACTTAATACGGTGGACACAAACAAAGCTGCAAATGAGAGCTAATGTGGATGTGTAAATATGTGACTGCGAGTCAACATGTTGGTGATGATATTGTGTTCACGACTCCACTGCTTCAAAGTGGCTAAACGATCAGTCATTGCAGGATTAAGTAGAATGAATGAAAGATCTTGACTTGTAATGGAGTATTTTTTTACATTTTGCATCTGGAACTTTTACTTAAATAAACAATCTGAGCACCTCTCCCAAATGACTTCATGCTACACTGCATGTTTATGCTATGTTATGCTGTAGCAAACTCCTCCATAACCTCCAACCCCTTGTAAGTCAGGAGAAAGTACTGGTATATTAATGCCATGTGTCCATCAACACTCTTCTATAGAGGCTACAAATGCTACTACTGACCCTGTTAACTCTTAAATCACATTAACGGCGAAAGATAAAAGAAAGAGGAAGAGAGAGATAGAAGGGAGAAAGAGCAGAAAGTGAGTGAGCTTACAGAGAGGGGGGGAAGAGCTCTGCACAGTCAACTCTTCAACCCCAAGTATTTGGTCGCCCACGCTGTGTCTGTGGCCAGGTTACCGTAGAAACAGAGCATTATGGGACGTCATTATGGTGAGCTGGGTGTGGAGAGCGAGGGGGTCTCTCTCTCTTTTTCTTTCTCTCTCTTTCTTTCTCTCTGTTCATCTTAACAGAAAGGGAGACTTTCATGAGGAAGGAGGGCAGAGGAGAGAGTCTCAAAACTTTGGAATAACTACTAATCCCTCCCTTTCTCTCTTGTCTGTGTGTGTCTGTGTGTGTGAGTCAGAGGGGGGAGACAGCGCTCCACATGGCAGCGAGAGCAGGGCAGTCAAATGTGGTCCGATATCTGGTCCAGAATGGAGCTCGAGTGGATGCCAAGGCCAAGGTAGACCACGTCACATCTGACTTCAGACAAAACACAAACATTCTTTTCCACAGAAAATACACTGAACCCATTGAGTTTCTGTGTACGTGTGTGTGTGTGTGTGTAGTATCTATGTATGTCTGCTTGGGACACAGCACAGTATTGTTGTATGTAAGAGCATGGTTTTGTCTTTGCACGTGTCTAATTACTGAGTGACTACAGTGCAGAACTATTCCTCTTGTTTCCAGTTTGAGGTTTTGTCTTGCTCAGACTTTTGGATGGAGAAACCAGAATTTGGTTGCTTAGATATACTGCTATTTTCATTCATTTTCCTTGTTTTAGAATTGACCTATTATGTTAGAGAAAGTCCTATTTTTTGAAGTGTAATCCACTAGCAAAACCAGTCCCACTCATTATATCTGAGGAAATTATCATTCTGAGTTGCCTGAATATTGAAAATGGATGACTTCTGGGATACAGATTGTACATAAAATACCCCAGAAGTACAAAGAATGGGACAAACAAAGCAATCAATGTGAAAATAATGTGACCATGTGAAAGAGGTCACTACAGAGAATTGTTACCTGATTCTGCAGCGCCTCTCAGCTTTATGGAGCTCAATTCTGTCCGGACCACAACGTTACAATTTAGTTCACTATCACTATTCTCATAGGGTTGTTTTCAGCAGCATCTATCATCAGTGAAAAATCTCTAAAAACCCACTGTCCACTACCTGCTCAGCAGCAAACAGCAGACAGACACAGTTAGAGACCAGCTGGTGACCACAGTGGAGCATTTAGCAGCTAAAGAGATATTTGAGGTAGAGACCAAAACCAGAGCTGAAAGAGCGTGAATATTGGACTTATACTCATCAGGTGGTCAGAAACACCACTTGATATGAATTATAATGTTGCTACATAAATAAGCAGCTGTTTGCTCCAACTTTGAGATATCAACTTAAAAAATTATATGTCGATGTTGAGTTTACAACCGTTGCCCCCCAGGTGGCCAAAAAAATCAGTTTTCACAGGTTTAAGCAAACATTTACTCTGACCACATTGTTTTCTAGATATTAATAAGCTGTTGTCTATGTTTGCTTGGTTGTTTGTCATCAGGACGACCAGACTCCACTGCACATCTCAAGCCGCCTTGGTAAACAAGACATTGTCCACCAGCTGCTGTCCAACGGAGCGTGCCCAGATGCCACAACCAGCTCCGGATACACACCTTTACACCTGGCCGCCAGGGAGGGACACCGAGATGTGGCTGCAGCACTGCTGGACCAAGGAGCTAGTCTGGGCATTACGACTAAGGTAAATATAAAACACACACACACACACACACAAGAAAATATCTGTTTGTGTTTACATACAAATATAGAATGGGAAAGCCAGAGGATTACTACTACTCCTTTAAAGTGGAAGAAGAGCTCAAACCTTATTTATTTAATAAAAATAATTTTGCATTGCAAGTAAAATCCCTGAATTTAAAGTGTTACTCTAGTAAATGTACTTCAGTATTACAAGCCAAATATAAATAAAGTAAGAAAAGGAAAAATATTCAATAAGCATAAACACAAAAATGATCCCTATTACAGTGTTTTATATATCGTAGGATTATTATCAATAATGCATTTATATGTATTTTTTATCGTTGGTGTAGGTGGAAGTAATTTAAACTTATAAAATAAATAAAAAGTTGGGTTGATTAATCAACAAAAACCACCAATTTCACACAGACTTTTATGCCTACAATTGATTCTAAAAACCTTATGTTTCTACTCAGTGAAATTATTTTTAATTTCAAAGCTTAAACAATGTTCTCAAATTTGCTTCTGTATCATGAAATCTGAAAGAAAAAGGTGGATTGCTCAAATAGAATTATACAAAAAACACGCTTTTAGTCAGAAGCTTTTCTTTAGAAATGATTTGCAAAATATGCAAGGTGACTATTAACTATATTAGATATATATAAATAAAAAGTACAATATTTACATGTTTAATATGTGCATACACAAATACTGGCCCATAAAACACAGGAGGAGGAACAGAGTTCTAGATCTGGTTTGCTGCTGCTAAACTAGTGTTGTTCCTCTGCAGCAGGAAGCGCTTGGAATGTTTTTTCTTAATGCATGAATGCTGCATAAATGTACTATTTTGAATTACTAAAATCAGAGGGATTGGGAAATACCAGTTACAGTTGACTGTCTGCCAATGGAAGAGTTGGGTCATAATAATGTTTTGCCAAAATTAGAGCCCAGAGTCTGAAAACACTGTTACTGGAGGAGTTATTTGTCCAGGTTTGGCTCAGTTTTCATTATGCATTACTCATTTCAAAACATCAGTTTAAACTGCAATGGAGCGTTTTATGGCAACAGATTTCAGCACTTTGAGGAAAGTCCCGAAACCCTAACTATGATGTTGGTCACTTTTTTTCATGACTGGTTGGCGAAAGAAAGAGAGGAACAGGCCCCACTCATTGCCTTTATATGAAATCTCTTGTTTTTAGGGTGCTACCGGCCAGGAACAAAAGTTCATTGAATTCATAACAGTTGTGCAGTGTAGTTGTTGCCAATGATTTAATTAGAAGAAAAATGCTAAATAAATAAATAAAAAGATGTGTGCATTCTTGTTAGGTCTGTCTGCACTGGAGTTCATTTTGAACCATGGTCACGAATCTATGTTGCCTCATAGCTGAAGAATCTGATGTAACACACACAACACAACACACATCCCACTTCCACACCCTGGGTCCATATTGTGTTTCATCATTTTTAAGTAATCAGTTCTCCATGCTGTCATGACATAACCCTGCAAGACTGATCAAACACATATGGCTCTGTGGGGCAGCCGGGTATAGAAAACTAATTCATATGAGAAGTGTAACTAACTATTCTGACAATCATGGAGCTTCTCAGATTAGATTCTGTATTAAATTTGGTTTAATGTTCTTCTCGGTTGTTGTGTGCCTCTCCAGAAGGGCTTCACTCCTTTGCACGTTGCAGCAAAATACGGGAAGATCGAGGTTGCCAACCTTCTTCTGCAGAAAAACGCCCTGCCTGATGCTGCTGGGAAGGTAATGCACGCTTTAAGCGATGGTGTGTGCCTGAGAGAGAATGATTCAGACAAAAAGAGAGTGTGTGTGAGCTCCCATGTACAGAACAGGACACAGTAAAATTGTCTTCACTCTTTTATGCACTCTTATACACACACATGCACAGCATCACATTAACTGTCTACATGTTTGTTTTGTGTAATCAAAGCTCTCACAGTATTCTCTTTTATCACCGTTTTAACAATGCTTGTGTGTGTGAACAGAGTGGACTAACTCCACTGCATGTGGCAGCACACTATGATAACCAGAAGGTGGCGCTCCTCCTGCTGAACCAGGGAGCTTCACCGCACGCTGCTGCGAAGGTAAGGGACAGTCAAAGTGTGTGTGTGTGTGTGTGTGTGTGTGTGTGTCATAGGAGGTGGAATTGAATGTTCCTTAATGCATTAATGCACCAAAACCTCACTCTCTCTTTGGCCCGGGGTGAAAGCAGGCTGACCTAGTTTCAGTCACCCACATTACACCATGTTCTACAATGGAGTGATGCATTGTGATTGGCCAGTTTAACTCTCCTGAAAGAGCTGCCACTGAAATCAGCAAAATCAGCAAGCCTCCGTTAACTTTTTCTTCTACACATTTTAAGAAGACAAAACAATCATTTTCTGATATCGATTAACATCATAATACTGTAACTTAATCCAAAATAACACAACAGAAAACAGTTCTTCACATCTAGTTTTTAATTTTCCTGGACTCATTAATGTAAAAGAATAGTTCAGCATTTGAGAAATACACATAGACAATTAAGAAGATTGATACCACTCTCATCACCAGACAGTAAATGTGCAGCTACAGCTTAGCCTAGCAAAAAGAACAAGATATGGTTTTATTTGAATATCTGTCTTTTTACACTTTGGCTTTTGTACAGAGTAAACAAATGAGATAGAACAGAGCAGACTGTGTCTGATTTATCTTCAGACAGAGCTAGGCTAGTTGTTTCTCCCTGTTTCCAGTCTTTATGCCAAGCCAAGCTAACTGTCTCCTGGCAGTAGCTTTATATTAAACACTCAGCAAGAAAATGATAAGTTTATGTCTCAAAATGTCAAACAACTCTTTGTTTGTTTGTTCGTTTTCTTTTGGATCAAATTGATCCAGTGGTAGTTGTCTGTACATCCATCATTACACTGCAAACAGGAACATTTGATATCTAATTTGGCATACTTTTAATGTTTAATGTTTGTTTGTGTTTTTTAATGGATAGGTGGCAGTTTGTCTAACTGTGAATAACTCACTGACTCCATAGCAACACTGTACAGTTCCCTCAAAGCCCCAAATTATTGGAGTTGTAGGTCCAAAACTTAGAGCATCATTATCCCCAAAATAGAAGTGAGACAATGAATAAAAATAGTAAGAGTTGCAAAATGTATTGTCATAACTTGTTTTCATGTGATATGATCATATGATCATCATGGTACCTTTATGACTTGAGAAAAAAGTTTTAATTTTGTTTTATTTAAACTAACTGAGAATTAGATTCTGAGTATATTTGGAGGGAAACAAATAAACATTCTTCTCTGTATCTCTGCACCCAGAACGGTTACACACCGCTCCACATTGCAGCTAAGAAGAATCAGATGGAGATAACCACCACGTTACTGGAGTACGGCGCCTCCACCAACACGGTAACACGCCAAGGGAATCACTCCACTGCACCTCGCGGCACAGGAAGGCAACGTGGACATAGTGACGCTGCTGCTGGCACGAGACGCTCCCATTAACATGGGCAACAAGGTGAGATCCTTGTGTGAAAAGTCATTACAGATGTCTGTCTTTGTATAGGTGCATGGGTCTTACAGGTAGAAGGGATACTTAAAACGTGAAAGTAATATTTACAGTGTGTGCTATAAACTTTGTTTAATGGCCAGGGCCTTCATTTTACTTTAAAAATCACAGTGTTTTTATCCAAGACTGTTATTTACTTCTGTTGGCATCCAGTTTTTAATGTTTCCTGTCTCTTGTGATTCATCACCATAATACACAAACCTGTCATCCTGCTCTAAACAAGCTTCATTTCTTTCCTCTTGATTATATCATACTGTATTAGAAACCTTTCTAACCCTTCATCTTTTTGTGTATTTAATCGTCTCTTTGCCTCCATGTATGTAACTGTATTTAACTGTCTCTCTCTCTCTCTCTCTCTCCATCTGTGTCTTCAGTCTGGTCTGACCCCGCTCCACCTGGCTGCCCAGGAGGATAAAGTCAACGTTGCTGAGGTCTTAGTCAACCAGGGAGCTATTGTCGACCCTGAGACCAAGGTAATGATGCTTGTGTCTGCTTGAGAGCTGATGTGATTATCGTTCAAGTCACACATTAAACAAAAATTTAAATTTTTAAATATTCATCTTAATATTATCAGATGTGGGATGTTAATATTACATTATAACTTTCATGTGGAGGTTCTGCCACAACTGTTTAGTGTTTTAACATGAATGATAATATTCACATCTGGATCCAACATTTCAGAAACGTGAACATCTTCATGTTTGATGATTACTATTGGTCCTAAAACCAGCCTATAGATTCACTCCCACCAACAACTGGACTGAATTGTGGGATTACAGAGTGACAGAATATTAGTGAACAGTAATTATTTTATTTTTTGCCATCAGCTGGGATACACTCCTCTACATGTGGCCTGTCACTACGGCAACGTGAAGATGGTCAACTTCCTGCTAAAAAATCAGGCGAAGGTCAACGCTAAAACCAAGGTAACGGTTTCATGTGTGTGTGTGTGTGTGTGTGTGTGTGTGTGTGTATGTATATGTGTGTTCATTACCTTTATAGCTATGTGAAGAGTTGAGCAACTGCATATCTCTTCAAACAGTGTATATTCACTGTATGTCACTAAATGTTCAAGTCAGTGGGTGTAGCATAAATGCATTCTGCTGTTGTGTAACTGTTTCAATCTCTAACCTTCGTCTCTCTTTACCTCCTCTGCAGAACGGCTACACCCCTCTCCATCAGGCTGCACAGCAGGGACACACACACATCATCAACTTGCTGCTTCATCATGGAGCATCTCCCAACGAACTCACCGCTGTCAGTACACATGCACACAGGGAAATTTCTTGCTTGCAATCTGGCCTCTATATTAGAAAACACATCTCCACATCAAACTCTAAATATTAGCCAAGCTCGTGCTGAGAGGAAGAGTTGGTTTTATTTTCTGATACTGTTGAGTGTTTCAAACAAATGACTCACTCATTACTTTTTTTCCTCCAGAATGGGAACAGTGCTCTGTCCATTGCCCGGAGGCTCGGCTACATCTCTGTAGTTGACACACTCAAAGTGGTCACAGAGGAAACTTTGACCACTCAGGTGCGTATGTGTTTCTGCAACCAGGTCTCCAAGAAATGACATTTATGTACAGCTAGTACAGGAGTACAGGAAAGAAAAAAAAGTATACCTACAAAGTTATATGCACATATATACACACATAGCATACATGAAAAAAAAGTTATATAAAAAAGGCTTTTAGTGTGAAACAACGGCAGGAAGTGTGTCAATAGAGCAGTTTAAGGTCAGAAAAAAACAGTAAAGTAGAAGTGACTGAAATTAAGTGGTGAATGCAAACTGTTCAAATTCAGAGCAGAATGCTGAGCGTGACACAACTTTGTTTTAATGATGTGGAAGTTTGCATAATGCTGAATTCATGTCCAAGTCCAAGCCACAGAAGTTATTCAGAAAGATGACGTTTTGATCTCGGTTAGATCTTTGTCATGTTAAAAATTCTTAAAAATGGTGCTGACGAAGATCAGTTGTCTTTTTCAATAAATTTTGTTGCTTGACGTCAGCATGCAGGCGTTACTTTTTACACTAATGCTGATTTTTTGAATAGTTTTTTACCCTGTATGTGACATGTGTTTAACTAAACCCCTTTGTGATGCTGAATTTACCAGCCTTCTTTATAGTTTTCCTTTTATTTGTTCATGCTGGCTTGGGTAATTTGAATATCAGCTTTGATTTGATGATATTTGCAGTAATTATTAACTATTTTCTGTTCAACAGACGGTGACAGAGAAGCACAAGATGAATGTTCCAGAGACCATGAATGAGGTGCTTGACATGTCTGATGATGAGGGTAAGGATTCACTCTGTATCACTTTAAATCCACGCATTTGAAACAGTTCTCCCCCCCCATATGAACTGACTTCAGTCACAAAACCCTGGAGAAAGAGCCAAAACCTGTAAAATCTCAGGTTGAGTCATAATTTGGCGTTTCAGGCTGATTGCCAGGGCTCGTCTCCTCGTTGCCAAATTTTCCCTTTGTTGTCAAGGAAACAGTTATTTTGTTGCTGCTGCTGAGTAATCAGGTGAAACAGCCAATATGTTTCATTTTATTTCATCATTTGACATTTTAGTTTCAGTCATGACTATGATTTAAGCCTTTATTTCGAAAGCAATATATCCAACAAATATAAACACATAGTTTTCAATGTACATTAATCACTTTTCTTTCTTTGTCTACGATTTTGTTATTGATATCATTTTCCATATTTTTTTGGTTTCCTTTTTTCTCTAACCTTCTCCTCCATCCCAATCACACAGTCCATAAAGCCAATGTCCCCGAAATGATCTCAGAGGACTATTTATCTGATGTGGAAGAAGGTATTTTTAATTTTTCTTTGTTGTTTTATTCTTTAAATCCTCACTTCTTTTTTTCCTCTCTTCATAACTCTCTCTGCATGTCAGTCCTTTGTTCTTAACGTTCTCCATCTCTGGTTTCTCTTTCATTTTTCAGTTAACCTTATATTAGTGGTGTCAAGATTTTCATGTACTTTATTTAATTGAAAGTAGTAAAGTACCATGGGAGCTTTTAAATTGTAGCTTTTAGTGTTCTTAGTTACTTTTTCCACTGTAGTGAGTGCTTCCCCCTTCGAATCTCTCTCTCTCATGCCGTGTTGTTGTAAAGCCTCCAGAATTTTCATGCATCAAAATGCAGGGGAATATGCCTTCCTGCAGGGTTGCCATGCCAACTGTCTGCTTATGGCGTTGTGGAGCGTGTAACAGTTTTTTCTTTTCACGCCATGGAGAGTAGATTCCACACACACACACACACACACACACACACACACACTTGATCCTTTGTCTTCGGAGGCTTGTTGGTGACGCTTCCATTGTAGCTTCACACATTTGAGCCAAAGCAAACATGGTGTCAGCTGCTGGACTCTGTGCGTGTGTGTGTGCGTGCGTGTGTGTGTGTGTGTGCGTGTGTGCATGCGTGGTCTGGTTCAAAAGTGGCTGAGTCTGAACTTTTCACTCACTATCTCTAATGAGATGCAGACTGGGGAACAGGGAAAAACCAGGAGTTGATAGATAGAGATTTTACAATCAATAGCTTGTTTCATTTTCGCTTGGCTCATCCTCCCCCTCCGGTGTTTTTTTCTAAACAGTCTGCATTCATGGTAAAGAATGGTAGGCTTTCATTTTTATGTTGTCACATGCTTCTGGCTGTCTGCAGTTGCTGGTTTTTATAGCTGCTAAATGTCAGCAGCCTGCAGAACTCCATGTTTCGTCAGCACAATCTAAACAGTTTATGTTCCCACAGTGGTTACACACGTGTGTGAACAGATATTACGAAATGACCAGGTGCGCCACAGTTTCTAATGGTCAGAGACAACCTCTGCTTCTGTCATCTATATTTAATACAATATTTATGTAATATAATGGAACATACATCTCTATATAGAACTGTGGGTCTGTCCCATGAATTATACCTTAGCTCTGAATGTTTAGGTGATGTCTGCTGAGCTTGCAGTAGATGGTGAGAAAGAGAAAATGAGAATGAGACAGAAACAGAGGAAACACTCACAGGATCTTTGGGAAGTTAAGCTGGTAGAGGGTGGAGGAGGCAGGAGGAAGTTTTTTGTAGCAAACACCAACTTAGTCAATGATTCCAGAGATATAAACTCAAAGTTTGTCATAACAGATGTTATCTAGCTTTCAGCCTAATGCTCAACTGGTTCTGCAGAAAGATTTGGAGATGAGGAACTCATTTTTCTTTCTAATCTCATCTATTATACTGTAGAAAAAGTTTTTAAAAATCATGTGCCACAAAGGGCGAGCAGCTAAGAGGTGGCTGCTTTTGAATAAGTTCAGCTACTGTGTCAAAAAAAATCAAGGATTATGTTTATTGTTACTGATGAAGCATGATCAAGCACGTGTTTTTTCAGTAAACAAGGGTGTAGGTTTGTTCACAAAAGGTGAAGTGAGATAGCAAGAAGAGAAAGAGGCAACATGATTGAAAAATGTCCAATATGTAGTCATTTAGTTGAAGAGAAGGGCCTCATGTCCCAGGTGCTCCATTCATGCATAATTACAAAAATATTCAGAATATTCCAAAGGGTGAATCCAGGCTGCAAAAATCAGAGGATAAATGGTTGAAGGTGTTTTTCTGCTTTGTTTAAACAGAGATGGATGTTGGAAATATCTGCATCAGCTACTCCTGTAAGTTTGAAAAATGGCAACCTCACTGCAACTAACTCTAATAACCAGATTTAAAGTGGTACAGCTAAACTGATAGGAACTAAACTTTCCAATGGTCAGAGATGACCTCTGCTGCCTATCATTTAAATTGAATGCGTTGTTTATGCAGTATAATGTAACACAAACACATGCGCATGTTTGCCCTCGCTCTGAAGCTGTGTGCGAGTTGTTGTTTTGGTTGTAGAGCTTTAGCAGAGTGTCCACCTTTAATTTCTAATCTAAAAATACATCACGTGTAACTCTAGGCCCGCAAACACACACACACACACGTACACACACAAGCTCACATACCAGCTGAGTAACAGCAATGATTAACATCTCCAATAACACACACACAGTCCATGATCTAAATCTGGACAGTCCACAAACCCAGTGAAGTCTTTGGTGAACTGTTGTGAGAGTTTTTCCAGAGTTGTAAAGTTAATTGATATGTGGTCAGCATGGATATAAAATCTGAATCATGAGATAGCTCCAGTATTTATAATACAATAACATAGTTACAACACGTTTGCTTATATTAGAGCAAAGTTTCCCACTTGCTCTGATAATTGATCTTGTATTAAATCATCTGTTTCCAGTGTTGTTTTTAGGAGGAGAACCAAACTCAGTCCTATGTTTTCATCCTTAGTCCTTCATGGCCGTCTTTGGTTTCAGCATTTGATGTTCTAAATATAGCAACTATACCAGCACTGTTAATAAGAGGGCAGTCAGCTCATTTGTCAAATGGCATCTGATCAATATACTGTCACTAATATCATCTTATATTGATAGTTTTACATTTAGAATTGAGTCAGACTTAAGAAGAAAAAAAAATCTGACCTTTAACATATACATTTATATAAACAAAGACCTGCACTTTTACCTATATGCACTAAGATGAACAAATAATATAAAATAAACAAGAAGTTGTGCAGGAGAGGTGGGAACACAAAGCTTATTCAAAGACCTCTCCTAAAAACTCAGGACGATATAAGAAGAATTACATTAAATAAAAGTAATGAGGGATTATTAAAAAAAAGGTGATTTAAAAAAACATACATACGTATGTAGGTATGTAAGACAATTCAACAACTTGCATGAGCCATCTGTACTACTCTCATTTTCCTAAATGCAACAAAAACACAAGTGTTGGTCGCAGACACTGTTTTTAACTTCATTCAGAAATGTGCTTACGATAGATTGATACGTTTGTGGCCTAAGTTAGAAGGAGATGAGTTAAACAACTCTCATTGTGATGCAGGTGCAGTTAAATAATCATAATAATTTCTGCATAATTACTATTACAAATAAGTTAATAACTTTTGTGGTGTTGCTGTTTTGGGTAATTGAAAATTACAAATCAGCATGCAGCACCCTCAGACTACTACCTCTGCACCAAGATGAAGACGGAGCTCAGTGGTCGCCATTTTGACAGTGATGATGACTTAATCGCTGCTGTGGACTGCTTTTCTCAGACTTGCAAAGTAACTGCACGTGCATGTAGCAGGAGCACTCTGCATCATTTTATGCTGTGTTCTGATTGGCTAGTTTGTAGGTGTGAGTTGTACAGTGTTTTTTTTTTTTTTTTTTAACCTAAATTTTTGGCACTCATCACCATGGCAGAGCAATCTAGGACTCACAGTTTTGGACTGATGACACAAGATTCTACAACAAAAGATTCACAGTTTTGTTTGGGATGGGTGTATAATGGTTTTTATTCAGACAGACTGAAAACTTCCCAGAAGACTTAAAACAGCTCTGTTAGATGCTGAGAATTTTAATATTTTTGCTATGAGAAATAGTTTACACTAGTAAAGCCAGACTTGAATGCACCAGAGTCTAACAGCTGCAGTAGTAGCAATGCAAAGACAAGCAGACCAATACTGTGAGTCAACCCCGGACGGAGATGGATGCTTAGTTCTGAATTTCTGCAATCACTGCCACAGCGAGAGGTGACAAAAAAACACAAGCTGTCTGACATGTGAGTTGACTCACAGAAGCAGCTGGCAGAGTGAGTCGAAAATACAGAGATCAAAAGGAAGCAGGATGTTATGAGCTAGCATCTTGACAGCAAAGAATGTGTGCTATTTAGTAGATGGAGAGACAAATGAGCAGACAGACAGGTAGAGCAGAGGAGGAGAGAAAAGAAAAAGCAGAAATGAAATAAACAAACCAGTGCACAAACCACAAAGTATACAGTTGCAAGATCAAGATAAAGTTTAGGAGAGCTGTGAGGATATTTACTGCACTGTATATACTCCTATAATCACTGCATAGGTAGACTTTAGATGTTAGACAACTTGGTCTGAGTCACATACCCACTTACTATTTCTGTCCTGCAGTAGAGATCTAGGTGTCTGTTCAGAAACACACACACACACACACACACATACAGACACACTCACACAAACACACACACATTGGATAATCCTAGAGCAGGGTGGGTAGGCGGGAGAAAGCTGATCTGTTTGTGTGAGCGCCGGGCTGTGAAAGAGAGATAGAGTGTGTGTGCGGGAGAGAGCGACAGAGAGTTGAAGGGAGGTTACAAGTCAAAAGAAAAAGTTAGTTCGGGGTGAAATCCTGCAAACTGGACGGCCGGCAAAATGAGGTGCTTTAAAGCAGGAGGTGAGTCGCCGCTCGCTCGGGAGGGGTTCTGCTTTTCGGGGTTGAAGCTAAAATGAGAGGGGATCCCGGAGAATGGGCTGGAATGTCGCCAGATGGGGTCTGTAAAGTGTGTGTGTGTGTGTGTGAATATGTCAGAGGGAAAGTTTAAGGGGGGGGGAGGGGACAGGGATGTGTGGGGTGGTGGTGGTGGTGGTGTGGTCTCCGGTGCTTTGTGGTTGCTGGAATGCCTTCCTTTTCTTTCCCTTCATTTCTCCGCCTGCATGCACTTGCTCCCCCCCCCCACCCCCCTTTTTTAACTCCTCCTCTTCTTCCTTCTCTCTTTCAACTCTGTGGTCACCAGTTCATCAGTAGGCTACAGTACATCTGAGGGGGAATAACATGCCGCTAACTGTATTCCTACTAGGCCTGTAATGTATGTTTCAACTCTTTAACCGCTTGCTTTACAGTGTGAATGATTTGTTTGTTGAGATGACACCGAGCTCTTCTGTTTTTATTCACTTTTACTGGAAACTTTGTCCTGTTGTCAGTGAAACCTGCTCTAAAGCTACAATAACTTAACTTTATTTATACCGTAAACTGCTTTTATTGCTGTTACTGTTAACTCACTAAGCTAACCACAGGTAAAAAGTGATTGACAGCAGCACTGTTTGTCGTTTGCAAGCCTAACCGGTCACTGTTGACACTGTTTTGTCATCGGGGGGGACTGAGACAAAAAGCTTTTTAGTGACAGCAAGACTTTTGTTTGTGTGTGTTTGTTGGACTACAGCTGAACTGGAAAACGGCCTCTGGGCAGAGGCTGCATTGATCTGTCGGTCTAAAAGAGCTTCTCTGTAATGGTCTCCATAGACGACACTCACTGGAGCCATTCATAGAATTTCCCACTTTTACACCAGGTGGTCAAGCCAGACTGCCACAGCTAAGTCTTGAAGCAGGACAGTAGATATTGAGTGAGGGGAGAGTATTAATCACTCATTCTCTGTACACTTCTGCAAAGTTCTGGTCACATACACCTGGAAAGACAACTTCTGCTTTCTTTTTGTAACCTTTCTTCTGCCCTGTGTGTTTCAAACCTCTAGGTGACGATGCAATGACGGGGGACACAGACAAATATCTGGCCCCCCAGGACCTGCGGGAGCTGGGGGACGACTCTCTCCCTCAGGAGGGCTACATGGGCTTCAGTGTTGGTGCACGGTCACAGAGGTAAGACACGCTAAGACACAACCCAGCCCATAATCAGTGTTATGACTGTCTACAAGTTTGTTAATGTACATTTAGCATTTTAATATCATGTTATAACATAAGTTACAGCTGTCATGAATTAGAAGATTATAAGTGATCTGTGAGATATGTTATGGCCCGGTCACACCAGCATTTATAACTGTAATATTTCAAACTAAAACTGAAAAAGAGGAAGCTGCCGTAGCTGTAGTGTTGTACTATCAGCTTTTATTTATTTATTTAACAAAATCTAGTGAAAGTTAACAAGCATGCTAGCTCCTCCTCTACATTCCCACTGTTGTTGCCTTTGTTTGTGATTATTTATATTAAGGTATTACCGTTATTTCCATAGATACATAGACATGTGGCAGAGTTACTTTTAAAGCTCCAAGAAACACAATGATTCCTTGATAATGTCGTCCAGTGGTTAATAGGATGGCAGGGTAATAGTGTAGGCACATGAACTAGTCTGTGTCTCATGATCTAAAAACCACATTCCCACACAAACAGGGCAGAAGGTTTTATAGCACTCTGACATGAAGTTGTTTTAAGTTGTTTGAAGTGTTGAAGTCTCATTATCCAGATAAAACCAAGAAGTAGTACCATGACAATGAGGCCTTACATTATTCTGTCCCCTGACCACACACACAAATACACATTTTCCCCTCACCAGTGGGAGGTCATAGTTCACTCTCTGTAGCTGTTGAACTTTTTGCTCGCACGAAAATATTGACACTTGTGCAGCGCGCTGAAGAGGGAGGTGGTTATTGAATATCTGAGGAGTGACACACATGGACACTGAGCCACAGGAAATTAGAAACATGTTCGATTGCATGGCCTTGAGCAGTGGGTTAGATCAACACACACTGTTTGAATGGGAGGGGATGTGTGAATGTTATGGGTAACCCAAGGCAAGAACTGGTTTAACAGATTTCTGCTCTCCTGCAGGGATAGGTTCAAATTATTTCCAGTTTAAGTCAATTTAGGAAGGAAATTATCTACAAAAATATCAAAAACTGAACATCCTTTTATAGGTTATTATATCCATTCTAATTATTTTTGCTGATCAATTGATGAATTTAAACAAAACAGCAGTTACGTCATGTTTGTTCTTTGGTTTTTCACATGCATAACCAATAGAGTTGTGAGGAGGGAGGAGCTGCAGCCTGTGGAAGCACTTTTACCACAGTAAAGACTCATTTTAAAGTTTTCCTTTAATGATATCTTCAACTTAGAAACACATGAGGCTCCTGGGTAATTTGATTATACTCTAGGCTTGTGTTATGGCCATCAATGGAACTATTTCAACTTTATTCTTGAGATATTGTGTGTTTCTCTGTCAGTTTGATATGGAAAATGACTCTGAAGACTACAATACCCATGAGTCTCAGCTGTAAAGAAGCCAGAAAGAGATGTGTAGCAAATTCAGATTATTTTATGGATCAAATTACTATGTAAGCGTCTCGCGGGTGCACATAGAGGAGCGTAGCAGCTAGAGGCAAATATCTAAGCAGCAGGAGTTGGTAGAGACCAAAGCAGAGCTAAGGAGGATGAATACTGGTCTTAATTTGTCAGGCAGACAGAGACATGACTCCAAGCGAATGCTAATGTTGCTCCATATTTGCTGACAGTATACAGTGAGGATGCCAGGCAGGATGACAGTCAGTCAGTCGGTCAGTCAGCAGCATCTGCTATCACTCTACCAGCCTGCATCTTTTCTCCTCTCTGCATCTCTCTGTCCGCTCCTCTGTTTGTTCATGATCTTTTATTCTCTCCTCATGTCCGTTCTTAATGTTAGTCCCAAAGTCAGGTAAGGCTGAAGGCATGAAGAGGCCTCCCTGCACCACTTCCCCCACCACCACCTCCCCACCTCTCCCATCTCACACCTTTCCCTCCCCCCTACACCTCCCACACCCCCAGACCCCAGTCGCTATCAATATCATGACTTTGTGGTCCAATGTAACACATATTTACTGAGTATGTTTGACTACTAACTTGATGATTTTGAGCATTTTTTATGTTGTGTTTAACACTGTTGTATGTTGACATCAGACACTGTGTTGTGTACTGTGGTTCACTTGTGGGATCTTTGTCCAGTTTCTTTCTTTCAGTTTAAAAAAGCTCAGCTGGATTCAACAGCCTGTTGTGTTTGCTTTGTGTTTGACTGTATCATTTATGCCTGGGTCTTTGTGGGGTTTGCCACAAAGGTGGAGCTTTGCCTTTTGCATCATTTTGGTTTTCTGTGTGGGGTCATCGAGCTTCCAGGGACCTGAACTGATATATCTGGAGGCAATAGGGATGCTATTGCCTTCATCAGTTTAGTGTCATATATAGTTTATGACAAAGAATGGACAGTGCAAAATAATCTAATCTCTCTGTGCTTTGTGTCGAGCACTGTTACTCTGGAGAAGGATATATACTTTTAATACAAGAACACGTGGTTTCACGTGTTCAAAAAGTACAGTTTTAATAGTGGAAATACTTTTAAAAACTTTATTTATAATACAAGAAAACAAAAAGTAACATCATACATATAGTTACAAAAATATACACAAAGAATCAGGAACAGTTTGACTGTAAAGGAAGTGGAAAAGTGCAAATACTTGTTACTAAGTCATTCACTGCTTGTTGCTCATGTTTATCCCAGTTGAACTTAACGACTGTTTGACCACTATCCTTTTCAAAGTATTCTAATCTAATCTTAGATGGCCCCTCAGCACGAAGAAAGAAAGCACAAGCACAAGGGAAAACAGGTTTCAAATCCAGATATGCCACAAATATGTCAACATATGCAAAAACTAAACTAAACAGACTTTTTAGAGGAAGAAATTGAATTGACAGTGAGGGTAGCAACAGATAGACCTGTTGTGCAATCTGTAAAATATATATCTGCGCTGCCTCTGTTTATTTCTGTGTACACACATACAATTTTTATTGGAGTCTGGTGGTATATCTCCACATATCAGAATCCCAAAGTCCACAGAAGCAGCTCTGTAATTAAACTGTCCAATAAAACATGTATTTCTTATGTATTTAGCTTTACCTTCAAACAAACTGAAGAAATATTATGTTTCAACCCTGAGACCACATTTTATCCTCAGAAAAGTAGCAGGACTAATGGTAAATTAACATTCTGAGAAAGGACTGCTCTCCCTGGGACTGGTCATCTTGAGGTCCAGTTATTATCCTGATAATAGGATGAAAACAATTTTGTTGCAACCACAGCCGCTCTCAGCTTCCATAGCTTTGTCATGTCAGAATTAGAGTGCTTTTCCCATGTTGTGCTGCACAGCACTTCCTCTGAGTATAGACTAATTGGTTCATGTCGTTTTACTTGTGCAGAGCAAATAGCTCTGCAGTAATTGTGGATGATGTTGCAGGCAAACATTCATCACATGTCACTGCTGAGGAATGTTCTTTATTTGCCTCATAAAAGTTTTTCCCAACATGCCATCGCAAACAACATCACAGAGTACAGTCACTGAAGAATGCACTGGGACAGAAACTTAAGCCTTTTAACAATCTACACTTTAATGTGGATTTATGGCCAAGACATGAGTGTGAGATAAAATTGAATCAGTTAAATATCTGCAAATCATTTCATCATGAGTGCCAATGCGAACTTCCTGTCCTAGTGCTGTGTCCATTGTCCATCATACAGTAATCTGCTTAACGTTCATAAGCTACCCTGCTTCACTCAGGCTTTTAGGGCATTCAGACTGTGTGCTGGCTTGGTGTGAGTAGCCCAGTTGAAGAAGCTGAAGGAGCTATAATTGTCAGAATAAGCATAGACAATGTACTAAGTAGTGGGGTTTTTTTGCACTACATTCATCACCACAAAAAGTATTATTTGGAAAATCAGCCAGCACTGATGTACAACTGGCTAGATTTTTGCAGTTCCTTAAGATGTTTTTTGTTGTCTCAGACAAATTAGTAGGCTCTACACCAGTTATTTCTTTCTATTGTTGGATTTTGTTTTGAATTCCCTCCTCAGAAAGGTTCTCTCTTGCCTTGTTGTTGTTGTTGTCACTGGTAGCATAACGGTCAGGTTCCTGGAAGCTGCATGCATTTAATGTGTTTTTGTTTGTTTTTTCTGTTCACTTTCATACCTTCTACCCACCCACCCCACCTACCCCCTTACGCCCTCACCCCTCCCACCCTCCTCACCTCCCCTCCTCCCTCACCTCCCTCTCCATCATTGTGACTGTTGTCTTGGTAATCCGTGACTGCTACGGCAACCACACCAAGCCTGCGTTCCTTCAGTTCTGATAGGTCCAACACGCTGAACCGGAGCTCGTTCACTCGGGACAGCATGATGATAGAGGAGATGCTCGCACCCAATAAGGAGATGGTATGTACACTGACTGGACGTATAGCTATTTAAAGGTGCCTGCGCTTTGTTTCTTTTTGTCTCTCTGTGTCTGTATTTCTCTCTCTGTCTCAGTCAGTAATCTGCAGGTCATTAACTTCACAAGAGACACAGTTCTGTCTCCAAAATGTGCCGAGCTGTCTTGGTGCTGTGCCAGGCTGTTCACCAATCCTCTTACACCTGAGTTGGTGCTGACATAAAGACGACCAATCCCGTTACATTTTACTGAAAGAGGAAATGAGATTAGTGGTTAGCACTGCTATCTAAGAAGGATTACTGTGATGGCCCACTTACTTAAAGGATGCAGCAAAATGGCACTTAAGGTAACAGAGTAATTCAGGTGAAACGATCCAAAAGACAACGTGACTCTTTTACCACCAAATCCCCCATCAGTGGACTTAACACAAGTGACATTACAAATACATTATTTTTTACTATAAATGACAGGATATATATGTATATTCTCAGTTTATAAGTATCTTTGGATATACATTATCAGTTTAAGATTTAAAATGTAGCAGCTGGAGTTGCTTGCATAGATAGTGACTGAGATGCACCTCAGTTACTTAAACTGTATTAGCACCAAATATGGGTCACTGGATCACCTGGTTTGCCTCTCAGACAGATAGAGATGTGCCCAGAATTAGAAGCACAAGATAAGTTTAGCCGTTTGTGTGGACAGGGCTGGTATTTTTTGAAAAATGTCAGTATTGTTGATAATAAAAAACCCAAGTTTATTTCTGTGTTTTATTTATTTATTTATTTTTATTTACTAGAATAAAGAGCTGCAGTAAGTTGATTAATCAATTAGTCAATTAACAGAGTAACTATTTGAATAATTTTTCTAGCAGAAAACATTTTAGTGTCTCAGGTTCTCAATGCAACTAGTAGCATCTTTGATTACACCCTCCTAACTGGTAAATGTCTTTCTGTGAAGATCCATGCACCCAAGCCCAGAGAGCCCTGATGATCACCAGGGTGATAGACTTCTCCTCCAGAGTCATAGAAGACAGAGTGGAGTCCCCCTTTAAAGTTGATCATTAGTGCCTCTAAGGGATAAATATATTGAGCATTTCCCAGTTTAAAAGCAATGAGACAGTGAACTTTGTTTGGTCTAAGTATGTGTCTGAGTTGTGTTTCTAAACATGAACTGTTGTTAAAAGGAGTTTGGACATGCTCTGCTATGCGTGACATTTTTTTGCAAATGTATAACAACCAGTTGAACAACAGTGAGACACACTGTGCTGTAATTTGAAAGAAAGCCTCAGAGTAGCATGATTATATGATATGTGAATGTAGCAGCTGCTAAAAAAACAACTTGTCTCCTCTCGTGCTGCTCCAGATCCTCTGTAAGGAAAAGTCTTTCATTGTAGAGCAACACAATAAGGTAGAAGTCATCATGCACTCCGTCCATCAGTGCATGTGAGAATATGTCTGTCAGAGTTTGTTATCATTCATTATATTTATTATCATATTGTTTTCCAGTTCAGTTATGTTCACTTGTTACCATGCTTATCTCATATCAGAGCATGTACTGTATATGTTCATCATTTTTCAAACATTGTAATACAGTGGGCTGATATTTCCTTTTCCATCTCATTTGTGCATGCACAAAATATCTCTACTAAGCTGTTTACATGGCTAATGAAAATGATATTCCACTAATAATCCCCTTTATATAAAGCCTGGCATACTCCAATTACTTCTACATACTACAATTGACGTAAAACATGAGATATGCCCTACAGGTACACCCTTTCTAACTTTTTAAAACATCCAGTTCTTTTCACAAATGTTTTTCTCCTTATGGTAAACAAGCAAGAGGCCGTGTGTTGCAAACCACCATAAAAACCTCAGTTGAGATGCATGTTCCAAATGTGCTGTATACATGTCTAAAGATTGATCCTTAAAACCAGAATGATATTGGTATACGTTACACGTTTTAATTGGAAAATGCTAAATTGGGACAAAGGACAAATTTGGAATATCCAAATGGATTATGTTGTTTACATGACTTGTACCAGATTCTGAATATGAACAATATTTTAGTATATTATAGTAGTATAGTGGAATATTATTGTGCATGTAAATGTCCTGTATGTTCCACTCTATGTGATCCCACAGTGCAATTAGTGTGGAATACATTTGGTCAATATACAAGTACTCTTTACTCAGTAAAACTTTACTTTGTAAACAGACTGTTTAAAAAAATACTTGAAAGTGTTTGACCTAAGATTTTTTGTAGAGTGGTTATTTTATTATTCTCCTCGTGTCAGCAAACTGTGTCTCTGTTAACATATCAGAGCCCAGTCTGGAATGGAAATATTGCCTCTATGTGATGATGATGCATGACCATGTCAAAACAACAAATGTGATCATACAGTGATTGTATCTATCTGCTGTGAACATTGCAGTGCTTCTTTTTTTCTTTCTTTCCTTCTTTTGTGGCATCTGATGTTGGTTCCTGTCTTTCATTACATCTTCAAAGCAGTGATTTTTCTTTTGAAAGATGATTATCCTGTTTATGTTTTGCTTTCTTTGCTGACATCCTGAATTTCATTAACATGTTTTTAATAGTCCATGTCTTAGTGTCATTTTTATGATGGTTTTTTTTTTTTCAAACTTTTGATGGCTGCTGCAGTCTCCTAAGTGCAGAAATAATTTTATGACTCAGCCATAAATCCTGCCGAATTGTACTAGTGGTGAAGCCCTCCATCCCCACTAGAGGTGTAATTTGAAATGAGCCATACAGTAACTGGGATGCTCTCTAATTATATATCATAGATCATTGTTAGTCCTTAATGGGAAACACAGCGACCTGTTTGCTAAAAAGACAAGGCCACAAAACCTTTAAAGCTAAAAACTTTAACTTCTACAAGAATTATGTGTCATTATTTGTGTGCTCATCATGGATTTTAATTTCTGCCATCTGGAAAATTTAGAAGATGGATTTGTGGGATGTAACATTTTGACATTTAATTTAAGTGCATGACTTCTTGAAAAAATCTTTTTGGTGTTTCTTCACATGTTGGAGTATCATTCTGTCACCATCTTCTTGTGCACACACAGGATTCCCTCAAAAAACACTTGTGCACTCACACATGCTTTTTATACCTTTACAACAACCTTTGTTGTCTCCCCTACAGCATTTGGCAGTGGCTAAGGACTTTGACAGTGAATCTCTGAGGAGGTACAGCTGGACAGCAGATGCACTGGATAATGTCAACCTCGTGTCTTCACCTATACACTCTGGGTAAGCGTATCTGAAAGGATGCGTGGATGAAAAAAACTATGTCTGTGTCAACAATGTTTCAGCTTTTAGATAAAAAGGAGGTAGGATGGATACAAGACAAGTGTTTGTCTTTGTTTCCACCTTCCTGTTTTCTATTCTACATCTGTCGATCTGCTGATTCTCTCTTTCTCATTTTGTTTCCCCTCGAGAAAACAGCTCCTACCTGTGGCAGTTTCTCTTCACCCTCTCTGATTGTCTGTTCCTTTCAGATTGTAAAGCTTATCTGTTTGCAAAAGTTACACTTCCATGATGACAAAATGGTAAAAACATGAGTACTGGGCAAAAGTTTTAGGTACTAAAAAGTGAGTTGCAGGACTGTTTAGTCTTCTTGTCACTGAAGAGAAGAATCTAAACATCTTAAGTGCCTAAAACCTTTGCACAGCACTGTATGTTCTTAGATGCCGCTCAAGACTACTGCTAGTGAGAGAGCGAGAGAAAACTGACTTTAGTTTCTCTCTCAGTATAACCAAATCCAAAAATCTGACCTGTGCTTATCTGATGCTAAAGGTCAGGTAAATTATTAGCCTTGCAGCAGCCGACCCATCTGTAGCTCACCTAATTGTGGAAATGAAGAAGCTTCAACTTAAAGCAAAAGGCAGAGATTTTGACGAGAAGATTGATACCACATTCATGTCTGCCTGGTAAATAAGGAAATGAAGCTACAGCCAGGAGCCAGTTAGCTTAGCTTAGCACAAAGACAAGGGGAAACAAGGGGAAACTGCCAGCTCACTAATTAAGTTCAGCAGCCTTGATGCTAAGCTAAGCTAATCAGCTGCTGGTTTTAGCCTTACATTTAGTGTACAGAAATGAGAGTGGCATCAATTTCCTTTTCTCTTAACTCTCTGCCAAAGGGTCTTTCCCAAAATGTTAAACTACTCTTTTAAAGGACTCCTAGGTAATCATCTTCTCTGGTATTTTCAATGACAAAGCTCTGTTGTTGACCTGTCACTCCTGCGTTGCTTTGTCGTCCATCCTGCAGTTTTTCCTCTCCGCTCCCGCAGTACGACAGCAGGTGATTGACTGTGATTGGTTGCCCTCTTTTTTTTTTATCGCCACCACTTCCTTGTTCTTGGTGACATCGCACCCTCCCCTCTCTGTTCACTCATAACATCGGTGTTTGCCCTCCTCACACATGACCCGTGTTGTTACAGTTTTTGTGTTTATTCTGAAATCTTTCGTGAGTCTCTAACTGATCTGAATGAATTTATGTTGCAAGATCTGGCAGAATGACATTTGGACCTGAATGTTTTTACACTTTCCACCAGCAATTTCTATTCTTTTACAGATCAGTTAAAATGGATTCAAACAGTCACGAATAAGCAGCCAGTTAAAAACATACCTGTTCTGGATGAAAATATTGCAACAGGTCACATTAAGTTTCAGTTTGTGTGTCTTATAGTCTGTGAGTGAATCTTTATTTTTGCTCTAGACTTAGTCAGACTTTTTAAAGGAAGAATTCAGGCACTCTTTGCTCAGCACCTACATACAAACTAACATCACATCTCAGTTACCAGATTGCATGGTGTGAATCTGTGTGTGTGAGTTATGTGATTTCCTGCTTTGCATTAAAGATGAGTTACAAACAGATTTACGTTACCTTCTAATATGGGTAAAATACAGGAAATACTGGAGGCTCCTGTGTTGGCATCTTGGCTGTGTAATTCATATGTCATCCACACAAAATAATAAAGCATTTAATCTATTTTTTATAGGTTTACTGAATTATGGAATAACATTTATTTAAGAATATCCATTTCCTTCGAAGTGGATGTAGAAAAATTGTGACATCTGCTTGACAAAGTTGTTGTTGTGTATTTTTTCCAACTCATGCCACCGCAGTCATAGCCAACACAGAAAACTCCTTCACATACTGTATCTCTTCTTCCTTCTTTCTTTATCTCTCTTCTCTTGTGCTCACACTGTGTGTGTTTTGAGGATCACAGCATGGGAAGCGATCACCTCAACTAAAGCTCCTCTCTCTTCATCAATACAGCTTTTAAACTAATAACTATATATTTTATTTCTTATCCCAATCCTTCTCTATGTCCTTCTCTCTCTCCCTCTCTGGATATCTCATTTTCTCCCCACATGCTTCTTTCTTTCACTGTGCCTTTGCACTCTCTGTTTCTCTCTCTCCATCTCCTATCACTCCTTGTCTCTTCCTCCTCTCCTCCTTTTTCTTCCTTTTTTGCTCAGGTTCCTCGTCAGCTTCATGGTTGACGCCAGGGGCGGCTCCATGAGAGGAAGTCGTCACAATGGCATGCGCATCATCATCCCACCACGAAAATGCACAGCACCCACCAGGATCACCTGTCGACTGGTCAAGAGGCACAAACTAGCATCGCCTCCTCCGATGGTGGAAGGAGAAGGCCTAGCAAGCCGACTGGTTGAGGTCGGTCCGGCAGGAGCTCAGTTCCTCGGGTAAGACTTTTTACAGCATTTTTTTAAGCTCACCAATGTTGTTGTTGCTGTTTGCTTAATTGCTTATTCTTTTGCACTTGAGTTCAGTGACTTGACATCTCCCTCCTTCTGCTTCTTGCCATCGTCATTTCCAACCATCTGCGTTTATATTTGAAAGTGTGAATGTGTGTATGTGCATGTTGAGGTGGAATACCTGCAGTTTAATTTGCAGTTTAAGTGTAATTGTTACAGTGTGCTCACCCTCAAGCAAGTTGTCCAGCTGTGTTTCCCTTTGACAAAGTAAAGGCAACATAACTATTTGATGTAAACTGTGTAGAAATGTAAAAAAAAGAAAGTAAATATGTGATCATGATTTGTTATACATTCTACTTCATGTTGGAAAGTGTTAAGAACAAAAGAAACTGAAGTGAATCGAAAGTCTTTGATTAGCTGTATATATTATAATTGAAATACAGCAAAACACATTCAAACATGTTTGATGAAGATATTTCCAAACTTGCTCTGAAAATACTTGTTACATTAGAGTCTTTACATTTACATAAAAGGAGCTATTTGTAAGTTTTGCTATTGCTACATAGCCAACATTAGCATTAGCACCTGTTCACTTACCAGTCTAGAAGAAACTTTGCAAGTTAAGCTTCAAACATCATTCCTTCACTCAAGACCTGTCTCCAGCAGTGGAAAACAATGCCATTGTTTTGCCTCTGGTTCTATTCGCATCTTTTATTCAACTGAAGTTATCATGTTAACCTGCTAGTCCATCTTGTCACTTTCCGATAGCGACTCACGTCCGGACTGCCCTGGTATCTCTTGTACTTTAAACACGGTTGTTGAAGCTCTTGGCAAGAGACCATCACCACCCACTCCTGCCAGGAAACTGGCAAGAAATTATCGTAATTAATAACATGGGGGCTGAGAACCAAAGTAGACAACAATATATTGCCTATACCGTGGTTGCTTGCTATTAAAAAGCCACATGTAATGAAAGTGGCTATTTTGTGCTGTTACTAAAAATAAATCCACTCCTGCCAGTCAATCAGAATCAGGAATTCTCAGTTGCCATGGTGTGATAACACCTACCTCTACCTCTGTATACGTGAAAGTTGCCGTTACTGATGTCACTAAAGAGTCCTGGAAAGAAGTCGTAGGAATCATCATATTACTGATTTAAAACAGGAAGTCGGTGGTGTGTGCTTTTACTGACTTTGTGAGTGTGTGTTTTGTGTATATGTGTGTTTCATTATTTTTGCGGACACAGTAAACTACATCTTCCCAGAAAGCTGCCAGCCCTTAATGAAGGCGAGAGCCTGGTTAGTCCAGTGCTACAGCTGGGACCCAGAGGAACTAGATTTGTTGGGTAGGAACCAAACATAGCATTCCCCCACCTCCCCTCCTGCTCCTCTCCCTCTTGTACCTCCCACCTCCTCCAAGGAAACGACATGACTGAGGCTGATTCATGCTGATGGATGTGATTATTTTACCCATCTCTGTTGACTTTGAGTTTTGTTAGGATATAGCATTAATATTATATGATTGGCATGTAGTTTTGGGAAGAAATCAATGACATATTGATGATTCTCACATGCTTTCTGATCATTTTGAAGGGAGGACAACTAACAATAAGTCTGGGAATATGCTTATTTGTATCTAAAATTAGCTGGAGGATGGGTCCACCACAGCAAAGTGGATTTATTTTAGCCTCAGGGAGAGACATAGAATATAGATTTTATATTTGAGATTGTAAAATTCTTCCTAAAACTACAAAGTATAGCTTTAAATCCATTACAGTTACTTTCCAGCCACTTTCATTTAGAGACCATTGTATGTTTTATTTCAGAGGCTTTCAGTGGGCTTCTGATGTCACTGAAAGTAAAGGTTTTGATTGGCTGTGTGGACTGGACTGCGCTTGTTGGGCATGAGCCTTTTCCTCCTCAAGCCAAGCATCATCCTGCTTCCCATGACTGCTGTTCACCTTTAAGATCAGTTTTATGTCATCCCACAGTATTTTTTGTGTAATTAATTTCCAGAGCCATTGGTGTATGGTATGTTACATTCACTTACACAGGGTAGACCTCAGGGTTTCATGGCAGGTTGGACAGGTGTTTATACAATGTCACATACAATTTAAAAACTGAAACTGTCGCCAAAATAGTGGACTAATTATGTTTTGTTAACTTCATGGAATTTTGATTAAATTTGGTTTGATTTGTGTCGTGTTGTCAAGCGCTACTGCCATTATTGTTTGGGTTTTTAATGGTTGCCAGTGAAGGTAGACTTTGTGAATGTAGAAATTATTCAGTTCTATCCAGGATTTCTTGCATTGTAATCAGAGGAAAGGCATCCTTTAACAAAAATCTAAAACACATGGAATTGTAAAAGTGGAATTTCAGCCACAAAATGTTAAGAGTTGGCAAGAGATGTGGGATTGTGTCTCATTGTCTGCTTCATGTAGGCAGATCACTTGGTCTTTAGCAGTTCCTGGTCATTCCTTCATTGCTCAAATTTAATTTATGAAAGTAAAAACTGATGTCATCTAGCAGAGGCTTTGGGGTATGTTTTTCTTCTATTGGTGGTGTCTCAGAGGTGTTATGCAATCAGCAGCAGCATGCGAACAAGCTGTATTGAAAAAGTTTTGTCATGCTCAATGTGCTACTGTTTCCATTTAAATATATGTTTTGTCAGGGCTGAACATGCCCCTGATCTGTATCCAAGAGAACACCTTTGGGATGTGGGATGTGTGGCCTTATTTGTTCAGTGTGTGGTGTTCCTGATAAAGTTCTCAGTGAGAGTGAGAGATTACTGTTTATACAAACATTTACAGGTGAGGTACAGAAAATAGTACACTTTGTGTTCATATAGGAACCCATCACTCATCACGCAAGTCTCTTTTTTTAAGTGTCTTTTTTTTAGAGCATTTCCCAAAGTGATGATCAACGAATATAGTTCCTCTGATACCTCCACAGTCTGCATTTTATTCTGTTCTATTCTACTCTGAGCGACCCCAACAACAAACAGTCCTCAGGCTAGAGTATGTTCATCCTTCTCTCTTGTGTTGCTATCATGCCTTGTTTAAGTAAGAGCTGTGCAGCTTTCTCCTCTCACTCAGTCCATTTCATTCGTCTTGTCACGTCATGCCAGGCCATGACATGCACTCCCATCAAACTGCAGCACTGCCACAGCTTTCATTATGAAGCAACACTGTCACCTGCAGAACCACAGTTCATTCACACCCTGCATCCGTCAATGTTCTTGATAAACATTTGTCTTTATTTGTAGAATTTAAGAACAGAATTAATGCCACTTTTATTTCATTATCTCAGATTTAAATTTGCATTAGTCAACCTCTTGTTGGACTATTCATTTTCACAAAATTCCCACAACCATTGCTTTGAGGAAGAACTAAACTGTTCTCTTACCTGCTCAGGTCAGATTCTTAACACACAAGGTTAAGTAGAACTATTTTGTTTTGGTTTACATGTTACTAACCATATCTCCATAACGTGTACCTCACCAGGCCTGTGATAGTGGAGATCCCTCATTTTGGCTCAATGCGGGGCCAGGAGAGAGAGCTGATCCTGCTGCGCAGTGAGAATGGAGAAAACTGGAAGGAGCATCTGTACGACTGTAAGACTGATGACCTCAATCAGCTCCTGAATGGGATGGATGAAGGTAAAGACTGTTTTTCTCTGCCCAATTATTCGGTCAAAATCTTGTCTTATAGTGGCAGATATTGAAAGGCTTGTCATCCTGGGACTTACAGTGTTGTTAAAAGTTCCTATGTGTAGGATTTTTTGTGATTTATAATCTTTCAAATTATTCTAATGGCGTAAGTTTTGATTTGTAGAGAAAACAGGTACATACTGTATTGTCTTCAGCCCTTCATTCTCATTGTACCAATAACTGATGCACCACCAACAGTGTCTTAACAGATATTTCACTCTTGTAAAATTCTGCTACATTTAGATGTATATATTAATATGAGCAAATAATTGCACAGTGTCTGATGTTATAGTTACCATAGCAAACCATTAGAGTTTAGTGTTCATTCTCCTTTTTTATTGTTTTTAGGCCCAGTATTTCACAATTAATAATACCAATTCATAGAGCATGTTTGCATGTTTTTAATGTTATGCTAGTGTAAGACAATGAATTAATTAAAGATTATAAAGATACCTGTAATACATCATTGCTAAAAGTAATGTGGTGGTAGGACTACAACCTGATCTGTAACTCTGGGTTCAGAAAACATTTGATTGGTGTGATTTATTATTCATAATATAGCTGCACCTATATGGGCACCTGTGTTTCCAGAAGTAAAAGTCCCATTCATTTCTCCCATAAAAGATGTAATATTGTTAACAGTTGGAGCACTTCTATGGTTTGGACTGGGATGAAACTCTCCCGGTTCAATCATCAGTCCAAAAAATTAACACCTGCATTACAAAATATCTGGTCCTTTTGTAAAAAGTCAAAGGTATAAGCTTGTGTACATAAAAGTTTAAAAGGGAGAAGTTAAACATACCTCCCAAAGTGCATTTTGGCAAGAAATCCTCTACTCACCAAGCTTAAAATTCTGTTACGTGAGCCGCTGACGGTGGGTGAAAGCTAAAGATAATGGTGTTGAGAAAACTTAAAACACAATATGCGGCTTAAATCAGTTCACTTTTAAATTCTAGGTCAGGTTTGAGGGGGTGTAGTTGGTTCTTCAGCTTTGTAAAAGTCACCGCACCCCACTGGTGTTGAGTAACATTTGAGATGTTGAAGAAAACTTTATAATGTATTTTCTTCCGCTGAAGAACTGGACAGTCCTGAGGAGCTGGAAAGGAAGAGGATCTGCCGAATCATCACCAAGGACTTCCCACAGTACTTTGCTGTAGTGTCTCGGATCAGACAAGAGACCAATCAGATGGGACCAGAGGGCGGGACTCTGTGCAGCCGCAGTGTCCCATTGGTTCAGGCCTCCTTTCCTGAGGGGGCATTAACCAAGAAGATCAAGGTTGGACTGCAGGTGAGTTGAGGGATATAAAGTAACATCTGTTGTTTCCATGTCTATTTAATAATATATATTATATTAAATTATATAATTAGCATTTCTGTCAGTAGTAGTTGGTAGTTGTAGTATCATTAGCATTAATAGCAGTAGTGTAGGCAGTAGTTTCAGTATAGAAGTAGCTATAACACCACAAGCAGTTCTGGACAGTTTGAGTAGAGCACAAACAGCAGTAGTAGTTGTAGTATTGTTAGTAATTAACATAAACACCCATCACTCATTGATGTTGTCTCTTGTTTCCCAGGCCCAGCCAGTACCTGATGAGACTGTGAAGAAAATCCTTGGTAACCGAGCAACCTTCAGTCCCATTGTTACGGTGGAGCCCAGGAGACGGAAGTTCCACAAACCTATCACCATGACAATCCCAGTCCCGCCCCTCTCAGGGGAGGGGCTTACCAATGGCTACAAAGGAGACTGTACTCCCTGCCTCCGCCTTCTCTGTAGCATTACAGGTGTGTGTATGAGTCTGTTAGTACACTTCTGCAGACATATTTAAGTTTTAGAGCTTGAGAGTGAGGACATTTTTGGAAAGTGGACCCTTGTGTGGGATATACATTATTTTAGTACAGCCAGTCATATAGCACCAGTCATATAAAGAAAATCTTCATGATGTTTGATGTTACTTGTATGACTGTCTACCAGGTGGCACATCCCCAGCACAGTGGGAAGACATCACAGGCACAACTCCTCTCACTTTTGTCAACGACTGTGTCTCCTTCACCACCAATGTTTCTGCTAGGTGAGACTCAATGATAAGCCAATGTTTTTGTCTGTCTGTTCTACTATATCTCTTTGTCTGAACTGTTTTCATTTTATTCATCATTTGTGCAGGTTCTGGTTAGCAGACTGCCACCAGATCCCAGAGACGGTGGGTTTGGCCACACAGCTGTACAGGGAGCTGATCTGTGTGCCCTACATGGCTAAGTTTGTGGTGTTTGCTAAGATGAACGACCCAGTGGAGTCCAGACTGAGGTGTTTCTGTATGACGGACGACAAGGTGGATAAGACTTTGGAGCAGCAGGAGAACTTTGAGGAGGTGGCCAGGAGCAAAGACATAGAGGTAAATACATATTTGTGTGCAGTTTATTATCTGTTCATTATCTATTCCTGTCAAAATGCAAGATTACAGATTAATTTAAATTACTTAATAAATAAAAAGCTTTTCACCAATATATAGTTTTACATTTCTTTTTACAATTAATTTCCAACTAACAGTTTTATTCTATTATTTATTTACTACATTGAGGCAGTTAGATGCAGGTGCATATCTAGCATACAACTCAAATACTGCATTATAGCTGTGCGCTGCACCCAGCCCTCATAATGGATATTTGGAAAAATGCTAATTTTGATTTAAACTTGCATTTTGTTGCTGACTATGATTGTTGTTCTCACCTTGTTAATGCGCTCTCTCAGGTTCTGGAAGGCAGGCCCATCTATGTGGACTGCTACGGAAATTTGGCTCCTCTGACTAAAGCCGGTCAACAGTTAGTTCTTAACTTCTACGCCTTCAAGGAGAACCGTTTGCCCTTCTGTGTCAAGGTACTCCTATATGCACTCTATCATCACCTACAACACCTCCTCCTCTAGGCAGAACATGACATTGGATCTATAAATGTGCATGGCAAAACTTAGTGAAAGCCACTAAAATAACACTTAGGTTGTCATAACAGAGAACAATAAGGGACGTCATGACTGTTTTAGCTTTATTTCCCTTTGCTGCCCTACTCTTCCACAGGGTATGACCTAGTTTTCTTTGTCACTGCTCATGTCATTGATCGACCCATAATCTTCATGTTATCCATAATCAATCCTCTTGCATCATTTGGTGCCCTGCTGTTGTGAAAACTATCTTTGCTGTGTGTGAACTAGACCAGGCTCCAATGCGACTAATTAGGTCTACAGTAGCAGGACACCTTGTGTATAATATGACATAGTTATAGGGTTGTTTGATTACTTTTTATTCAGCCAATGTCACTAGAGGCACTAGTGGCATCTTATGGAAATCAAGCTTTTAGACATACTACATGCTGCACGTTTAATCTTATAGGAGCTAATTCTTTGACCACAGTGCCAACAAATTTCCAACAGCATTAAAATGTGTTAAATATAATTCTCATCAACATCAATGCCACCTGTTGGGGTACCACCAACAAGGGCTTCTATTCCCTACTATGCAGGACCTGAAAATATAACTTCATAACATTTTATAAATGGCAGTATGTAATAGTATGTAATATACAGTCAGACAGTTCACATTAGGGCTTATCAATTAATTTTATGATTCTTTTCTCAATTAGTTGATTAGGCTATGAAATTGTCATTTCAACATGTCTTATTTACTTAAGTCACAAAACCCCAAAATATTCAGTTTACAATGATAGAAAACAAAAAGTAGCGACATTTCTCACTTCAGAAGCTTAATCACATTAGGGCTTATCAATTAATTTTATGATTCTTTTCTCAATTAGTTGATTAGGCTATGAAATTGTCATTTCAACATGTCTTATTTACTTAAGTCACAAAAACCCCAAAATATTCAGTTTACAATGATAGAAAACAAAAAGTAGCGACATTTCTCACTTCAGAAGCTTAATCCAAAGAACCTTTCTTCACTGTCTCTGCTTGAAAAACTACTGAAATTATTAATTGATCGACTAATCACCAGTGACTACCACCTTGTAAAGGAATGAGGTACATAAAGAAGCAATGTTATCTCTACAGGTGAGAGACCCAAGCCAGGAGCCCTGTGGTCGTCTCACCTTCCTTAAAGAGTGTAAGACCACAAAAGGCCTTCCACAGACCGCTGTGTGTAACCTGAACATCACACTTCCTGCAGTGAAAAAGGTAAGGTAGCGTGTACTCACCATTCTCTGTTGTCACCTTCATGACCATACTCATGGTTAGGGTAGTCTCGGCCCCAATAACACTGATGGATGAAAGACAGAGAAAGACTTTGGCCAAACTGCCGCCACTGTGTCTTTTATCTGTTTTAAGCTTCTCTCTGTGTATATCGGTTATCTATGCAGTGGATTCTTGTCATTGGCTGTTTCATTATGTTCCTACCTAACTTTTGATTTGGATGACATGCTTTTGGCTGAGGGCTTTTGTGCAAAAGGCTTCTTTAGATTATTAGGCTGGCTTTTTGTGGCTTGAGTTCATTTGCTGTTTTTGCTACTGAGTGTTGGCGCTTTATACTTTTTCCTTTTTTTCTTGGTGTTTGTTTGTTTGTTTTTGTTTTTTTGTTTATTCATTTTCTGAGTTTGCTAAAGTGGCTTCTCTTCTGAGTTGGAGCTTCTGTCACTCACTCCTTTTTCACACCCTGATGTTTCTTTCCCCCCCTGCTTTCCATGTTATGTTAATCCCCTCCGTTTCTGCAATGCATCTTGGGAACCAGGAAATGGAGTCAGATGCCGAGGATGAGGTAAACCACACCCTCCCCACCATGTGCTGTCCTCTGCGCTAGATCTATAGCGGCCCTGCTCTGCTCATCATAGCCTTATTCTTTCCGCTTCTACAAGGGCAATTAAAGCTTTCCTTGTTCAAAGCGACCTTTAGCTGCTCAGTTTTGCATGATATTTTGTAGATATGAAAAGGTATCTGTCATATGTCCAGTACTTATCCTTTGCGCTCTATAGTATGTGATATAAGTGGCTTTAGAGTCTAGATATTCTTACATTACTTACTTAGTCAAGATTTAACAGTACCTTAAAATTGATTTTTTGTATTATTATGCACTTAGAATTTAGAGTTTGTAGCCTTATCATGATTAACCCAAGCTAATTTGTCTTGCTTGGTAACACCTACTGTAAGCAGCACTATTAGACTGAAGTGCAGTGAATACTCTAAATAGGAGAATTTGCTGCCGTATTATGCAACTCTTGCATATGAGCTTTTCTTATGGTAATAGCAACTGATGCTGGCTATTGGGTTTGTTTTAATTTGACATTATAAGGTCCAAATGTTGCTCATTTGGCAGCACTACACAATGTAGGAACTGATAGGATTTTGTGTTGTTTGCTATTGTTGCAGACTGAAAAGCCAGAGCGACGTCATACCTTTGCATCCCTAGCCTTACGTAAGCGCTACAGCTATCTGGCCGAGCCTGCACTGAGTGAGTTTGACATTTTCACTAACAAACCCTTTGATGAACATAACAATGCCAATTTTCGTGGAGAAGTTAGTTCACAGTATTAACAGTTTTAATTAACCTGTAAAATGCGTGATCAATATGTAGATAGATGTGACTTACTTAATGTAATAAATGCATATTTCTCATCCTACATAACTTGCACTGTCCACATGCTTGTTTACAACATGGTACATACTTTTGCATGGGTCAATGAGTGGTTTTAAGTTTTTGTGCTGTGCTTGCCCACGTTGTGAGTTGTACTTCTTCTGGGTTTGTTTCCACTGCTGAGTTTTAGAAATCAAAATGCAACAACATCAAAATTTTTCTTTGACTTACCAACACAATGTTAATACACATTTTGGAAGGAGGTCAAAGTAAAATTTTATTTGTTTTTCATTTGTTCCTTCTGAGTTTAAAGCTCTTTTTGGCTTTGTGATGATGTAGCAGCTTTTTGTGGGACAAAATTGCATGTTAGGAGGTCTTGAGTTTGGCTTTCTTTCAGGTGCGTCTTTTCAGTTTGTCACACTTTTGGCTTATCACCAATTCTTATCGATCGTGCATGACAAAATGGGCCAAAACTTTAGTCTTGGAAAACACATTTTGTCATATTTTGTTTGTTGTGAAATAAACGGAAAATGGAAACCTCTGCAGCCCTTGGCTCTATTGTATTGTAGTGTCCAAATTGTATTTGGGAAATCTGTCATTATTTAATTTTTGGAACCAAACAGATAAAAGGCACTTTCAAAAGCGGATTGAAATTAGAGCCAGAATCCATACCAATATTTTAGAACATCTGAAGTCCAAAGAGAGAAGTTGTTTTTGTTACTCCTGGTGCATTTGTCTTGCCATTTTTCTGTTGTCAGTTGTTAGTCTATACCATTGTCTCTGGGATTTTACTTTGCTGCTGAATGTGCTTCGTTCAGTTTATTCATTGTCTTGTTGTTGCTGTTGTTGTTCTTTGAGCCATCTTCTAATCCAGAATCACACGGGAACACAACTGTTTGTTTTTGTCCATCTTCAGTCGATGTCTTATCTCAGCACTTCATAAAACTGCTGTTATTCCTTCCTTAATACCAGGACTGCGTCACTGACCAACTCTTCCTCCTCTGATCTCTTCTTCTTTCACATTTTTTTCTTTCATTCCCTTCCCCAACATAATTTTCTGTTACCTTTACTATTCCACATTCTTTTCATTATTTTTTCCATTCTTTCTTCACCATTATTTCTACAAATTCATCTGAAGAAACAGCAGTTGAGCGAAGCACAACAGCAAGAACACTGCCTGCTGGTTACCCTCACAAACCTATCTTTCCAACCAGACCTTACCCACCATGGTCGACTGCTCCTATTACCGTCCCTGGCCAAACAAGGCCCATCGGAGTGGGGGGTTCCCTCGCCTCTGCCGATTCACCGGCAGGCTCACCAGCTGCTTCTCCATTGAAATCTACCTGGCCCCTCTCCTCCCCATCACCTGCATGCCCTGCAGCTATCAAAGCCACCCTGGGAGCTCCACCACCAGCACCTACCCTATCTTCCCCAGTTAAATCAGTTAGTGACATAGTGTCTTCATCTCCCATCAGGTCTTACAGGACTATGCCTTCACCCATTAAAACCGTTGTCCAGCAGGGTCAATACCCTGTCCAGGGGTCTGCCAGCCTTGTATCTTCTGGAAGCCCATGTAAACCTGCCACAGACCCAGCATCTATTAAGAACCTTGCTTCAGCATACACGTCAAGGACTTCCCCACTTCACTCAGTACCCAATGGTTCTGTGCCAGAGAGGTCATCAGCTCCTATAACTGCTCCAGCTTCGCCTAAGACACCTTACATGTACAATGCTAATTTGCCTTTTATAACTGCCCTTGGGTCCACAGTTGTAACAGAGGGAGCACCTAATGTTCCTTCTGTTAAAAGCATCTCCAGCCTGTCCTCTTTGAAAACCTCTGTAGATTCAACACTCTCATCCCGGGGAGGGAGATCATCCCTCTCATCTCTCTCCTCAACTGGGCAGACAACCATTCCTTCTTCAGAATTGTCCATGATGAACGGATCAGTCTCACCTGTTAAATATCCATCCTCCTCCTCCACGCCATCCTCCCCTTCTTCTCGCCTTCTCTCTGAGAGGAGTAGCAGCCTTCAGGAGAGGATCCAGGCCACCACCCAGGCAGCAACCTCTGGTGTCAGTGCAGCCATAAATGAGGCCATAGACTCATGTTCTGTCTCAGGCTATGGCACTCTTAAATCACTGTCCTCCTCACGTAGATCTGCAGCAGCAAGCTCTGCTTATGGTTCTCTTAGATCTGTAGCTGCTTCCTCCAGCACGGCAGTGTCATCTAATACTGTGACTGTACCTGTGTACTCATTAGTCAATGTTATCCCAGAGGCTCCTGTCAAACCAGGGCCAGGGTCTCTCAAAATGGCACTGCCTGATTCCCCTCGTGCCTCATCCTCATCGTCTTCCTCTTTGTCTTCCTGTGTTACTGCTTCAAAAATTAAGTCCCAGTTGAAATCCCCCCCATTTATCACACCGCCTATCATCCACCCAACGTCAGCCTCCAACCAGGAGATACTAAAAGATGTAGCAGACATGAAAGAGGATCTGATGAGAATGTCAGCTATCCTACAAACAGATACACAGACAGCAGCCAAAACTGTCCAAACATCACATACTGGCACTCCCAAAGAGACCAAGTTAGAGGATGAAGAGCCATTTACTCTGGTGGAGAAAGTGAAAGAAGATTTAGTTAAAGTCAGTGAGATATTACAGAAGGATATAATGGGAGAAGGTAAAGCCATTGCAGGTAAAGAGAGAGCCTCAGAGGATGAATGGGAGGAATTTTCTAAAGATGAGATTGAGGAAGCACAAAGAAATGCCCTCTCAGACTATTACCCTCCTTTTGATGAAAACACACTCCTCCTCAAGCACCAGTCCATGTCAAGCAAAGACTTAGATTTGGCCAAAGTAGTAGACTTTTTAACAAATGACATTGGTGCTAACTCTCTCTCCAAAATGGCAGAGTTGAAATGTAGGTATGAGGAGGAGGCAAAAAGGGAAGGGGAAGAGAAACAGAAACGTGTTCTCAAACCATCTATGTCAATACAAGAGCACAAACTCAAAATGCCTCCACCAGTCTCAGGCATGATCAGGTCTCCTTCAGAGAAGGACCTAAGCAAACTTGCTGAGTCATATCAGGGGTCAGAGACAATTCTGGAATCACCCGAGGACCTGTCTCATGAGCAGGATAAAAGTCCCCTGTCAGACAGCGGGTTTGAGACCAGGAGTGAAAAGACACCCTCTGCTCCTCAGAGTGCAGAGAGCACAGGACCTAAGCCTTTATTCACAGATTCACCCATCCCTCCCTGCGTAACTGAGACCAGGACTGAAGTGGTCCACATTAGGAGTTATGAGCAGCCTGATGATCCTTGTGAGCCTTTGCTCATGGAGGAGGCTGCATCTGCCCTTCCTTCTATGGAGCCAGATGCAGCTTCAGTAAGTTCCACCCAAACCTTACAGATGAAAATGCCAGAAGAGGACTCCATGATGAACAAAAGCATGTGTCTTAAAGAGGAAACTCATATCACTACTACCACTAGAATGGTCTATCATAAACCCCAACTGACTGATGGCGCAGAGATGATAGAGGAAGCTATGTCAGTCAGAGATATCATGAAAGCTTTCCAGTCAGGCAGGGACCCATCTAAAGAACTGGCAGGCCTTTTTGAGCACAAGGCTAGCCAGGATTCTGTCAAAGGTGATGAGCTGACTCCTAGATTTCTAGACAGAGATGTTAAATCCAAACCCAAAGTTGAAAGGATAATTGAGGTTCATATTGAAAAGGGGCACAGCACAGCAGAGCCAACTGAGGTTATAATCAGGGAAACCAAAAAACACCCTGAGCTTTATGTCTACAAAGGGGACCGCGGAATTAAGGAACTCACTGATTATGATGAGGCCCAACAGGAAGAGGAGGAGCTTACTGCCGAAGAATCTTTGCCCTCCTTTTTGGAAACATCTCGTGTGAACACCCCAGTGTCACAGGAGGAGGACAGTCGCCCAAGCTCTGCTCAACTGATAGCAGATGATTCATATAAAGCCCTGAAATTACTGAGTCAGCACTCCATAGAATACTGTGATGATGAGCTATCAGAGATCAGAGGTGAATCATATAGGTTTGCTGAGAAAATGCTTCTATCAGAGAAACTTGATGTATCATCAGCTGTCTCACTCTGACACAGAGGATTCAGCAATGATGACTGACAAAAACCGTCACCTAATTTCTGAGGACAGTGGTAGCCGTAGCACTGAGAGCATGAGTCAGCAGCAAGGGAGCCCCAAAAGAGAGTTTGTCTCTAAGTCATCAAAAGATGGGTCCCCTAAATCTGGTAAATTCTTGCACAGGGATGAACCATCTCAGTTTGATAAAGTGACAGTGCTCCATTACTCCACAGAGCAGGGCAGCCCCAAGCATGCTGTTTGGATGCGATTTACAGAGGATAAACATGACAGAAGCAGGGATAAGCTCCTTTATGAGGACAGGGTGGATCAAACTGTAAAGGAAGCTGAAGAAAAACTCAGTGAGGTATCACAGTTCTTCCGTGATAAAACAGAGAAGCTCAATGATGAGCTACAATCACCTGAGAAAAAGCCTGTGAGACGAGAGCCAAAGGAACCCAGATCCTGGCCTAGCTCAGCCTGCAGTAGCCCTGAGAAAACACAGCAGAAACCTAAGGCAGAAGAAGAGGTGTTCAGTAAAAGCAAGCTCAGGGAACCTTCAGTTGGTAAAATGTTTGGGAGCAGCACAACAACTGAAAAGAAAAGCTCTAGCTTACCAAGCAGCCCCCAGAAAAGTGTGCTCTCTCATACCAGTGAAGATAAAGTTAGACAACAAACTAAGACCAGTGAGTCTGAACCCTCTTCTCCTGCTCATGTAAAATCAACATCTAAAGTCAGTGCTGTGAGGATGAAGTTTGAATCTGAAGCTCAGAAACAAAGTCAGTCTAGTCCAACCAAAATTCCTCCTCCAGTACAGCCAAAGCCTTCAATAAAGAAATTACAGGAGAGCAAACTTCCCGTTTATCAATTTTGTGCAGGAGGGAAAACGTCAAAAGTATCTGAAACATCAGAGGAAATCTTGAAAAAGGATCTTGAGAAGGACAAATGTGCTTCCACAGACAGCAGTAAACCAGCTCTGATTTCAACATCTAAATCTCCAAAACATGCAGAAGACAAGCTGCCAAACAAAAACATCCCAGAGGCTTCCTTGCAAAGACAAATTAGTGAAACAGAAACTGACAAAGCAACTACTAAAGGGAAAGATATCTATTCCAGTGTAACTCAGGAAATGAAAGAAAGCAATAAAGGTCAGAAAGTTCAGACACCTATCATTCATGACACTTCTAGGCTACTAGAGAAAGCTAGTGATGATAAAAAATACCAACAAACTACTTCCAAAGAAGCAATAGCTGAGCTGCCCAAAAAAGATGAAGAACCACTAAACAAAAATCTCAGAAAGAAGACAGAATCTCAAATTCCTGTAAGAACAGTATCTTCCACTTTAGATAATGACCTCACAAAGAAACAGACAATACCTAAACCCTCACAGATACCTACGCTATCTAAAAGCAAAGTACAGATGAGTCTTGACACAACCCCAGCAAAAACAGATCTAACCTTTGAAATTCTAGATAATGCACCCAAAGATTCCAACTCCAATAATCTTCCCAGCCCTAGAGAAATGCTGGAGAATGTCATTTCCCCTCCAACTGCTACAACAACCAAAGAGAACTTCAAGGGCATCAAAACATTACCTGTTTATGTCAGTGTCCAGGTGGGCAGGCAGGCAGAAAGGGAGGCCAAAGGAGCACTGTACACAGTCAAACAGAAATCAAACTCAGCACTCAGCCCCATAAGCCCAGATGATGACACACTAGAACAGGTGTCTTTCATAGACAGCTCAGGGAAAAGCCCTCTTACACCAGAGACCCCCAGCTCTGAGGAAGTCAGCTATGACCTCACAACCAGGACCACTGACGGCTTTATGGGATTCATGCCAGGGAAACCCAGCCCCATCATGGAGGTATCTGAGGAATCAGAGGAAGATGACCAAGGCAAAGTTGTTTTCTCTTTTAAAGAGGCCCTGCCAGAGAGGAAAAATGATATTGAAACCACCCAGGCAGACCTAGATAATGCTAATAAGCAAGAAACAGAAATGAATGCTAACCAGCCAGAATTAACAATTTTCAGTTTCAGACAGCAAGAAACAACAACCAATGGCAGGTATGATGAAATAACAGTGCAGGAGCATCAAGAGGTCTCAAAAGACAAAGGTATTGCATATATTGAGTTCCCTCCCCCTCCTCCTCTGGACTCAGCTTCAGAGATTTCAGACCCAGAAAGAAAAGGTTCCTGTGCCTCTTCAGAGACTGAGACAGAAATGATGGAGGTGAACCTACAGGAAGAACATGACAAGTATCTGCTAACTGAGCCAATTATACGAATCCAACCCCCTTCTCCGGTGCCTCCTGGGGCAGATGACAGTCAGTCGGATGGTGAAGAGGGAGAAGAAGAGGATGATGAGTCAATCTTCCAACCAATTCCTTGTAAGAAATTCACTTTCAAAGTTCCTGAGGAGGACGAGGAGGAGGAGAGGAAGAAGGAGAAGGAAAAGGCATCTAAATCCAAAAAACATGATAAAAATGGAAACAACAAAGAACTTAATGGTGGGACCAATGGCTCCAGTGGTTCCAATGGTTCTAAAGGTTCTAATGGCAAAGGAGAGGACTATGAATATGAACAAAATGGAAATGACCAGTCGATAACAGACTGTTCAATAGCCACAACAGCTGAATTTTCCCATGACACAGATGCAACAGAGATAGACTCCCTAGATGGGTATGAACTTCAAGATGAGGATGATGGTCTGTGTGAGCAGGCAGATTTACGGCTGTTTGGTCTTCCAGACAGCCGGAGAGACGTCTGGGCAACAGACACATTTAGGTCCTCTGACCGCTCTTTTCCCCAGACCAAACTGGAAGTTATTGAAGAGGAGAAAACCCCAGAGGAATGTCAAAAGGACACTTTCAAAAAAGATACCCCATCAAATGGTGGAAAACCTGATGCTGTTACTAATGATGGGGTTAAATGTCAGGAACAGAAACTCTCAGATAAAGAGGGATTTTCAGACACTTATTTTAGTTATAAGTTAGAGGAGGAGTTTAACTCTCCTTTTAAGACTATTGCCACTAAAGGGTTGGACTTTGACCCCTGGCCCAGTAAAGGTGGAGAAGAAGAAGTTGTTGACATGGGAGGGACACGGGGAAGCAATGGTGAGCCTAAGCCTTTTGGACTAGCAGTGGATGAACAGTCTCAGGCTACAACACCAGACACTACCCCAGCCCGAACACCAACGGACGATAGCACGCCGACAAGCGAGCCAAATCCATTCCCCTTCCATGAAGGGAAGATGTTTGAGATGACACGCAGTGGTGCGATTGACATGAGCAAGAGGGACATGGTGGAGGAGAGGCTCCAGTTTTTTCAAATTGGTGAGCATTACTACTCGGCGGGCAGGTACAATGTCAGGGACTCAGAGGTAAATGCCTCTTTACAACACAGGGATCAGTTTGGTAGTCAGGATCCCACAGATACCTCAACAGTCCCTCAAGTCTCCATTCAGACAACTACTGTCCAGCTAGAAATATCAAATCCAGCTGGCAGTTACAGCACATGCAGAGACTCAACTTACAGCACTGAGCCTAGATTCTCCACTTTTAGAACAGGATTCAAGTTATCATCTGGTAAAACTTCTGATGCTTCAAGTAGCAGTTCTAAATGTAGAACAACAGGCACCTTTGATCATTCTAATGACATAATCTCAGGATCAGTTGTAGATAGTTCTCATTCTGTAACCTCAAACTATACAGATTGTTCTAATTTTAATGCATCAGACATGACTAATTATTATTCAAATCATAGAACTCCTTCAGGTATGAAACAGAGTGACCATTTGGATCGGACCTTAGAAAATCAGATCACTTATTACCAAAGTAGAGATTATTCTTCCGCACCCTCACAACAGATAAGCAATCCCCAAACATGGAGCAGTAATACCAGTAGGAACATCCCTGTCTCACATTACATCCATTCAGATGTTGTTCAGGCTAGCAGTATTGTGTTCAACTTGTTGTCCTCTTCAGGACTGCAGGAAATCAGCAGGATAGAAGCGTCCTTCAACCAGCTAGAGTTGAACAGCAGGGAAAGCACGGCCTGTCCTAATGTAGCAATAACAAACACAGGAGCCAAAGAGGTCAAAGCCAGGATATGCAAGTCTAGGTTACCTGTGAGGGTGCCCAGCCACAAACTATGCAGCCAAAGTCTACCAATTGTGAAAGACAAGGCACAAAAAGGTGTTGATCAATTCCAAGTCAGGAAACATGCAATGCATAAAGTCAGGGAAAGATTAGACCCTTTTGAGAATTTATTTCCTAAATCTAGAATCCCAGTAATGAAAGCCATTAAACACCCCTCTTGTTCTAGGGAGCAGAAGCAGGTTAGAGCCAAATCTACAGTTAGCAATAGAAGCGTTAAGACTACAAGGGGTAATAAACAGCTAGCTAAAAGCAGATCCAGCACGGAACAAAGGTACAGTTTAGTGAAAACCCCAAGTAGAAGTAGCACAAATGAAGCAGGGAGAAAGAACAGTGTAATGATCTCAAAAAACCTAAAAACAAGGTTGGACCAAACCATTCCGAAGGAGACTGACACAAAGTTAGAGGGGAAAACACTGCCCACTGAGGATGAAGAGAGCTGCAGCCTCAGCACTACCAGGAACACTTCCTTGTCAGAACCATCTAGAGCTTCTAGAAGTTCCTGCCCTTCACGCACCTCTACCTCCACCTTCACCTCCACCACCACATCAACACCATCTGCTAGAGATGTGAGAGCTGAGGTTGAGCAAGCCAGCAGTGAGAGGATGAGGAGGAGCAAGTGGAAGAATAGGCGGACACTTGGAGGGAAGGAGCAAGAGCAGAAGGAGGAAGGGAGTCAGGTTGATCAACCAATCACGGCTCATGTCACGGAGAACGAGACTAGTTTGTAAACCCTTTCTAAACACTTGTTCTACTTTATCTTTCTCTATGAGATGCATGTAGCTGTTGTGGGTGCTTTGTGATGTGACGTTGTGAGTGTAGCTGTCACTTCTTCCCGTCATTCTTGTTATCTGTGTCCTGTGCTGTCTTGATTTAGACAAAAGTCATAAAGGCTAAAATACGAAGAGTAGATGACAGAATCAGCAATACTCAAATTTGTCTCTGGATCAAGAGATTTTAGTCATCCTTGATTGATCATTTCATGCTGTCAGATCTGTTGGGAAAATAGCAGTTTGTAAAGTGTAAATAGTTTGACTATATTAATGACCTCAGAACTAATGACCACCTATTGAGAGCTTTACAACAGACCATGGGGATGTCTCTGGTGTACAGAGAAAAGGTACAGGAAATACAATTTATCAGTATCAGTTTGCAAATAAGCACACTCGAGCAGTTAAGAGTGATTATACACTCCTTTCTATTACTGGGGGCCATCATCGGTTTCATTTCACACTGAGATTAAGGTAGCTTCGTACCTCACCACATGACACCACACCACTCACCTACACTCTAGACATGATAAAGACCTAATGGAAATGATTGTTTGGGGGGAAAATATGACCTTGTGTTTGTTTTGGTCTGCTTGCCTGGTTTGTAGATATCATTTGGTGGTACTCTTGCTCTCTAAAATCGCTCTGAAAACAATTCATTGGCTGAACTTGACAATCACGTGAATATTGGCCGCACAGGGGAGTGTCATTTGTAACTTGGTGGAAAACCTTGTGCAGCTGCAGATTACATTTTGATTTCAAGTTGAAGCCATGAATTGCTTTTTTCAGTTGGAGGGCATGTTGCCTGATGGTAGATGGTTTGTTGTCAGTGATGTGATACAAAAATCTTTAACTCTTACTACTAATTCTAATTCTACTAAACATCAAATGTTTTAGTGTGAAAATTTGATTTGTGATTGTTTCTTCTTTTCTGGCCTCACAGCTCCTCGTGCTTGTGATTGTATTTTGTGTTATCAGCTGTTTCACTGATGTTGTTTAATAGTGTTAGCCCAAAAAAGTAGTTATTCCAACAATCTAATTTCACATTTACCTCATGTTTATTTAGTTGACCCTGTTAGCAATATGAAAGCTAGTCTAGAGAAGATGGTGTGGAAATCTCCACTATGACAGTAGATTTAGCAAAGTGGTGAAATTCAAAGGAATAGTTTAACTCATCCACTGGGCACATTGCCTCCAGGCCAAAAACAGAAAGAAGAAATAAAACTTCATGTAAAATCAACAAGTGTTTAATCTTTGGTTTCTTTATGGATTAATCAAATGAGATATAACATCTTAATTAGTGAGCTTTCGAGGTGCTAAGGGATTTTTTTTAGCTTTAGACAGAACCAGACTACCTGTTTCGCTCCATTTCCAGTCTTCACACTAAGCTAAGCTAATCATTTCCTGGCTCCACTTTCATGTTGAACAAACAGATATGAGAGTGGTATCAATCTCCTCCTTTAACTCTCCGCAAGAAAACAAATAAGTATATTTAGGAAATGTCAAACTATTCCTCAACAAACATCCATTATCTAAGCTGAATCACTGAGGAGAGTCTGGCCAGAAAAGCTCTCTTTTCTTTCAAAGGTGAGACATGGGACAGTGAGCTAAAGTTGGTCTTACGTTTAATATAAATATCACATCAGAAAATGGTTTTTAAAAAAAAAGAAGAGGCACAAACTCAGTTTAATTAAGCAGGTATTTAGTAGGTAGCATGGTAAAAACCACATTAATATTAACAGTCCATAATAGACTTCAGTTCACAATCCCAATCTCTTATACTCAGTAAATGTCATTGATCCTCTCTGCAGCCATTCTATTAGATCTTCATTTAGTTTGGGGATTGTTGTCATAATACCATACATTTTAATTGTTCCTGTCCTGCCCCTCCCTACTTCCTCGCACAGGCCCTCAGAGTCCCTGTGAGAGAACAGACCTCCGCATGGCAATAGTAGCCGACCACCTTGGACTCAGCTGGACTGGTGAGTCTACACACATCTCACCTTTTCAACACAAAAGCCAAAAACAAGCTTCATTCAAATCAGTTAATTGTCAATGGATTGATCAGCTAATAGACTGATACTGTTCAGTCTGTTCAGTGGTTATGATACTGGTATTTCAACAAAGAGGATTCAGTATGTGAATTTTGCAGAACACCAATGTGTGGATGAATCAGCTGGACTGAGTTCAGCTTTCAAATCACTAGTTTTCCAGTGTTTGTTGCCACCTGGTGGACATGTAGTGTGAAACATCCTGACTTAGCAGTACTGCAGTGGTAGTTGTGATCACATACATCATCACCAATATACATACATCACAACATCCAAGTAGAAAAATGAGAAAAACTCTTATTGCATTGCAGCTTTTCAATTTAATTTGTGAAATTTTAACACATTCACCTCATGTTGAGACATATTACGAGGCAAGGCTGAAAAATATACAAAGAAATTCACATATTATTAATTTTAATGGACTATACAGCAGTGTCAGTACATTTTTCCTTGTCATGTCACTTTCTGTTTGAGTGTATTAAGGGGGAACAGTGTGATGATATTTTTGTATATAATGTGCTTGAGCAGAGATAAGGGTGTGGCCTCTGCAGTTTTGTCCAAGTCTGTCCACCTGCACTGCAGCACTGCCCCACGCCTGTGTGCATGTGTGTGAGTGGGTGCACCGTCATCCTCTAAAGAGTGTATGAGTGTGAGTAGTTGGTAGTTGTGTGCCTCTCTGTCCAGTGACTGAGTGAGTGTTCTGTAGAGGAAAGGAATCTAATCCATATTTAATGTGCGTTCCTGTTGCAGAGCTGCAGTGAACAAGCAGACCCACTGAACATTATGTTCTCATGGTTTTAGATTTATAGTTTGTGTGATTGTCTGTACAGCATTTCACTCCTTTCATTAGCTGTAGACTGTGCTTGGCACAGTATTGTGCAGTTACAATTATGTAGCAAATGAGCACTAAGGGAATAAATAAAAATGAAAGTGTTGACACATATCATGGTGATGTGTTCTGTGCTGTAGTTTTACCACATAAGAATATCACCTCCTGTTTCATAAGCAATCAAGTCAAACCCAAAAACTGATCAGTTGAAAGGTGGATGTTATTTAATGTGTATTTTAATGCTGCAAACTTGAAATCTGCTGTAAAATATCACCCTCTCCACATGTTTTTCTGAATTGCTGAAAAATGTTAGTGCTCCCCCTGCGGCTTTCATTTTTTCACACTAAATTCTGTGTGACAGTCAACACCTCTTCATCAGATGTTTTCCAAAGTTGCTGCATTTGTGGAAGCAGTTTTGTGCCTGCACTCCCTTTTGCAGTGTTTTTTCTATTTTCTGTGACTCACTAGAAATTCCTCCTATCCTTGTAATGTTAGTGCCAAGACCTACCCAGTGAACAACAGATATGCTTAGTTTTTGGTTTGACTTTCTTAAGAAAAAGAAAAACTGTTCGCCTGTTGTTGTAGAGCTGGCCAGGGAGCTGGATTTCTCTGTGGAAGAGATCAACTTCATCAGAGTGGAGAACCCCAATTCCCTGACAGCACAGAGCTTCATGCTCCTAAAGAAATGGGTGCACAGGGACGGTAAAAATGCCACAAGTAAGCAGTTTGTGTCTTTGTGCATGTGTGTGTTTTCAGAGAGAAATGTATGTATGGTTCATATCCAGGTCCACTTTTCCTAGCTGATATTAATGTGTATCAGAATAGATGTTAAGACAATATTAATGTTTCAATTATGTAAAAATGTTCCTGTGTTTCTTTCCCCTTTAGCGGATGCTTTAACTGCGGTGCTGACTAAGATCAATCGGTTGGATATTGTGACTTTGCTGGAAGGGCCCATATTTGACTACGGTAACATTTCAGGCACACGCTGCTTTGCCGATGATAACGCAGTATTCCCGGATCAGTCCGATGGTAAAGTGTAGCCCACCCTAGCTGAACTCTCAGTCTATCTCTCAGTCTATCCCTTCACCCTTCTTCACCTCCTCTCTCAGCCAGATAGTCAGACCTGACTGTGTGAACAAATACAGAACCAATCGGGCTTGACCAAACAGTGGAAGTTAATTAGAAGTTAATCAAAATGACTTAATGCTCTAGCAGGTTCATGGAGCTCAAAGTTAATGGACCATCAGGTAATAACAGCATTAGTCGTCTTTATTAAGCAGTCACCCCAGTCAGCTTGTTAGTTTTCCAACACTGGACAGTGCAATTAATTTGTAGCACGCAGTCATTGGAACATGAATGGCAAGTGATAGATTTTTTTGGGTGATTATAAATATATTTGAAAACCTCTAAAATTTGTACCAAGTGGTTTAAACTTTAATTAAGTGCAGGAAAATCATGCATGAGACGTTTTTAGTATGACTGTTGACTGTTTTTGTAAAATGTCCAAAAGCATGATCCCTGAAGCAAACGTAAGCCACGAATGAATTGGTGTTTCTGTCCCACCTGAGAAATGTATTGATAATCTTTGAAGCACGTTTTTCAGTTGGGTTAGGGCTCTGGTTCATAATTTGGTTAAACAATAGTTATGTTTATGTGTATGTTAAAAAGTTTTACATTTCTTTCCTTTTATCAATTTTTGTCAAGCTCTATTAAAATACATAAAAACATAATTATAACAACCAATTTAAAACAATGGCATGCTCGCTTTAAGCAGAATGACAAATCTTTTCACCCCTCTTTCTATATTTCTCTCTTTCCTCTTAATTGAAAATTAAATGTGGCAGCCAGTTGTTTTCTCTGATTTTGACAGACCTAATGAGGGCCATTTCAGAATTCTGCTGAAAATGTGCCATTTATTACAGATAATTAATTATAATGAAGCAATTAACCTGTCACTTAATGCCTGAGGTGAAAGCAACGGGTGCATGCTGGCATTCTAAAACAGCAGGAAGTTGATTATTGTAGTTTGTCCCACTGATTTGGGTCATTTATCAACATGGTTTAAGAAACTACTTTTAAAGTAGCTAGTTGATTGATATATATATTTTTAGGATAAGCAACTTACACCTTTGAAGGATATATTACATCTGATGTCTATAAATCCTCTTAGAAGTCACAGCAAAAAAACACTTGCTCAAAGCAAATAATAATGTCTCTCTCCTTTAATCAGTAGTTGTATGTACAGAGATGGCAGGCATACTTTCTGAAATGGGCTTCATTGCAAATCTGCTATCAGGTTTCTGCAAGTCATCTGAACACAAGGATCAGTGCTACTTTTGCTTTTGCTAAAGCTGGAGCAAAGATGGTCTTTCTGTAAAGATGATTTAAAGTGAAACCAACATTTAATAGATAAAATTGATCAACAAAATGCATGGCTATGGCTTTGTGTGAGAGGCTGCCTGCTCTGATGTTGTTGGCTTACAATAATACACTTCTAACACTCTTCAAATGGGTGGTGCCTTTTCAACAACATCCTTGAGTGTTTCTGTGTGGCACTTGATACTCAGGATGTGCTCTGCCCCAGACAACACTCCACATGGTTGAAAATGAAACACCTTTTTTCAAAGTGTACAGTGTATAATTATGCTTCTGTGTCACTGCTGTTAGCTGTACTGTACCTGTCATCTCCTGGGTTTCCTCCGAGCCTCCCAGCCTCTACGCTCCACTGCAGCTTCTCCTGCTTTGAGACCAGCAGACTCCCTGCCTCCGCCCTCTCCTCCTCCTCTCTCTTCCTCTCGCTTCTAGCAACTAACTCCCAAAGCAAATTCCCTTGTCAGCGCTAAGCACCACTAACAAGCTCATTTCCACCAGTGGCTAACTTTTGCTAACTTAAGCAACTTTTGGATCCAGTTGCTACTGAGCTCAGGGTGACTACTGAAAGACTGGAAACACAACAGCACCCCACGTCGGGGCTAACCACTGCCCACAACTTGCAAAAAGTTGCAGATGTCTCCTGCCTATCTCTGCACAAACTGGATGGCTATTTAGGAAGCGTTAGCATTAACATACCCCCATCACGCAGCCCTATCAACACAACTGCTGCTACCATTGAGGATACCAAGATCATTTAGGGGCTTTTACAGGCTTATGGATGAGTTTACATTCCACATAAAAGAAAGCAATTAATTATTTCTGAAACACAATGAGATCATTGTTAGTGTGGAGAATTTCAGCTGTGTACCAATGCCATACTAATTCTAAGAGAGTTATGAGTATTAAATGTGTTTACAGTTGAAAAGTGGCCAAATTAAGTATACTCAGACAACATGTGGACATAAACATTTCATTTTTGAGTTGATTGTTGACTGTCCCACAATGCAATCCACAAAAGAATTGCAGTAGAAAAAATCTGACTAAAAGACCTTTGAAAAGAAAGGAAGCAGCTCTGGGAAGTAAACCAGACGTACATTTACCATACCAACCACTTCACCCTTGATGTCTTTCCTCTTTTAAAACCAAGAAATTCCGTTTGAAAACGTTTCTGATAAATCGTAAATATCACCTTTATGTTGCTTGTTGGAGTTTGTTAGCACCACAAGCCACACGAAAAGCTACATTTACAATGTATTGGAAGTATTTTTTGACAATATTTTTGACTTTTATAGGACAACAGACTTTAAGGGTAAAGACTGTCTTAGTTAATGAAAATCTGGGTATTGCCCCACCTCCATTAAAAAGAGCAGTTCACAGCCACTCCCCTGAACTTTTGGGTACCATCCACAACTTTCCAACATATTGCTGACATACTATTATTCCCTGTTAGTATAAATTATATGATACATAGTCATAGTCTAGTTAGTATGTAGTATGAAAATGGGACTCAGCAGTTGTTTGGAGCCAAAAAGTTCTTTGTGAGCGTTAGGGAATTTGTTCTAATGATCCAATTTTCCAATCTTATGTCCTTTTACTTGCCGCTGAACAAACCTTAGATTGACTAGATTCCAAACCTTGTCCTTGTGCAAGACATAGCCAGAATCAGAATTTTGTCCCTTTATTTTTACTGTCCTGTAATAGATGTTTTTGATGCTACTGCTCTTGACTAAGAAGCCTTTTCTTGCTTATCAACTGAGATAAGTAATCCCATGATTCTTTTGGTGTGCAGTATCTTTGCTTCTGCAGCTTCTTGAACATTAAGCCTTTGTCAATCATAAGTTCAGTCCACTGTGCATTGTGTGTTTGTTTTTTCATCCAAGTCTTGTCTAACATTTGTTCTTTGTTTTTTTTTTTGTGTGTGTGTGACAACTGAAATAGCTCCCCTGTGTCCTCAAACATCTCACCCTGTCACCCCTCTCCATGCTACACCTGTGTCCTTTACCTCCATCTCCTCTTCCTCTTTCCCCTCCCCTCCTGCTGTCCCTTCTCCCTCCTCCATTTTTCACTTCCCATCTCCCCCCTCAACACCTCCTGTTTACCTCTTACCTGTTGCTCCCGTCCTCCCTCACTTCTTCACTCTGTCTTACTCCCCACCTATTCCCTCCTCCCCTCGAAGTCCTTTCAGCTGCTCCTCATTCTTCTCTCTCTCTCACTTTCCTCCTCCTCCCTCCATTGCTCCGCTCATTCTTTGCCCTCCTCCCCATTCTACCTCCCCTACACCTGTTAAATTGTCTCCCCCTCTTCCATCTTCTTGCACCTCCCTCCCCTTATCTGATCCCTCCTCTCCCCCTTTTCCATCTCCTCCTCCTCTGTCACCTTCTCCTATTTGCTTTCCTTCTCTCCCCCTTTCCCTTCTCCTCCCTCTTTAATATGTACCTCCTCTCCTCCTCCACTTCCTCCCACCTCTACCCTTCCACCGCTTTCTTCCCCTTCGTCTTCCAATTCCCCTCTCTCTCCTCCACGTTATCGATCCCCTTCACCTCCCCTACATCACCACTCTCCTTCTCCCCCTTCACTTCCCACCTCCCCTCCACCTTCTCCCCTACCTCCTGGTGTCCCTCCTTACTTCAGGCGGGATCGTTCTGTTCCTGAGATTTACATTTAGTTGCCTGTTGGTTGCTCTGCTCATCTCTGCCTTTTGTTTAAATCAGCACAACTAACCTACCTGGATTCTGCTCAAGCTTTCGCTCATTAACTGCAATAACTACTGAGCCGATAAGCTGGAGTCAAGCTTGTTTTAAGCTGCTGTGATGAAAACCCCTCCTCACTGATTTCACAGAATCAGTAGCTCTGGTTCTGACTCTGGGTCTGAGGTTAAGTGCTTTTACAAAAGGCTTGGCTGACTTAAGTGCCGGTGTGAAACCAGGAACTCCCAACAGTTTCTGATCAACTTTGCACATGACATTAGCATGACTAAAAGATTGTGTAATTTTTATATAAATACAGTATATGTCTAAACTTTTTTATCTTACATTTTATATTCTGCCTTTGGTACTTTCATTTCTGTTTCCATCTCTGTGTGATCTAGTCATGTGTCTACTCTGTAGTGCTGGTTCACCAGTTACACATAAGTTTCCATGTGTTAAAGGAGTATTCATTCATTTGTACTGGCCACTTAGCGGCAGCAGAACAAGCTGTAAACACAACATTATCATATTACGTTTGCACATTTAACAGGTTCGTTTCCTTTTTACACATTCAACTGACATGAAGCAACATTACAATTCATTTGAAGTTGTGTCTCTATCCACCTGTTAAATACAAGTATAATATTATACAAGTAAATATTCGCCCTCTTTTAACTGTATTCTGCTCTCGACCAACTCCTGAGAGAAACATTTCTCTTTTTAGCTGCTAAGTGTGCCGATATAGTCACCAGCTAGTCGCTAACTTTGATGCTGGGTATGTAGCATGTGCAGAGATTATTAGAGCTTTTTTCAATATGCGAAAATGGTCAGTAACAAGCCCGCTGAGAATTTAACTCTGTAGTTCCCCTTTGTAGCTGCTTTTAGTTCTTTGTTTTGGTTTTTCAGCCTGCACACACTACCTGACTTCCAGTTAACACAAAGCACTTGTTTGTTATTGAAAACACTCATAAGCCCGCTGTATGCTTCCTACGCAGTACCAGACGAGCTGCATATTGTCTCAGGAGTATGTGGAGACCAAAACAGAGATAAACTGGAGTCAGTAAATGAATGAATATACACCTGCCCAGCACCAAACGACAATCAGCGACTTGCTGGTGGACATGATGGAGCAATAAGCTGCTAAAGAACAAGATATTTCAAGACAAAAACAGAAGAAGAAGGAGCATGAAGATTAAAATAGACACAAACACAACTGCAAATGCCTGTCTGCAGGATGTGCAACTGTTTATAAGTAGGTTCACCATAGCAGCTTCGTTAAGCGATGGTTTGTCAGTGTTGTTCACAGCTTGTTTCCGCTGCCCCCAAGAGGTCAAAAAAAGAGTAACAGGGTTACACCTGTGTGACTTTGGAACAAATTTGACCTTTAGATGTTACAAGAGTTTCTCATTTCATCACCTCCACCACTCTACCTCTCCTTCCCTTCCTCCTTTCCTCCCTTCTTTTTTCTTTCCCTCCCTCTTCAATCCCCTTACCCTCTAATCCTTTACTCCTGCCATCCACCCAGGATACCACAATATAGATCTGGAGCTGCAAACTCCCACAGACCTGAACTACGAGCCCCCCACCCCGCTCCGCTCAGATGACTTCTTTAGTGAGGGCGATGGTAGCTTAGACTCCCCTAGCAAGACCATGCTTACTAGACCTAGCGACCTCTCTCTCACTCAGACCATCAGTACTTCCAGCAGCGACCCCCTCACAGTTGCCCCGGGCCCTGGCTTCTATGCCCCAGAGCCCCCCATTGTTGGGCCAGAAGACACAGCCTTGACCACTGGAGAAAGAGCAGGGGAAAAGGTTTCTTATGAGAGGCCAGATAATGACAGAAGGGCAGTAGACAAATCAGGAAAGGGAACAGAAGAACTGGAGGCAGAGCCAGATGTTGCTTTGGAGAGAAACCGAAAAGAAGATGGTGCCCCAGACATTGGTCAAGGAAATGGAAGGCAGGAAGAAGAGGAGGAGGAAGAGGAGATGACCCAGGAGAGGCTGCAGAGTCTGCTGGAGGACATAAAGCTAGAGGGCGGCTTGGAGGACGAGGAGATGACAGAGGAGAGGGTGAATGCCATCCTCGAACAAGTGCGGCAAGCCGAAAAAGTCGTGTGTTCAGTTCCAGGTTGGAGAGGCGAGACGTCGGACGCGATCGCAGAGTCGTCAGGACTGCCTGGCGCTGAGGAGGGCAGGTGAGATTTATTTACAGATTCACACACCAGGTTTACAGGTTTACTGTCAGCAACCAGCAGTTCTGTGATCATAGCTCCTCAATATATTTTACTCCCCGAGCCCTGACAGTCTAGCCGATTCACTGGAGCAGCCCCCGGCTCAGACCAGCAGACTGAATGGAGGTCACACTGACACAGCCAGGGAAGGGAAGGCAAAGGAGGCCAGGAAGAAAGGATCTCAGGAGGACAGCAGCACAGCAGGACCAAGCAGAGGGCGAGAGGAGGGAGGTGACAGGTCCCAGCACAAAGTCCAGGTAAGACTCATTCTTCCATGAAATCAATGCACAAATGCAAAGACATATTGGTGTTTGTAAGTCTTGACATCTATTTTGTCTCGTCAAGTCCTTAAATATCTGTACATGCTGTTTTATATAAATTTTCAAGGATTAAATTGTGTTATAGTGGGCTCTAATTACAGACCAGGAATATGAACCTGTTCTCTTTTGATCATTTCCTCATTTCAGTGGTACAGTTGGTGCAATATTTCATTTTAATTCAACTTTAACCATTCAAGGGACCACACAAAGTGTTTAACTGACACATGTACACACTCACAAACACACTGTGATCATTAATGTTACACTGCCACTGGGCTGCCTTCGTCAGGGGAGCGTTAGACCTGAAGAGTCCGGCTCCGATGAGGAGACCACTGTCACCACCAGGGTGTACCGCAGACGGGTCATACTCAAGGTGTGTGAGAGCTGGTGTGTGGAGATCTGGAGGCAGTGTGCAGTGCACTAGCATAAGCTCTGTGACTCTGTGCAAGTGTGTGAAGACGAAGTCACAGAAAGATTGAACAAGATTGTGCTGTGCATCTTACAGCTTTTGTGTGTTTTATAGAAAGTATGAGAGTGTGTTTTCTGTGTATTTGTCAACATTGGAGTGTGTTTGTGTGCAGCTATAGTGTTTATAAGAGTAAGACAGTGTAAGAGGAAGACTATGGAAACCCATTCTATGTATCATAGAATGGGTTTCCATCCAATTGCTTTTAAGAGAATTTTCTGTTTGTTACATTACATACATTTAGTCACATTGAAAACTCTTGAGTGGATACAGTAAAAAATAAAAGAAATTCAAAATATAACAAAATAGTTTTTATGTCCAACTGATGTGGAAAAGTTTGTGTGTAGATAATATTACATAGAAGGATGGACAGAAAGTTTTTCACATAGTTTCAGATTTTTTCTTCTTCTTCAATGGTTTAATGGAAACTATTTGGAGAATAAGCACCATCAACTGTTTATCCTGAATCGCCCAACTTCAACAGTAACATTCACATGACAGCACTGGATAGAAACACACATCAATTCACATTTTCTTTTGCCAAATTTCCAAAACCTACTCTACATGTGGATGGAAACCTGACTACAGTTGTGAAGGTGTGTGTGTGTGTGTGTGTGTGTGTGTGTGTGTGTGTGTGTGTGTGTGTGTGTGAGAGAGAGAGAGAGAGAGAGGAGAGAGAGAGAGAGAGAGAGAGTGGATGTTTAGCCTTGCTGTAGCATGAAGTGCTACTCACTGTCTGTTGGTGTGAGCCACTACATGACCTGCCCTGCTGTTTGGTGTTTGGCATTGCTGCCTGGCTGGTGGAGTATTAGTTGTGCTGCTATATTGTTATTATAATTCCATTTGTGAGCATAATTCTGAGGCTGGATTTCCACAGGAGCAGAAAATCAGCCGACAGATGTTTAACCCACAGTCTGATGCATAGAGGACGTACGTTTAAATGGCCCTCATTTTAAATGTTTTATTGTTTTCCTCCCACAGCAGTTAATTTGTCCATGTATCCTGGCAAAAATTATCCTGAGCCCCAGAAACGTTTGCTCATTCTTAACTCCGACTGGATAAAAGAATCATGTAGATGCTTAACCAATAACATTTTTTTAGCTTTTTCTGCTTCAACTATAGAAATAAAATATCCCTCCCAGTTCCACAGAAGCCACAGTGATGTCTTGTATTCAGCTTACAATCATGGAAGACCAGAGAAACCAGAAAATATTTACACATCAGAGTAACTGGAACCAGAGAATTGTGGCATTTGTTGCAGCTCTACAATGTAGATGCTCTGTCTCTGTGTAAATGGAGCCTCATTTTTCAGCTGACAGTGTGGTAATACATGTATATGGTCTTTAGTGTTGTTGAATCTTTACTGTGCACAGCAGGTTTGAAAGTCATGATCATGGCAAAGTTTGCTGTTGAAAGTTTGAAGCTTTTTTGGTTGATGTTGTAAATTTTGGTTTCTTCTGGACACATCCTCCTGAAGTTGTTGGATTCTGCGAAGAACAAACAGCTACTGACATGAATGTGAATAATTAACTTCACATCACTCTAGCGTGTGAAACAATATGGCGTTTTGTCTCTGACACTACAGGCTTGTGTTTTGAAGTTTTGGTTGCAAAACTATATTAATCAAAATGTTACTGTACTGTACTAGCATCAGCTGGGTTTTCCAAAGTGTCGTAGTCATACCCTGCCAAAATGCTAAATATTGGCTGTATTAAAAAATAGCATAAACATTTTACAGAAAGGGTATCAAGTTTTAGGGCATGTTTTTGTCCGTCTCAGCATTTTGTAACAATGAAACTGCACATAAAAAAACTTGAACTGCCTCAGTCTTCATTACCATTAGTGCTGGTTTTGCACCTGTCACATCAGAGTAGTTCTGCAGTGCGGTTTTCAAATCTTTATTCTTGATTTTAATAGAGGGAAACCCAGCAGCTGTGGCAGGCAGGCTGATGTCTGTTAAGAGAAGTTACTGTATTTTTTGAATAATAATCTCAACCTCTACCTTTACCCCTTCACCCTCCCCACCCACCTCTCATCCTTCTGTTCATATTAAAACCTTCACCCCAGGGAGAGGAGGCCAGAAACATTCCTGGAGAGTCTGTGACGGAGGAGCAGTTCACAGATGAAGACGGGAATCTGGTCACCAGAAAAGTAACCGTCCTCACCCTCTGCCATCACCTGTTCCTATCTCATACGCACTCCACACACACACTCCTATGTGCCTTCGTCACCCTTCTTTCCACTATTTCTCCTCACTAAATGCTTTCTTGCTTCATCCCTCCTCCTCCTCCTCCTCCTCCCCTCGCTGACATGCTTCTGCCCCCTACAGGTGATCAGAAAGGTGGTGCGCCGCATGCACAACTCAGAGGAAAGGAGGGAGAGTGAAGGCGAAACGCTTACAGAAGAAGGAGCTGGTGTTGGTGGTGGTGGTGGTGTAGCAACAGGTGGAGCAGATGCTGCTTCATCAGCAGCAGCAGCAGCAGGAACAGGAGGAGGGGGAGGAGGAGCCACGGGGGGGAAGGGCAAGAAGAGAGGGAAACGCTCCCGTCAGGGCCACAAGGCTGAGAAGTCCGGAGAGGAGGCCCAGAGAGGGAAAACTGAGGTTGGCGTTAAAACCAACCGTCTATCTGAGTCAGCTGAGCATCATGGCCCAGTTTCACCTGCATGAAGCTGTAACTGTGATCGAATTCACTCAGAGTCATGTGAAAGAATCTGTCATTTCCACTCACAGGATTAACACTCCATGCACAGCTTTTAGCCACTTTTAGCATGAAAAGGCAAAAAGTCTCTCTGTTACAGCTTTCTGAAGTATCCAACACTATGAAACACTACATGGGGTAAAATGGCAAACTGTGCTTACCCACCAGTAATTATATTCCTAGGATCACACAAGCTCACATAGTGTAGTCTGATTTTAGCATTTGTCTCAGCTGTTTCCTGCTATGCTAGTGTGAATAGATGGATTGCAGTTTGTGAAGTGCTGTGTAACGGTGTATCAGGGTCATTACTGAGGCCTGGTTTGTTGTTTTGCGGTTTGCAGTGGTTGTATTGTGCTGTGTGTTTCCTCTGCACTGCAGTGCATCACTAGTACTTAGTGTTACAACACCAACCAGCAGGTTCTGTGCCTTTTTAGCTCGCTGTTTGGGCTTGAGAACCACTAATATTACAAGTGTTTCAACTAATATAGAAACAATGAATACTTCTCTTTTTCTGTCTTTTAACATGTATTGATGCAGGCATGTGTGATTGTGTTTGCAAATGTAGTAAAGTAGTATTTTTAAACATCTTTCTTCCTTCTCTTTAAATTCATCTCTCTTGCAGCATGCTGTCTGTGATCTCCTGATGTACAGTAGTTGAGCTGAACTGTGTTCATTAACACACATGGGTCATATTTAGACTGAGCACAACACTAACTTTTTTTTCTTTTTTTTTTACTTCTTTCTGTCTCTTTTTACCTCTTTGTTTTTCTGTCTCTGGATGAACCTCCCTGCTCCTCACAATCTCTCTCTCTTAAGCCTGGAGATAGCACCAACAAGAAACAAGGGAAGAAGAGTCAGTCATAACAGTGGAGTTCTAAACTGAACCTGGTAAGAGGCTACTAACGTTTTGATTGTTATAAATAAATGAAGTCAAGAGATATTAATCTAAGAATTCATTTCCCATGTTTGGGGTATAAATGATTGACAGGAATAGGGCATTTGTTCATGTCAAAGTAGGTCCACTGAAGTGTTTGTTTTTGCCAGTGAGGTTCAGATTGTTATTAGAAGTGTCTGACAACATTATAGTTAGGAGATAGACCTTTGTATTACAGAATAAGAGCCTTTTTGTTTAACCAGACACATCACTCTTAACACTACATGACTCTATCGACAAAAACAGTGATTTATCTGAGCAGAACACAGGAGCTGCTGGAATGTCGCTGCCTCCATCTGTTAGTTTATGTTATTGTGTGGTACTTTTACTTATGTAATGGATCTGAATACTTCTTCCACCACTGAATGTTACACAGTAACACAAACTAACTAAACAGATGGAGGCAGCTGTATTCCAGCAACTCTCGTGCTCTGCTTGGTAAAATACTGTTTTTGTCAGTGCAACATATTGCAATGTTTCTTGTTAAACAAAAAGCATCTTACTCAGTTTGTTATCTTTTTACCCTCTAGGTCCACAGACGTCCACCTGCGACACCACACACACACACCCTGGGAGGAAAAACGGACTGGAGCCCCTGAAAACGAAGAAGCCTCGTCAGTCAACTAGAACATGTCTGAAGCTTTCGCTTAACAACGCATGGTTTTCAGCGAGACGACGCAAAACAAGTTACTTTTCTTTTCTGATTTCGCATGAGCATGTCACCAAACTCACTCACTTGTCAGAAAAAACACAGAAGGACACGCATGGACGTGAGCTGAAACTTAACTTTTATCTTTGACGAACGAAAGGCGTCTGTGACCAAAGACGACGCAAACGGGAAAAAAAGCAAAACTGCTGACAGGAAAGACAGACTTGTGACTCACTCTCTCTCAGACACTCGCCTTATATGGTCTATTTTTTCCTCCTGGACCCACAGTATTGGGGTGTACTATGTGGTTCTGTTTTTTTAAAAAAAATGAAATATAATAGTAAATGGGTGATTTTGTTGTATATAAATGACACTGTATAAAAATCTAAAAAAAAAAATCAGTAGCTTCACAGATTGTTTATGCACTGATTTGAGTTGATGAAGCTTTGCAGGGTCGGTGCATTTGTATTGAGAGGTCGACACTGTTTGAGCAGCCTTGAGTGTGTGACCTGACATGCTCTTCCCAAATGAATATTAAAAAAGGAACAAAAACAGCTGTATGTAATTGAGAAACGAATGGAGAGGGAAAAAAACACTGCTTGATTTTAAACAAAGGGCGTTTCTTTAAAGCCAACAGCTACTTCCGCTCTGTCTGTGGAACATTGTCTTCAGAGAAATGATACTTTGCTGCATGTGACGTCACTTTATTTTAACTTTTGCTTTTTCTTTTACTTCTCCTAATTCAAAGCACTGTAATACAATTAGAGAGGGTTTGATGGTACTTCTGTCTGTGTGAGCACTCATAATAACCCAGCCATCTGTCATCTATTACTGTTTTTATTTTTTACAAAACACACACTCCACACTCAAGTGACGAGATAGGAGAGTTTCATCCTTACGCTTCAGGGCAGTATTGAATATCCCTGAATGTATCCTGCAGACCGGCACATTGCATTATCTCCAACCTGCTAGCAGCCTTGTGTGTGTGTGCGTGTGTGTGTGTAAAACATCAAATAAAACTTGTCTATCTGTACATCAATCATGCATACTACAAGTGTAAGTTTAGGCTTTTAAGTCTGCTGTGGTTTTAAAAAGGGGACTGTTTTTATTTCGGACAGTTTGATGATTTTTATCTTTATTTAATTGGTTGTATTTACATTAGAACAGAGGATCTAATTTTTATCCCCGTCACCCACATCTGGTCCTTTTTACTAATGGCTAAAATCACTAAAATAAATCACAGTATTGATCACATGTTAAAAATCAGATTTTCTGTTCCTGTCTAAATCTGTTTTGTTTTTTGTGTTTTTTCATCTTTCTTTTTTCATACAAAACCACCCTAAGCATCCATTGTTGATGATAAATCTGGTACCAACAACATGTATGACGAACCAACATAGCCTACACTGGATGATCCAAGTAATTATTTAAGCAGAAAAATAAATTGTGTTTAAACTGAACATCTGTGCGTCAGTCTACTTTCTCCCTGTTATTTCAGTTTTGCAGTTTTCATGGTTTCAACCAGGACAAACTGCATATTTGCTGAATCTGAGGCCGCAAGCACTGAAAGGTGATAAGTGACGGATCACATGTATACTCATTTTGTAAAATTACAAAAAAAAAAATCCTGCACTTATCTATGATTTCAAACAATTTATTATAGCACCATTTCATGGAAAATAAAAGTATAATAAAAGCAGTGAAACTATATCTAAACTTTGAACTGTGACATTATACAAACTTGTTTTTTTTTAATATTTCTCTTTTTATAAGTCAAGGAAGAGAAGAAAAAACATTGCCTTAAAACAAATATTTTAGTGTAACATCTCTTCCTCAAAGACAATTGGTCAATATAATAATTTTAATAAATGATCAAAGACACGTGCATATGTTACTTTAGATTAGTTTTTTCACCCGTAATATTTGATATGATAAACAGTATATAGGTTATTAAATGCAACAGAAAACGATGATACGCTTAAATGCACTGAAGTCAAGAAAATTCCAGCCTCAAATCATGAAAACATGTAACAAAGACTTTTGATTAATTGGATGAAATGTGAAGAGAATAATCAACCATCACAAAAAAATCAAGATTGATAGTGTAATAGCTATATTAAAAAAAACAAAACAATAAGTACACCATAATTTATATCAGAAGATAGTAGAAAATGCATATTTCTTAAAGCTTAGTATCTTTAAAAGTCTTGTTTTGTAAGATCAGCAGTCCAAAACACAACAAAAAACAACTATCAATAGTTGCTGATCAATTTTCTGTCTGTTTCAGAAATAAAGCAAATAAGTATGTTCTATTCTTTTTTTAAACAGGAGCAGCACCAGTTCAGCATTATAGACTTGTCAGCTGAGTGGATTCATCCCTGTGAGTCTGACTGTGTTTTTTCAGATCCTCTTTCCTCAGGAATCCTTTGCCGCAGACGCTGCAGCAGTGCATGCGCTCCCCCTCGTGGACGCTCATGTGTTTGCTGAGTGAGCTGCCCGCGGTGAAGCTTTTCCCGCAGACGTTACACAGATACGGTTTCTCTCCCGTGTGGGACCTCATGTGGATCTTCAGCGCCCCGCTCTTGTAGAACTTCTTGTCACAGATGCTGCATCGGTGTGTGGACTCTCCTGTGTGGATCATCATGTGCGTCTTCAGGGTCCCCCTCTGTCTGAATCCTTTCCCGCAGACGCTGCAGAGAAACGGCTTCTCCCCGGTGTGGATCCTCATGTGAGCCATCATGTACTCTTTAAAGCTGAAGCTCTGACCACACACGCTGCAAACATACGGCTTCTCCCCTGTGTGAACCCTCATGTGTCCCATCAGATTTCCGTTTTGAGCAAAGGCCTTGCCACAGACGCTGCAGATGTACGGTTTCTCTCCTGTGTGGGTTCTCATGTGCATCTCCAGTTGTTTGTGTCCGTCAAAACGTTTGCCACAGACTTCACAGTCATTTGTTCTGATGTAAGTTTGCAAGTGAAGCCTCAAGCTCTCCTCAGTCTCAAAATGTTTCCCACAGACGCCACAAACCTCTGTATCCCTCTCGTCTTCCTGCACATGCTTCAAAAAAGAAGCTCTGTAGCAGAAATTCCTGCCACACACTTTACAGTTGTATTTCATGTGAGATAAATCTTTACAGTCTTTGTTCTTAGGTCTCTTAGGTTTGTTTGATGTTTGTATTTTTGTTTTAATCTTTCGCATACAAGGTCCCTCTTTGGTCTCATCTTTATCACTGTCTCCATCGTCACTGTCAGTTCTGTCACTTTCCCTCCACTCCTCATCACTGTCACCCATTTTACTCTCAGCATTAGAGCACTCTCCCTCTGACTGTCTGTCAGATCTGTCTGTTTGATCCCTGCAGCTGTTTTCTTCGTTGTGTGTTTGTAAATGCCTCTTCAGGCTCTCCTCAGAGTCCAGATGTTTTCCGCAGACTCCACACAGATCTGTGCTGTGCTCATGCTTGAGTACGTGTTTCAGAAAAGAGCGTTTGTACTGGAAAAACTTCCCACACACTCTGCAACAGCTCTGTCCTGTAGTTTGGCTCTTGTCTCTTGCAGCAATTTTCCTTGTGTGTTTTTTCAGTTGCTTCCCACCAGCACCTTCATGGAAAGACCTCCCGCACATTTTGCAACAGTTTTCACCTTGACTCTGTCTCAGTCTGTGAAATGTTCTTCTTTTGGTTGATCTAAGCCATTTCTCACTTAGTTCTCTATCACTGTCATTATCTTCACTCCCAGCTTCTGAATTTTTTGATAACAGACCCTCCTGGTCAACAAATGGTAGCCCACAGCGCTCTGCATGAGTCTCTGTGACCATCGTAGTTGAGGTGCCCTGACGATGTGAGGGTTTACCGTGGATAAACTCTGAGTCTGTCTCTGTGGAAGTGTCTTTAAACTGTGGCAGACCTGATGTTTTTTGGACTTGGCTGGGGCTCCTGCTTTGCTCATGTTTCTGCTGATCAGGGGGTATGTCCAACCCAGAGAGTGGCAGTCTGTCTGAAGAGAAGACAGAAAAGAACATTCAGAATGGAAATACCAGCCCCGAGAGTGCCTGTGAAGAGTGTGTGCACGAGCAACAAAAAAAGCCCTATCCCACAATTACCCCAATCAAATTAACTAAAAAAATTATTTTCTTCATTTAGAAAATGTATGAGCATATGCAAGGAAACTGGCTGAATATAATTTACTCAATTCCTTATTTTAATTTCCTTATTATTTTATTCAACATTTCAATACTGTTTGTTTTTATTTTCAACAATATTTTGTTGTCACTTCCTGTAAGTAACTGATGGTTAACAACATCCTTTCTTTAGGAGGTGTGATTCTGTTTTGGACAGGAAATCTCATTTGTAGCCTACAGCATTGACTGTCACTGTACTCATCCTCCATGTTTTAGGAATAAAGTTAGTTTGAAAAAAACTAGTATAACTCCAGTTTAGAATTATTCCCACCAATCAGAAGCGGCTGCTGGGCGGAGTAGAGTGGGCCGACCAATCAGCGTTCGCCTGTCGACGTTTGCTGGCGTGTGTCGTCATTGACCACGAAGAGAGGAGAGGAGAGCAGAGCGGCGGAGAAATCATGTCGAAAAACGAGTGGAAGTTTTGAAGTAAAAGCAACGTTCTAGTCTTCGTTTCTTGCTTTGGTTTGTTAGCACTTTGAGTAACTTAATTACTGAACACGTGGATGGATGGTAAAACAAGCTTTGGAGCAGTTTTCGTCGAACACGAGTGAGGCTGGACACCGAGCACACCTACACTAAGGTAAGGCTAACGAGCTAACTAATTAGCAGCGATCATTAGCATTAGCATTAACCTTAGCCTTCTCTTTTAATGATATGTTATGGGCTTATTTCCATTTCAGTCGTGTTCATAGCGTGGTCAAGAGTGTGTTTATGTGACTAACGCCTCTCTGACATGAGTTCAGTTTCCCCTAATGTGGACGGATAATAATAACGTGGGCATCCCCTGGTAGTCTGGTTGCAACCATTTGTGGTCATTTAGCATCTCTTTATGGTCAAGTTGCAGACATTTTGTGTCTCAGTAATTTTGTGCATCATCTTGGTCATTTTAATTTGAGTTTGTTGCAGTTAAGCATCTGGTTGTGTTTGTATCTCTTTATGGTTACCTTTTTTGTATCTGTGTTCATTTAGCATCGGTTTACATCTTTCTTAGTTTATGAAAGTTCGCCTTGTTATACTTGGCCCACAAGGGGGCAGTATAGAGAGGAGTGCAATATGCTCTAAAGAGACATATCTTGACATAGACTGAACAGGTATAGAGTTTTGTTGCCAACATATTAGCTTGAGCATATAATTTTACGTATTGTCTACACATATGATCATCATTTCATCTGTAAGAAAGTGCCCCAGATATTTTATTTTATTACAAACACTGAGCTCTTGCCCTGATAGATAAAATTCAGTAAAGTTGAGATCCTTATCTTTTGTTCTACATATCTTGACCATGCTGTTTTTAGCATTACATAGTACATCATGTTCTACCCCATACTTAGTGCTAGGTGAGAGGCATCAATAAAACCTATTAAAACCAAGGAGTTTTGCCTTGTATATATTTGGACGCTTAGCTTTAAAGCCAAACTGGTTGTCTGTGGTTCCAAAGTGTTGACATAGATGATCCAATAGAACCCTCTCCAGGACTTTAGATACCACACTAGCTAATGCAATTGGCCTATAATTGTCCAGGCCCCCCACCTTGTCGGCTTTATCCTGACAGGCACAAGAGTCACGTAGAATCTGGCAACACTCCATAGATCATAAAAATCATGAGTCAGCAAATTTAGAATTTTGATTTCACTGTTCATGAAGTAAAACGGCTGCTCTGAATTTTTGAGGTCATAGGTTTGATCTCCAGGTGCTGGAGTGAATTTTGCAGTCCAATACTCAAAATAAACGACTAGATATTTAGTGTCTCATTATAACTTTGTGGCTGTTTGCATCATTTTACATCTCAGGTTTTGTCACTTTGTGGTCATTTTGTATGTAGAGACACAGTTTGCATGTCTGACTGTTTTACATCCATGTCTGGACAGCTTTTTGTCTGTGGTTGTTTTGAATCTGATAATTTCTTGTCTGTTTTTTAGACAGTGTAGTTTTGTGTCTGTTCCCAGTCATTTTACTTTTCTTTCATTATGGGGGTTTAGCATCTTGTGATATTTTGTATCTCAGGGATATATTTTCAGGATATGTTGCAGATGAAAAGTATGGTATGAGTATGGTAGTTTTGTTAAATAAAATTTAATTCTGTCCCCCCTCCACAGTGTATGAGCTGAGATTACTGTTTGAAATAATTACAACTAAAACATTTAATTGACACTCAAAGGGTGATTGTCAAGGTTTTAATATTTTGTTTACAGTGTTGTGTTCTCCCACACAGTTTGTACTACTGTTGTTCATTATTAGTTTTTCAAGTGTTGTACTTGTCTTCTCCAGGTCTACTTGTTCAGTTGCTTCAGCCTGTGTGATGGAGATAATATTCTGCTTCATCAACGTTGGAGATGATGTTACACTGGACAGGGACCATGTTTACTACTTCCAAGTCCAGGTACAGCTTCATGTTCCAGGTACAGCTTCATGTTGACACTTAGTTAGTGTCACTAGTGCAGATATCAGATATAGGAAGTAAGACAAGTACTCTGAAGTCTCTGTGTCAGTCTATCTCTGGAGACGTCTTGCAAGGTTTCAGAACCTCCACTCTCTCTGTTTCACATCAGTACATTTGATTTGGAGCTCTGTTTGTGGCACTGAGCAATGACTGAGGTGTGCAGGTCATAACAATAGCACCTGGTGTTTGACAGAAGCATTGTTGTGCATTAAGGATATTTAGGATTACAGCAGGTTAGGTGCTTATACAGACCAGCCTTCCTTGTTCACAAAGCAAAGTTTGTCATTTCACACAACTAGCCTAGCTTACATGTGTGGTTTCACTGGTGTCTCCACATATCTGATCTTTTCGGTTTTCTCTGTGAAGAAAGTAGACACTGGGTCATTTGATATTTGGATGTACATGCAGTGTCTGATGGTCGCGAAAGTGCACCGCTTCATCGTCCGGCATCCCGCCAACAACCTGACGGGGGATGCGCGGACCCAATCAATGCTGTCTGCACATTTAATCCCTCATTATGAAATTATAGATGGTAAAGTGTAAAACTAATTTTAACCACACGTTTAACCAGGTTTTGACTGAAATCTGGATGATATGAAATCACCAATAGCTATAAAGTGAAGAGGCCTAATGAGACTAGGATGTATAAAATGACATAAAGAGTAGAAATAAATGCTTTAGCCCTCTAATTCACTTGTGTGTGCAAGCTGCTGGTGGTGATGTCATATAGTTGATAGACACTGTAACGCTGCATGTTTAAGTGCAGGCCTCTCAGTATCTCTCTGTTCAGTATCTAGAGCCCCATGCAGCACCAGGTTGATTGTGCCAGGTTGTGCCCTTGCCCTGAACCTTTGAGGTGTTATATCCGGGAGCTGGAGTGACTTTTGTAGTCCAACATCTAATATGAGCACCTAGACATTTTGTGTTCCATCCTGGTCATTTGAAGTCAGTTTGTGGAGGTTTTGCATCTTCTTATGGTCAGCTATTTGTCTCATTGTGGTTGTTGTGCTTCGTTTTGTGTGTCTGCTTTGAGGCAGAGTAGTGTCTGTTACTGGTCATTTCTTTGTGGCCATTTTGTTTGATAAAATGTATATTGCAGATGAAGAGCCCTTGGGCCTGTTTGTTGTAGTAATCGATGTCCATCCATTCATCCCGTTGTGTATTTTAGTGATTAGTTATTTGTTTCTGGTGATTTGATACTTGATTTAGCAGTTTTGTGTCAAACACAGGCTTGAAAACTAGATTTTAACTCCATGCCCCTCTACAAGTTTTATGAAGTGAAAGGGTTTATTATGCAGTTCATAATATTATACATGATTGCTTCAGTGGTTATTTGATATACAGTTAAGATAGATCCCAGCTTAGTGTGGATATGATGCTTTTTCTTGAAAGATACTAAATTGGTTATTAGACTTTATGTACGTTTTAGAGTTAAATTGTTGATGAAGAATAGGTAAGCGTGTATTGATAATTTTCCTTTGTATATTTCTCTTGGATTTCCTCCAGGCGTCACCACTTCATCATGAGTGCAGAGACCAGCAGAAGATCCATAACACAGAGGCCTCCAGGTAATTAAGAAACAAGTGTCCACCACAGATATGAAACTGTACAATAGTTCAGTAATCAATCCTCAGTCTGAATAGAAACCAAGCAAAACTAATTAATAATTTATTTACATAGTTCATAGGAAACACACTTTGAAGAAAAATCTGGATAAAATGACTGTTCCTGTAAAGTGTCAGTTGATATTTTGTTTGAAAAGATGGAATTAACTTTTAATTTTTATTTAATGATTAGTTATACCTTGTTAGAATTAGTTATTTTCAGTTAAATCAGTGTTTTGGACAAAGCCTGGTTTTAAATAAATGTCTGTTTTTCAGGTGAACTCACAAGAACAACAGGATCCATTAAAGGTGAAGGTAGGAAAAATATTTATTTCTTTTACAAACCGATCAGGAAACTTGTATAGAACCCATATCATAGAAGTAATAATTACAGTAAAACAAGTATTGCCTTTAATAATCATTTTAGAAAAGTAATTAATAGTGCTAAGTAGTATTAGTGAATCAGTAAGAATAAGTCATATTTAAATTGTAATTAATAGTAACTAATAACTAAATAGACATTTAATTGTGATTAATAATACTAATTAACAGTAGTAATTAAGTAGTAGCTGGGTAGTAATAAGTAATAGCAATTAATACTAGTATTTAATTGTTACAATAATTATAGTCATAACTAATACTACCAATTTACTAACATTAAGGTAGTAATTAATCAGCAATTAAGTATTAACTAGTATTAATAGTAAATAATAAAAGTACATAGAATTCATTAGTGATTTATAATTAAAATGGTAAATAATGGTGGTAGGAATTGTACTTATTAAGTAATTACTAATTCGTTCTATTAAGTAGTAATGTAACATGTTTTGTCTCTGCAGGAGGAGACAACGCCAGCAGGTGAAGTTCTGGACCTGAAGTGGATGAAAGAAAACAAGAGTTATGAAGCTGATAATTAGACTGATACACTTTGTGTGTGTACATACATACATAAATAAATAAATAAATAAATAAAATATATATAAATATATATATAAAATATATATATATATAAAATATATATATGTTTTATATATATATATCTAAAATAAATATATATGTTTTATATATATATTAGATATATATCTATATATATATATATATTAGATATATATATATATATTTTAGATATATATATCTAAAATATATATATATATCTAAATATATATATATATTTTAGATATATATATATATCTAAAATATATATATATATATTTTAGATATATATATATATATATATATTTCTAAAATATATATATATATATATATTAGATATATATATATTTTAGATATATATATATATTTTATATATATATATCTAAAATATATATATATATATTTATCTAAAATATATATATATATATTTTAGATATATATATATATATAAAATATATATATATATTTTAGATATATATATATATATAAATATATATATATATTTAGATATATATATATAAAATATATATATATATTTTAGATAAATATATATATATATTTTAGATATATATATATAAAATATATATATATATTTTAGATATATATATATATATATATTATATATATATATATATTTAGATATATATATATATTTAAAATATATATATATATATTTTTATATATATATATCTAAAATATATATATATATTTTTTATATATATATATATCTAAAATATATATATATATTTTTTATATATATATATATCTAAAATATATATATATTTTTTTATATATATATATTTTAGATATATATATTTATATTTATTTATTTATTTTTATTTATTTATTTATTTTTATAACACCCGTAAAGACTTGCTGCAAAATGTTGATTAAGTGGAGACCTTGTGTTTTATTCTCTCACTAAACATGTAATGTAGTATGAGCACAACTTACATGTTGGGTTACAGAGGAAAACAAAGCACCTCCTAGTCAAACATCTGTCATTATCTTTGTTGTCCAGACCAAAATCATTAAAAGTTTCTTACTGAACTTTTGAGTTTCTCTACTTTCAAACTAATGTCATGGCTATCATTTTATTAAGCAAAATGTTCTCCATTTACAGCTGCTAAATTAAATATTCATCATGGAGGAAACTTACCAATTGTTTTTCTAGCATTTGAGAGTTTGCATGAACAATATGGCAAAATTAAAATCCTACACAGGATTAACATATTTTTAAGGTTTAGGCTGAGTTGCAGCTACATTGTGGAAATTACAATGGAAACACTAATTAATAGTAATTTCAAGATAAGTTACAGCAGCTTTAGCGATTTGTTTTTCCAGGTTTTAAAGTGTCAAACTGCAGCTAAGATAATGACAGAAGCAGACTGACAAATAAATTGACCATTCACTGACCTGTAAATCCTCATGTTTTTCGCCTCTTTACAAGCTTAGGCATTTACTTTATGTTTTCAGTCCTGTGGAGAAAAATCAGAAACAACAAACATTAATTAAAAAAAAAAAGCTACAACTGTTTAAACCATCAAAATAAAAGCACAGAGGGTTTCTGGGTATTGACGTCCAAACTGTCATAAGATGTAAAATATTCTAAATCCACAAAGAAACCAGTCTGGACCAACTGAAACTGGACTAATCAGACCAGACAACTAGTTGAATAAATAAATCTGATTTATACACAAAGATAAAAGAAGCAGTGCTCTGACTGAAGAACTGACTCCACCAGCTCCAGCTGTGGATGGAAATGTGTAATCATTTGCTTTTTTCTCTTCCAAAGTCAGTTGAAATTTGCACTAAATTTGGTTGAAAAAAAGCCAAAATGAAGAGAAATTATGCAGCTCCTGGAGCTGAACAAGTCATTTACACATTTTATTTTACTATACTACTAAGAAAGATGGCGTGAGAGAGAAAGAGAGGCCTCTCTGCAGCAACGTGGAGAGAAAAAAAGATATATACCTATTCCTCACCAACAATTTAACCCTAATATATATACAGTGGCAAGAAAAAGAATTTCATGGTTTTCTGCATTAATTTGTCATAAAATGTGATGTGATCATCTAAGTCAATGGTATTGACAAATATAATGTGCCTAAAATAATAACAAAAAAAATTCTGATCTTTCATGTCTTTATTGAGAACAACCATAAAAACCTCATTTTGCTAGTGGAAAGTATGTGAACACTTTAGTTAATGACCTCAACAAAAAAAAAAAAAAAAAAAAAAAACCTAACTGGAGTCAGGTGTTAGCATACCTGGAGTCTTGTTAAGAAAATGAGACTGGAGGTGTGGACTAGAGCTACTTTGACTGATAAAAACCACTCAAACATTTTGAGTTTTGAGTTTCATTTTGAGTTGCTTATGTGAACCATGCTTCACCAAAAAGAGCTTCCAGTGGATCTATGATCAAGAATTGTTGATTTACATAAAGCTGGAAAGGGTTACAAAGGGATTTCAAAAACTTTAGAAATTCACCAGTCTACAGTTAGGCAAACAATCTATAAATGGAGACACTTTGGGACTGTGGCTACTCTACCAAGAAGTGGGCGCCCAGTCAAAATGACCCCAAGAGCACAACGAAGACTCATCAATGAGGTAAAGAAACAACCCTGAGTAACAGCCAATGACTTGAAGGCATCATTGGAACTGGCTAACATCTATGTTCATGAGTCTACAGTACATAAAACATTGAACAAGCAGGGTGTCTATAGTAGGACACCAAGAAGGAAGCCACTGCTTACAAAAAAAAAAACATTGCTATACGTGAAAGAGAACATTTACACTCCACAGCGGTATTGGCAAAATGTTTTATGGACTGATGAAACTAAGATTGAACTATTTGGAAAGAACATGCTGCACTACATCTGACATAAAAAGGGCACTGCATATCATCATGGAAACATCACGATTTGGGCCAGCTTGCAATCATTGAGGGGAAGATGAATTCCCAAGTGTATCAAAAAATTCTTCAGGATAATGTGAGAATGTCTATATGTCAGCTGAAACTCTGTAGAAGTTGGGTGATGCAACAGGACAATGACCCAAAACACCAGAGCAAGTCCACAACAGAATGGCTTCAGAAAAACAAAATCCATCCTTTGGAGTGGCCAAGTCAGAGCCCAGACCTCAACCCAACAGAGATGCTATGGAATGACTTGAAGAGAGCCATACACAAGACATCCAAAGAACATGACAGAGCTAAAGCAGTTCTGCTAGGAAAAATTCCTCCTGAATGATGTGCAGGTTGCGCCTGGTTGAGGTTATTGCTGCCGGGGGGGGTGTCAAGCAGTTATTAATTCCAAGGGTTCACTTACTTTTTCCACTACCATTTTGAATGTTGAATAAGTGTGTTCAATAAAGACATAAAAGATCAGAATTTTTTTTGTTATTATTTTAGGCACATTATATTTGTCAATACCCTTGACTTAGATGAAGATCAGAACACTTTCTATGACAAATTAATGCAGAAGTCCTTCAGAACAAACAACAAAAAATATTTGGGAATATATTATTATTGATTATGATATTTCTATTTATGTTAATTGTCAAATTTTCACAGAAGAAAACATGTATACTGCTCTTACCTGCATAATGAACACTTTCACTTACGTGTCTGGTACTGGTTTTTGACATTTTATAGACATAATCAGATATTATGATTAGGGATAGACCCATTATTGGCACTTTTTTTTTTTTTTTTTTTTTTAAATCCGACGGCCGATTAGAGATCAATTTAAAACTGGGTTATTTTGGCTCTGATGTTGCTGCGCCTCTCTGTCTGTAGTCACTACTCTGTCGCCAACATTGTCCCACCCACAGCACCATCTGATTTATATACAGGGCCAATCAACGATGAAAGCTGTGCATGCACAGTGCTCTCACACACGGCGGAGAGGAGAAAAAGTTTTGCCGGGTGGAGAAGCTCCGAGCTAAGAGATGCTGCTGGGAACTCCCTGCACTTTTTGTTTTTGTTTGAACTTAAAACAAAGATAAGTGAAAGATAAAAAATAAATAAACAAATAACTGAAATAAACATTTCAGTTATATTGAAATTTTGGAAAACTTTATCTACTGTAGAAAACTTTAGGGCTCCCTGAGCTCCCTGCACTTTTTGTTAGAATTTTAAAACAAAGATGTCTATTGTCTAAGATAATAAAAAAACATGTTGCAAATCTGAAAAGCTGTTTAATAAACCTATGCTTAAAGGCATTTCAACAAAGTTAAGTGTTCAAAATTTTGACGCCAATATTTTCACTTTTACTGCACACTGCACATTTTTTTAGACTGGGTAAATCTTTAGGACATACCTCTTTGTTCTGTAAGGTGAGCTGGTAATTCCATCCAGGCTGCTGCAGCAGCTGAACAACTAGACCTGGAAGAAAAACAAGTAAAACAATTGAAAAATAATTTAAAAAATAGTAATAAAAACTTGTCACCACCAAAACTAAAAAACAAGAGACAGTGTAGGAGAACACAACACTGAAAACAAAACACTAAAACCCTGACTTAACCTTGACAATCAGAGTTGTTCAACAGTTGTCTCCCAACATGTTTAACAGAACAACAGCGGGCTGGTTAAGAAAATGGAGAATTGTTGTTAAGAAGCCAAAACAAAAGCTATCTGTATGTGGTCTAACTGGTTAATGTTAAAATCTGGAAAATTCCTGTAAACTTTACTTGATAAGACAAACCAGCCCCTCAACATTTAAGGGTCTAGATGGATAAAGATAAAATCCTAATGATACTCATCCCTAGAGCTGGTTAGAGGCTTCGCCCTGACTTCAGGCAGATGAGCAAATCACTGTTCAAATTACTTCGCTATAAGTCTGGTTTAACCAGTGATATTTTGTGATTTTTTTTTTTTTTTTTTTTGCGTATAGTGGGATCACTCTCAAAATTGTGAAGGATTACTTTATTTTCTCCTATATTAAAGAGCAACTTAAATCATTCATGCAGATTTTAATAATACCTTTTCCTTTAAAGTTAAACAATATAATGTTATTGTCCATTTATTGGTAATATAGTTAATATGGAAAAGATCTGAATTTGTTGCATTGAATGTCAATTTAAGTGGTGCTCCTAAAATTTTCAGTAAGGAACGCCAGTCCTACTAGAGGAAAAATTAATCTGGAGCCTTGGAGTTAGAATCTAGTTTTCATGCCAGTAATTAACACAAAACTGTGCTCAATTAAGTATCAAGTTACCACAGACAAATTACTGAATGGATGGCCATGGACAGGTTACCACCACACAGTGGCCTAAAGGGTCTTCATCTGCAAAAGCTTGACCGAGATGCAAAACGACCAGGAATGGCACAAAACAACAAAAGCAACAAAAACGATCACAAAGAGACAAAAAAAATTATTGTCTACCACAGTGAAGCTAATCCTGGCCAAAGCACTAGCAGCTCACCTGAAAGTTTATTTGCTATCATTGACCAAGTCCCCCAAAAAACAGTCAGTAGGGGAAACACTGAACTGAGACGCAAAACAATCACAACGAGATGGTTAACAGCCACAAAATGTGACAAAATGACCAGAATGGCGCACAAAAATTACAAATACATTAACCTCAATGGTTGCAACAGACTACCAAGAGATACACACGTTGCTACCATCCGTCCATGTTAGGGAACAACAACTAGTGGCTTGGAGGTTAAGTCACAGAAACACAAACACAATCTTACCCACACAACAAAAACACTGAAAATGGAAATCAGGCCGCCAAAAGATATCATTAATGAGGAAGACTATGGCTAATGCTAATGCTCGCTGCTAATTAGTTAGCTCGTTAGCCTTACCTTTGCGCAGGTGTGCTCAGCGTCCAGTCTCACTCGTGTTCAACAAAAACAGCTCCAACGCTTATTTCAGCATCCAGACGTCCTCGGCAATTAAATTTTCCACAGTACTAACAAGCCAGGGCGACGAGGCGACGACTCAAACGTTGGTTTTACTCATTATTTTCACTCATTTTTCAGACTATCTGCTGCTCGCCATCGGCTCTCCCTGCTCAGGTCACAACCAGTGACGACACACGCCAGCCAACATCGGCAGACAAACGCTGATTGGTCGGCTCCGCCTGGCAACCGTTTCTGATTGGTCAATTCAGCGGAAGTTGTTCACTCAAAAAGAGAAGTGTAAAACACTCCGCTAGAACCGTTGATGCTTTAGGGATATCGGCAACGTCATGGGTTTAGGCTGCAAAGTGGTCCCAGTCGTGGGTACGCTGGGTTCAAATCCCGCTTGATCCTAAACCGTAAAGCACAAAATTAAATTGGTACAGTGCGGCTACGAATACCATGGGCTATCTACAGATATCATTAAAGCAGGAGTTACATTAGTATAGAGATTTTCAGTAAATTTATCTGCAATCTTTAAAATCGCATAGGGATCAGGATTACAGGATCTGCCTTTGGTCAGATACTTGAATCCTATTTGTTTTTGCCTTTAAGCATATACTCTTGGTGTTTGAAAGAAAAATCTCTCCAGCTCCTGGCCTATGTGAAACACATGAGAATTCACAGAAAGTCTTAGCCCTTAGCCTGCATGTTAAAAATGTAACATCATTTACTGGCAGTACATTAATGTGCCGTGCAAGAAAATATGTGCTATATAAAAGATTTGTACTACTATTAACTGAATGCTCGCTCGTTTTTCAGGCAGTTCATCAGAATAAAAGCTGAGAGAGGCATCAAGGCTGGACGGAGCTGCCCAGAATAAGATTACATCAGTCAACTTTGAAATGAATGGACTTTGAAAAGAAGTTTATAGAAGTCAGTGAACCCAACCATTAATGCAAACACACTCACTCATACACTATGTCAGTCACTTAGCCACACTTTTAAGTTTCAGGCATTCTGTCACCTTTTCTGTCCGTTTATGTGTCCTAAATGTTCTACTTCTTATTAACGTCTCAGCCATCTGTAGTTTGTAGTAACGCACAAATGGCAGTGGATGGCAGTAGCACATGGTGTGGCTGTAAAAGTTGATTATTATTGTTTTTTCTGTTATTCCCATATGCTAATGTTACCGTTTGTCAATACAATACATTTGAATATTAAAAATACAACCTGTGCATGGAAGCCAATAATAAACACAGCAGAACTAACTGTAAAATAAAGCCTTACCCATGACTTTCTTTATCTTTCATTTGTTGAGCTGCTTCTAATGACTTTTTTTCCATTACAAACTAAAAGCCAGAAGCAAGAGACAAAAACAACTGCAACTACAAAAGAAAGTATCATTCCTGCAATATAAGCATGATGGCATGTACAGTGTACCTGTCGTGATGTCCAGCAGCTGGCATTGCTGCTCGATGTCCTCTGCTTCATGTTCACCTAACATTATCTCCAGGATCCTACAGATCTCATCAGCAACAGCTGACAGTCGCTTCTGTACAACTGTCCTCAACTGCTCAGGTAACATTTCTGGAAGGAGGAAGGAAACATTGCACACGCAAACTGATATAACCTCACCCATCGCTCACCCATTTTTTTTGCATATGCCCTGTTAAATAAAAGGTTGATAGGCTTCAGGGGTAAGAAGTTGACTGCCTAAAATGACTGCCTTCATCTTGTGTTTCCAAACCTGACGTGTGCAGCATCTTCCTCTCCACAACAGTAAATATCTCCTCCGCAGCTGCAGCCAGTCTCTCTGCGACCAGCGTCCTCACCACCTGCATTTTACACATGATTCACCGACAAGAGTCTTTTCTTCAGCCTCTGATCTTCAGCTGCAGCAGCCACAGACTCACTTCAGCATGCACAACAAACTAACAGCTCTGAGAGAGAAGAGGAGTCATTCTACTTCCGCCGGAAACTCCTCTTCTTCCTCTCTCCGTGTAAATCTGACCGTGACACATCGCCACCGCCTGGTTTGAGAAAACTGCACATTTTTATTAACTTAAGGTGTTTACTTAGCCTTTTGACAGCATGAAAGCGAGAGCAAAATATATGTTATGGAATTTAGCCTTTTATGATAATTTAGTTTTAGTTTAGTTTGTTTTGTTTTTTTTTTTCGAATTGGTTAAATATGTTTTTGTACAGTATTAAGTTGATGCACATAAAAAACAATTATGTAAACTGACCTTGGGTATTGCACTGTATTATATATAGCTAACAAATTTTAATTGTTTCTGTAGTTTTTCCATATGTTTGTTACTGACCTTATTGTAAAAAACCTTGCCTTGCTAATTGGCTTCCTACAATGTGAATGATATGAGGAGTTGCACAGTCCTGTAAGAGAAAATTATGCTGGATTCACATAACAAAATATTTTATTACACCCAGAAGATTTTAAACTTTGTAATTTACTCAATTGTAAAGCTCACTGATATAAAACAACAAAACAGGAGGTCAAGAAAGAGAGAACTCTCTCTGGAAAGGAGGGGAAAAAACACATCCTATAAGAAACAACATTCAAACATGAACTATAATATAAACATTTGTGACACATTTCACTGAGGTGGGACTGGATAAAAATCTTTATTATCAGATTATTTGCTGATGACATCATTTTACTGTGATATCACTGTAGAAATGGGTAAGGCAATAAAGAAATAAAGGCAGTATTGCATCAGTAAACATGATATGGAATATTTCCACTGTAGAAGAACTAAAAACACTTAGTTAATACAATAACTACTTTACTTAAAGATGAGATTTTAAAAACATACACAAACTCTGTCTCTGTCTTTGCTCTGACTCTGGTATAAAATGTCTTCAGCAGTTTCAGATGAAGACCTGACTCTTTAAACTGAGAAATGTAAACACAGAGCAGACCTATCTGTGTGAACAGTTGATTTAACTGAATATAAGCTTTGACTTATATTCAGGTAGTTTTACTCTCAAAACAACTTAGAACTAATTTAGCAAACAGTTAACTTCAGTTAACTCCCATTTTTAAAAGAAGATTTTGTAAGTTTTGCTGAGGTAAACAGCGCCCTCTGCAGCCACAAGTGGTAATTACAGGACGCTGGGGCATTAAATTCTGTTGGGCTCAGAGAGTGAGCAGTTACAGGTACTGGAAGCACAGGACCCCTACAGCAGGGGCGTTGCTTGGCATAAAGCCTGAGCTCTACTGGGCCTGTGCCCCCCCCCCAAATCTCTCCCATCTGGATTATCAGATTGTTTGATTGGTGATGTCATTTTACTGCGATATCACCAGGGAAACGGGTGATGAACCAATTACAGAGCTGAGAAGTGCTGACGTCACGCGTGATGTCACCAGTTCTCACAAACCGAGATGGTATCTAGAGCCTCTTCACTGCGTTTACTTCGTACACTCTCCTTCACCGGAGGAGACTCGGGGTGACTGGTGGTCAGACGCCAGGGTCCCGGCTGCAGGCCACGGCAGCCCTGGACCTGAGTCGGATGCATCCATCCATGCATCAGACCATGACGTATACATCCGTGTAATGTATTTCCCGTGGTCTCGACTCGGCCTCTGCGCATCTGATCTTCAGATGCGATCTGAGCACCAGACCTAGAGGCGCAGGTGCCTAGAGTCCCTGTGGTGAGGAAGTGGACCCGCGGACTGACTGTCTGACAGTCGGTCCGTTGAAGGGGGGGGGGTCTCCCCTCTCTCCCTCCCTCCCTCCACACACAAACACCAACATAACAGATTTTTGCTGTTTTTACAAAAACAGTAGCAACTGTAAATTTCAGCAACACCGAGATACCGTTCATTTTACACTAACATAATGGCAGCCATCTGTAGTTTGTAGTAACGTCCGAATGCCAGTAGATGGCAGTAGCATACTGTATAGCTGTAAATATTTATTGATAATCAATTCTCATTTTTCTGTTATTTCTATATGTTAATGTTACTGTTTGTCAGTAAAATACAGTTGAATTTACAGCCTATGTGTGGAAGAAATAGTTACAGAATGTTGTTTTGAGGCAGCAGAGGAACTTGCATGTGCATACTGTGTGATGAGTTTTGAAGAAGTGAACTCAGTATTGAGAAATGCATGTTAGCAACTGTAAAAATAGATTAAAAAAAATAAGTTTAAAAAAATACATAAAATACTGCATGCTTTTTGTTGATGCAACAGGAATAAAAACAAAAAACATTTTTATATTTGCTGGTAGAAGAACAGATTTTATTGGTTATAGCATGAAAAAAAATTCAAATTTTCTCAGCACACATTAAAAAAAATAAATAAGCACATTGATCAACTTAAAAAATAAACATTCAACAGATCAACTGATAAATAGAAAAACAACTCAATAAAAAATATATTAATGAATAAATAAATACCTCAATAAATAAATAAATCTGTTTTAGTTAACTCCAAAAATAAATACATGAGTAAACAAACAAGGCAGTACATAACTAAGCAATAAATAAATAAATAGCTCAATCACTTAGCAAATGAATGAGGAGATTCTTGGTCTGACAGGTTAGTTGGTGGTGAGCAGAGATGAAACCAGCTGGTGAGCTCTCATTAAATGGGTTTTGATTTTCTTCCTGATCAGCTCCCAGGATTCAGCACTGTGGCCCTACACACACACACACACACACAATATTATCATTAGAAACATCAGTAGATAGATAGATAGATAGATAGATAGATAGATAGATAGATAGATAGATAGATAGATAGATAGATAGATAGACTTACCATTCGTTCTAGGACGTGGCCTGACAGTCTCTTGAAATACATGTGCAGCTTCTTGTTCTTCTTCTTGTGGCTGTGGCTCCCAGTCTAAATGAATCAAAGATCAAAAATCATGTTTAAAAAAACACAACTGACTCTTTCAGTCAACAGGATGTGGAGGAAGAGAAATCAGGCAGAGAGTGCTGATGCATTCAGTTTGAAATGTAAGGGAACAAGTGAGGCTGTTAATCCACCCTGACACTTACACAGGAGTGAAGGCCGTCAGCCTGCTGGGTCACAATGTTGACAAAGTCCTTCACTGTGCTCTCCTCCCATGATGCAGCACTGTGATCCTCCTCAAACAGGACGGCCATCTCCTCCAGAACCTGCACTGTGAAACCAAGTTTATCCTCAGCCTGGAGGAGGAAGAAGAAGAAGAGTAATCAGATTACTACAGGGACACATTTCTGACAGTGTTTGACAGCTGAAGTTGAGCTGATGACTCACTGATGCTTTGGACGCCTGGCTGTACAGATCATTAGGGAAGGCCACAGTGTCCTCCACTTCAGCATCCTCAGTGCTGTTAGTGGAATTATTCACCTGCATCACACACACACACACACACACACATCATGTGTTGAAGTAAACACACAGTGAACTCACTCAGTGAAGATAATTCAGTAACTTTAAACAACACGTGAACAAGTGAACTCACCATGGTATCTAGTAGATCCAAAGAGTTTTCACTGTACTGTCTGAATTTATGATCCATCCACCTGCAGCTCAGTGAGGAGCCTGCACTGTACAGAGCCAGAAACAGGCAAACAAACAAAATCCTGTTCAGCATTTTTTCTTTTTGAAAAAGGTAGAAGTCTCCTCTGTATAGAGCAGGTTGAGATGTGTCCTGGTGTTGTGTTGGAGCAGACCTGCAGCTCCTCATTTATAACAGGACGCACCTATTTCATTTTCCTGACTTAACACCTGTGGGAAACACTGGAGCTGAACTGTGGCTTTCAACACGGCTTAAAGTTTAAAAGTCAGAATCAACCTCAAAAGACACAGCGTCACACATTTGAATCAGTGTCCTGGTGAAAGATTTGATCCCACAATTAAAGAATAAACAAATATCACAGAAAAAGAAAAAAAAATCACGCCCCGTAGACCAACGTATTAAAATGCTCATAATAAAACCATATCAGGCTTTTAATAGAAAAAAAAAACATTTTAAAAATCCATAAACTCAATCACAGCTCACTATTTATAATATTACAATAGTTTAATGTTCGATATTATAAATAACTGAATTATTATCGGGTTTTTATTATTAGAGCGATTTTTCAGGTCAAATATAATATTGGGAAACTCTTTGAATGAAATCCCAGTCACCAATAATGATTTACAATGATTTTAACATTGATCGATTTATTTGACTTTTGTTAGTTTACAGAGCTGCTTCGTGTTTTGAAGATTCCAGTCGATGTTTTTGTTGCAGTCATCACCTCTCTGTCAGTCTACTCTCTGTCCAATACGACCGTAAATGTCGTTTGAAAAATAAAGATCATTCTCTCAGAGTTTGAGTTGCATCATTAATTCTGTGTGGATCCATGATAATCATTGATTGTTAAAGCTGCAGGTGTGACTGTGATCATCAGGCGCCGTAAAGGGAAGTTCCTCTGCTGAGAAAATGAAAGTGGCTCCGTGACTGTGACGCTCGTTCACATCAACTGGTCAGTGACATTTCAGCTTGTTTTCACTGGAACTTGGAGCATGAACCGTGAGAACCAGAGAGCCTGTAGAGAGGGGGTTCTCCTTCACCTGTTCACTGACTGATCACACAACATTTATATCGATTAATTAATGAAAATCACTCAATGTTTGATCAGAGCTCTAATTCAAGAAGCGACTGAAGACTTTTATTTTGTAATGTAGCTTTTAGTACAGTTTATATTTTTATGTATCTTTTGTTCCATGTTTCGATAGTATTTATTATACAGTATTATTATGTATGAACATTCTGTGCTATGATATTTGTTTATTTCCTTATCATCTAAATTATTTTATATTTTTTGTTTTATTTCATATGTATTCATTTGTCTTTAAAGGGACAGAAAAGATTCCCTGGAAATAAACAGGAAAATGCATAATTCTCGTCCTTGGATGAGATTTAAAAAATACACAAACCCCTACAATCTGTACATCGTGCAAGAACAATACATAGGAATCGCTGTGTCCTATGATAATGTCATAGAGGTGGATGAAATGATGAAACCACGAAGCTCATCCATTCATATGCGGTCACTCTTCAGAAAAGTGTGATACAATCTCAAAGAAGCAACGTCACTGTTACGTGACTCAAGCCGCAGTCTCTTTCATTTTCTCTTTGCGGAAGCGCGTTCCCCTTTGTGGTATGATCGGTATGTGGACACACTGGAATCACAGTTCAGCAGATTTCATTTTATATGTTATAGAACCCAGGTAGAACTACTAACAGAGAATAATATTTAAAAACAACAGCAACAAACAAACAAAGAAAAAAAAAAACATCATTGTCATCTCACTGGACAGGCAGCAGACTGAACGGAAGGTAACAACTGCAATAACGGTAAATAAAGGCACAGATTCTTGCCCCAAATCTTTAATATACAACAAGTAAACAAACACATTTAAATAAGGAACAACAAGCGTCATTTTGGATGTTTCCCAAAAAATTGCAACACTTTCCTGTCACTCCCAAAGTTTTCCATACCTGATAAATGTGAAGTAATTTATAGTGATCTGTGTGTTTTTATGCTTTTATGAAATTTCAACATTACTTAATACATTAATATCAATACTTGGTATTACTGTATTATACTTCATTTGGCCTGCCTGTATACTTTTATAACCTGGTGCAGTATTTCAGCTTCTGCTGTTAATATATCTGAAACTACATTATTATTGTGGGATCAAATCTTTCACCAGGACACTGATTCAAATGTGTGACGCTGTGTCTTTTGAGGTTGATTCTGACTTTTAAACTTTAAGCCGTGTTGAAAGCCACAGTTCAGCTCCAGTGTTTCCCACAGGTGTTAAGTCAGGAAAATGAAATAGGTGCGTCCTGTTATAAATGAGGAGCTGCAGGTCTGCTCCAACACAACACCAGGACACATCTCAACCTGCTCTATACAGAGGAGACTTCTACCTTTTTCAAAAAGAAAAAATGCTGAACAGGATTTTGTTTGTTTGCCTGTTTCTGGCTCTGTACAGTGCAGGCTCCTCACTGAGCTGCAGGTGGATGGATCATAAATTCAGACAGTACAGTGAAAACTCTTTGGATCTACTAGATACCATGGTGAGTTCACTTGTTCACGTGTTGTTTAAAGTTACTGAATTATCTTCACTGAGTGAGTTCACTGTGTGTTTACTTCAACACATGATGTGTGTGTGTGTGTGTGTGTGTGCGTGTGATGCAGGTGAATAATTCCACTAACAGCACTGAGGATGCTGAAGTGGAGGACACTGTGGCCTTCCCTAATGATCTGTACAGCCAGGCGTCCAAAGCATCAGTGAGTCATCAGCTCAACTTCAGCTGTCAAACACTGTCAGAAATGTGTCCCTGTAGTAATCTGATTACTCTTCTTCTTCTTCCTCCTCCAGGCTGAGGATAAACTTGGTTTCACAGTGCAGGTTCTGGAGGAGATGGCCGTCCTGTTTGAGGAGGATCACAGTGCTGCATCATGGGAGGAGAGCACAGTGAAGGACTTTGTCAACATTGTGACCCAGCAGGCTGACGGCCTTCACTCCTGTGTAAGTGTCAGGGTGGATTAACAGCCTCACTTGTTCCCTTACATTTCAAACTGAATGCATCAGCACTCTCTGCCTGATTTCTCTTCCTCCACATCCTGTTGACTGAAAGAGTCAGTTGTGTTTTTTTAAACATGATTTTTGATCTTTGATTCATTTAGACTGGGAGCCACAGCCACAAGAAGAAGAACAAGAAGCTGCACATGTATTTCAAGAGACTGTCAGGCCACGTCCTAGAACGAATGGTAAGTCTATCTATCTATCTATCTATCTATCTATCTAGCGATGTTTCTAATGATAATATTGTGTGTGTGTGTGTGTGTAGGGCCACAGTGCTGAATCCTGGGAGCTGATCAGGAAGAAAATCAAAACCCATCTAATGAGAGCTCACCAGCTGGTTTCATCTCTGCTCACCACCAACTAACCTGTCAGACCAAGAATCTCCTCATTCATTTGCTAAGTGATTGAGCTATTTATTTATTTATTGCTTAGTTATGTACTGCCTTGTTTGTTTACTCATGTATTTATTTTTTGGAGTTAACTAAAACAGATTTATTTATTTATTTAGGTATTTATTTATTCATTAATATATTTTTTATTGAGTTGTTTTTCTATTTATCAGTTGATCTGTTGAATGTTTATTTTTTAAGTTGATCAATGTGCTTATTTATTTTTTTTAATGTGTGCTGAGAAAATTTGAATTTTTTTTCATGCTATAACCAATAAAATCTGTTCTTCTACCAGCAAATATAAAAATGTTTTTTGTTTTTATTCCTGTTGCATCAACAAAAAGCATGCAGTATTTTATGTATTTTTTAAACTTTTTTTTTAAAATCTATTTTTACAGTTGCTAACATGCATTTCTCAATACTGAGTTCACTTCTTCAAAACTCATCACACAGTATGCACATGCAAGTTCCTCTGCTGCCTCAAAACAACATTCTGTAACTATTTCTTCCACACATAGGCTGTAAATTCAACTGTATTTTACTGACAAACAGTAACATTAACATATAGAAATAACAGAAAAAAATAAATGAGAATTGATTATCAATAAATATTTACAGCTATACAGTATGCTACTGCCATCTACTGGAATTCGGACGTTACTACAAACTACAGATGGCTGCCATTATGTTAGTGTAAAATGAACGGTATCTCGGTGTTGCTGAAATTTACAGTTGCTACTGTTTTTGTAAAAACAGCAAAAATCTGTTATGTTGGTGTTTGTGTGTGGAGGGAGGGAGGGAGAGAGGGGAGACCCCCCCCCCCTTCAACGGACCGACTGTCAGACAGTCAGTCCGCGGGTCCACTTCCTCACCACAGGGACTCTAGGCACCTGCGCCTCTAGGTCTGGTGCTCAGATCGCATCTGAAGATCAGATGCGCAGAGGCCGAGTCGAGACCACGGGAAATACATTAGATGGATGTATACGTCATGGTCTGATGCATGGATGGATGCATCCGACTCAGGTCCAGGGCTGCCGTGGCCTGCAGCCGGGACCCTGGCGTCTGACCACCAGTCACCCCGAGTCTCCTCCGGTGAAGGAGAGTGTACGAAGTAAACGCAGTGAAGAGGCTCTAGATACCATCTCGGTTTGTGAGAACTGGTGACATCACGCGTGACGTCAGCACTTCTCAGCTCTGTAATTGGTTCATCACCCGTTTCCCTGGTGATATCGCAGTGAAATGACATCACCAATCAAACAATCTGATAATCCAGATGGGAGAGATTGGGGGGGGCACAGGCCCAGTAGAGCTCAGGCTTTATGCCAAGCAACGCCCCTGCTGTAGGGGTCCTGTGCTTCCAGTACCTGTAACTGCTCACTCTCTGAGCCCAACAGAATTTAATGCCCCAGCGTCCTGTAATTACCACTTGTGGCTGCAGAGGGCGCTGTTTACCTCAGCAAAACTTACAAAATCTTCTTTTAAAAATGGGAGTTAACTGAAGTTAACTGTTTGCTAAATTAGTTCTAAGTTGTTTTGAGAGTAAAACTACCTGAATATAAGTCAAAGCTTATATTCAGTTAAATCAACTGTTCACACAGATAGGTCTGCTCTGTGTTTACATTTCTCAGTTTAAAGAGTCAGGTCTTCATCTGAAACTGCTGAAGACATTTTATACCAGAGTCAGAGCAAAGACAGAGACAGAGTTTGTGTATGTTTTTAAAATCTCATCCAGGGAGGAGAATTTGACTATTTGGTATTTTTCCTGTTTATTCCAGGGAATGTTTTCTGTCCCTTTAAAGACAAAGTGAATCTGTAGGAAATCAAACAAATATTATTTTCTAACAATGGATATGATTGTTGATCATTATCCTCCTTTATAATGTCACACATTTCTGATTCAGAAATGCAGCTATACAGTAATTACATGTATCTTTTGTATTTTTCCCGGAAACCTTCGCTCCTGTGTAAGTGTCAGGGTGGATTAACAGCCTCACCTGTTCCCTTACATTTCAAACTGAATGCATCAGCACTCTCTGACTGATTTCTCTTCCTCCACATCCTGTTGACTGAAAGAGTCAGTTGTGTTTTTTTAAACATGATTTTTGATCTTTGATTCATTTAGACTGGGAGCCACAGCCACAAGAAGAAGAACAAGAAGCTGCACATGTATTTCAAGAGACTGTCAGGCCACGTCCTAGAACGAATGGTAAGTCTATCTATCTATCTATCTATCTATCTATCTAGCGATGTTTCTAATGATAATATTGTGTGTGTGTGTGTGTGTGTAGGGCCACAGTGCTGAATCCTGGGAGCTGATCAGGAAGAAAATCAAAACCCATCTAATGAGAGCTCACCAGCTGGTTTCATCTCTGCTCACCATCAACTAACCTGTCAGACCAAGAATCTCCTCATTCATTTGCTAAGTGATTGAGCTATTTATTTATTATTTTATTTATTTATTTATCTATTTATAGCTTATTTATGTACTTTGTTTTCTCTTGCATTTATTAATTTGTTGATTGGATGATCTGCTATATAAAGCATAGAGCATTAAAAATGTTATTTTATCTTGAACATGACATGTTTAACTGACAATAAAAATAAGACTTTCTCCTATAAATGGAATGTGTTTATGGTTTTTAATCGGTTACACAAATTTAACAAAAAACAAACAAAACATCCAATTTAATATAACCGAACAACAAGAACAAACTGGGCCTTATTAACACCAAATTTGTGTGACATCTTCTCACAACAGTTTGTCATAAACTCATTCTTACACCTCCTGTAGGTACAAGATAAAACGGACGTTAAACAGTCAAGTTAGAAAAGTCACTATGAAATTATATACAACACAATTTATGTTTAAAAAAAACCCTGGAAGCACCAAAAATGTCAGCTGAAACTTCAGCTGTTGCCATGTAATTATTTACATTTCAGTGGACTTCAAATAACATCAGATTAATTTAATAAAGTCAGTGGTGGAAAGTAAGTACATTTACTCCAATACTGCATTGTATAGTACAATTCTGCACTACTTGAGTATTTCCATTTGATGCTACTTTATAATTCCACTCTACTACATTTCAAAGGGAAATATTGTACTTTCAGCACCACTTTATCTATTTGACAGTTTTATTCACTCGTTACCTTAAAGATGAAGATTTTACACAACGGATAACATAACAAGCATTTAAATATGACACATCGTTAAAGATTAAATCAGTGGTTTCCAACCTAACAAAAAGCAGTGTGTATTTTGGGTCACATTTCAGATGTTTAACAAATACTTTTCATTTCAATATGGGTTCAAAGATACAATACGTCAGTAAAAGTCAAAGACTAGAGAAAAAGTCCAAAAACTGAAGACAGATTTGTGGATCAAAACTTTGTTTGTCTGCTTTCCTTTCCATTAATCATCTAACAATCCCTCAAATTGAGCTGGCATCCCTGTATATAAAGTAGTCCAAACTAGCTCCACCTGCAGCAGCTACAACAGTAACATGCTGCTAACACACTGATGCTTCAGTATTAATCATCTAATGATGTCGTATGTAATAATATAATCAGTCAGAAAGATCAAACCAGTACTTTTACTTTAAGCGCATTTTGCTGTTATTACTTTTGTACCATTATTTAAGTAGGATTGTTCATACAGGACTTTTGGTTGGAATGGAGTATTTTTACATTGTTGTATTGGTTCTTTTACTTAAGTAAAGGATCTGAATACTTTTTCCACCACTGAATACATAAATAGCACAAAATAAACAACACATTAAGTACTGTGCAAAAGTTTTAGGCCTTTCAGAACATCATAGAGTCAGTCTGAGATTACATGAAGAGACAGCAGTCACTGAGACAGCCTGAATCCACAGAGGAACTGAGGCAGCTTCTCCAAGATGCTGGAACAAACTACCTAAGTACAGGTGTACTGAGGAGGACTGGAGCTGTTTTAAAAGGAAAAGGGAGGTGGTGGGAGGGGTATAATACGAAATACTGATCTGATTTAGGTGTTTTCTGTTTGCTGTACTGTGCATGAGGTTAACTGATGAATAAAAAAATAATCATGGGATTATTTTTGACAGCACCCTCACTTTACCTTTAGTGCCTAAAACTTTTGCACAGTACTGTATATCACGCATTTAAGAATAAGTATACTGCTGCACATTTACAAACAAGCTAGAAATGGCACATCTCCATCTCCATAGCGAGCCCATTAAGGACCCAATGTACTATGTACAAAGTAAAACTTGTAATTATGAACGTATAATCAGTACTTATTGTGAAACTGCTGAGGTGGCGAAGTGAAAAGTAGTTCAGTGATGCCCGTTTCACTCCCATGGGGCCTCTGCTCCTTCAGCCTGGGCGTACACAGTAAGTTCCTCATACAGACCTCCGCCACATGTCTCAATCGCCAAACCCTGAGAGAGGGAGACAAGCCAGTTTTAGTCATGCTACATGTGTACGTTTGTGTCCTGTGTGGCTTTGATGATTCCTACACATGTATTTACTCAACAATGTGATGTAAAGTTGTAAAGTACGCCAGAGCTTTAATTTGCATAGCCACTGCTTCAGACATGACTCAAAGATAAAGTTGTGCAGCTGCTAAATGTCACAGTGTTTGTTTTCTTGTACAGCCGTGTAAAGCACCCTGAGATACAGTTTTTGTATAGAAGATGCAGCATAAAAACTATTTTCTATGATTTTTGCAACAAGACTGAAGCAATAAAATCTATTTCCAACCCAGAAATGCTAATTCCCAAAGTTAACGTTTCGTTATTCCTATAAAAAAATCAAATAAAAGTTCAGAGGAACTTCCAGATAGCCTACTGTGTATAGTATGTTCATACATGAAAAAACATGAGGTTTGCATAGAATGAAGAAGAAAATACAATTGTGGTTAAGAGCTCAGTGGTGCGAGGACACTGTGTCCTGTTTGTTTCTTGCTTGCACTTTTTCATGTAAAAGACACACAGCTGCAATGTGTGTTAACAGTGACATGTCTTCTTTAATTCTCATGTCTTTGATGATTATTACTGTAAGGTAGACATTTGGCAAACCTCATAGATGTGATCAGTTTCAGGCTCCTCATAGATGCTGTCACTCTTTTCCCACTGATAAAAAAAAGAAAGAAGAAATGTAAAAATGAAAAGAGAAAATGAAAGAGAAAAATGAATGCTGTTAAAGCATTAGCACCAGCTACTGACAACTCTGTAAATAATACACAAAAAAATGAACAAATATACCAGTAAACACACAAAAAAATCGTGACTCCGCCATTGGAGGTGCTTTAAGTACTGCAAAACAAAAGTTAGGCAAAAAATGGTGTTAACATTGTTCTTATTGTAAAGAATACAAAGAGTCAGCACTTGATGCTAGAGCCTTCATACCCCATGTATTTAGAAGAATTAAAATAATAATTACTACGACCCTCATTAAACATGAAAGTTCAGCCATGTTTCAGTGCAATGTCCACGGTTCAACTTTGTTGCATGTCATGATCATACAGTGAGGTGGAAGACATAATAATAAATTCCTGCAGCGTGGGTGAAACTGGCTTCTTTATATTGTATTTTCTCCTACATGAGGTAAAACAGGTGAGCTATAAATACAGTTTACCTAAAAACAATCTGGATTTTTGAATTTTATGAGTATTTTAAAGCTATTCATCAAGTCAATGTTGAACATTCACTGTGTCTGTCCTCTGAAATGAAATGACTGACTTGCTTTCTCCATATAAATGTTGACTTTTCCCCTCTTCTTACTATAAATTTACACAGTATGAATAAAGCTCTGGACACCTTTTCCCAGTTATTTACAGTTAACATTTCACTGTAAATCGCAGGCTGTCTGATGAAGTGTTATCTTGGTTCATCAGTCTAATCTAGACTAGCTAGCCTTTGCTTCAAACTGTATTGAAAAATGACTATAAGGTGTATAATTTTAGGTTATAAAAACACCTGTTACAACAGTGAACTCTTGCACCAGAGGCCCACAGATAAAAACTGTTGGAAGTAAAAAAAAAAAAAAAAAAAAAAAAAGAAAGATGAAAAAGTGCTTCAACACTTGTGGCTAATGTTATTAAGCAACAGTTGACACCCTGCTGGAGCACTGCATTAATGGTGGCTGGTGGTTTCGATGTGAAAAAAGGACTTTAGGAACTTGGAACTAAATTGTACCATTGCCATCTTTCATCTTAAACTGCCCTTATATAAGTTATGCAAAGTACTAAATGTTAAATAAGGTTCATACTGGTTTACACACTGTTCCTGTCAATGTGTGTTTCACCTTACCTACAGTACTATGCAAAAGTTTTAGGCCTTTCAGATGTTTTTACTCTTATCCTTCATCAGTACCATCAGGGAGGTGTCTGTCCCAGATTAAATCTGCAGCAGGACAATGACTCCAAACACACCATCTTCATCATAAAGATCTCAACATCACAGAGTCAGTCTGAGATTACATGAAGAGACAGCAGTCACTGAGACAGCCTGAATCCACAGAGGAACTGAGGCAGCTTCTCCAAGATGCTGGAACAAACTACCTAAGTACAGGTGTACTGAGGAGGACTGGAGCTGTTTTAAAGGCGGGTTTTAGTGCCTTAAACTTCTGCACAGTACTGTAAATCTGAACCAAACTTGAGCCCTAACCAACCACTTATCTTACGAAATGCTTAACCTAACACTAACCCTAACCCTGATCTCTGCCCCTCATAGTCACAACCTTGCATAAGCCCTAACCCCAATCCTGGAAGGAGGGCACTACAAGAAACATCCTTTTAAAAGGAGAGAACTATAACATCAGAAAATTCCTGCAGTCAAATGTCTTTTTTTTTGACCAACAGTCCAAAACCCAAAGACAGTCTATTCAAGCCTAGTATCTCCAAATGACATAAAGATAAATGGCACGTAAGGAGCTAGGGAAATACATAAAAATGACACTCAAAATGTCCTGAAAGTGGTGTGCCATTTATATACAATCTCATGAGTTCATGTTATCTACAGTTTACTATCATATATAATGGAGAAAAGCTCCAAATCACCACATTTGAGAATTAAAAAAATAAAAACTAAAAAAATGATTATCAAGATAGTTGCAGATTCATCTTCTGTTGCAACTCTACTCAATCTACAGTTTACCTAAAAACAATCTGGATTTTTGATGAGTATTTTAAAGCTATTCATCAAGTCAAAATGTTGAATATTCACTGTGTCTGTCCTCTGAAATGAGATGATTGACTTGCTTTCTACATTTTATAAAGCAGTAAAGTGGCTATATTTGGGTTGCCTTGATCTCTGGAAACTTATCAAAGATAACCTGATAAATTGAAAATATCATAGACAGATCAATAAAAATATCGGTTAGCTGGAGCCCTACTGAAAACCCAAGCACACAAACCACTACCCAAATTAAATTATTGGCCTGTTGTCATGTACTTCATGTACTTCTTCCTTGATGTTTAATTTATTGTGACACAGTGAATATGAAAATTGTTATTCACAATCTCTGCTCTACTTTATCTAGAGCTATACTAAACATACCAGCATAGTTTGGTAAAGCACATATTTGGTGTTTTGTTCATTGTGTTCCTCACCAGTTTTTGTTTGCGTAGCATTATAGCAGCAATACACACAGCCAACAGAAGAGCCTGGAAGATGATGAGACCGTCTTTCATATTGGTCCTGTACTGTGCCGTTAAAGGGTCAATGGACCCTGTGAGAGGAAAGATGGGCGTCAGCTGTGTGTTGTCAAAAAGTAAACTGGTACAGATTTCTAACATAACAAGGCATTGTGTGTTTATAGGTCTGACTGAGACGGTATGTTGTCCCAGATACTTACGGATAACTATAAGTTGAGTTCCAGGTCCCCATGTATTGTTGAACTTGCAGAAGTACACTCCACTGTCCTCTACTTGTGTTTTATATATGTAGAGAGAGGCGTTTTGGGTGTAATTAATGTTTTGAAGTTTAATCCTTTCTCCCTTTACCTCTGCAATGTTGTGCCTCATGTGTGTATCAGCTTTGTACCAGTCCACAGTCACTGGCTGGGACCGGAAGGGTTGATTTATGGAACAGTGTATTCCCGCCATGCGGTTGGTTTTTAAACCATAGAACCGGGGCTTCTGGATGATCTGCAATTCAGTGTGTTTGGCCGCTGAACAGAGAAAAGAAGATAAAGGGAAATTGTGACACAGTTACGACAGCAGTTACTTAAAATCTATTTAGATGAAACATATATGAAGGTAATTCAGCTGTATTTTCTCCCTGGAGTGCTGGCCTAAGAAGAGCTATATACTTTAATAGATGTGGGTGGGATAGAAAATTACCATGTCCAGAGTTCTACTTAAACAGAGATGCACTTAAAGTAAATAGTAAGGTAAAATATGATGTAATGGTTGATAGAGTAACACAGAACATTGACATTTTTAGTTAATATTTATGTTCAGGGCTACATGCTCGAATCCAAATGTCATATGTACTCAACTGATGTCTGTGTTAGAGCTGTATGCAAAGACTTACGTGTTTCCAATTTATATGTGATTAAAAAAAAAGAAAAAAAGAAATTCACTTAATTATTCATTCATGAGAGCCCATTTCCATCCACGTGATGAAAAAAAATACTGTAAGTAATATTTTTAAAAAAGGAAAAAAATAATGACTTGGTATTAGATTCTCATTATTTTGAGAAACTGAGTCAATATTATGAGAAAGTTTCTCATTATTCTGAGCTAAGTTATTTTTTGAGATTTTCTTTTTTTTCAACACATTGGCAGAAATGGGCCTCCATAATTTAGTCTATAAAATGCAAGAAAATTGTGAAAGAAAAAGTTGGCAGTGCTCAGGGTGACTTGTTTTGTATGACCAACAGGAAAAAAATCCCAAACACTTTAAATTTACAAGGATATAAAAACAGAGAAAAGCAGAAAAGTTCTGCTCACAGAGGAAAAGCTATTGATGATGAAAATAATTGTTAACTGTAGCCCTAGAATTGACATGGTGGAGAATAACAACTGATGCATATAGAATATATATCAAAATAACCTAAGACAGCATCAATTAATCAACAAGACAATAATTTTATACAGTCTTCGTCTCAGAAAACAACTTCCTCTTTCCCCCCCAGATGGCCAGGAAGTAATGGTACCCTGGTCTCAAAAATAACATGCAAAACATTTGCATGCAGTGTAGCTGTGGTTAAACAGACATAAAACTACAATTAAACTACTGTGTAAAGCATTATGAAATGTTGTGGATAATTATACTGCTGTAAAAAACATTCTGCATTTTACTGATGTTAATATTTACTACCAAGACTATAACTAACGTTTGCATCATTTCATTATTCATTATTCAGTTGCTGATTAAATAAATCGTAAGAGTTTTCATTTACCTGAGAGATTGATCAAAGCGAGGGCGCAGCATCCAGCCAGCAACCAGCGCATGATGACATGCAGAAGAAAAATATTTCAAATGCTGATGTCCACACGTGTCTAAATCGCTCTGCAGTCATGAAAATGTTGTGAAGAGGGAGAAGAAGTGTCTGCAGCAGTGGGTGTGTTGTCTGTTATTACGCATGTTTTCACGCCAGGCAAATAAGGGGAAGAGCTCTGTAACACTGAACCAAAATTACTCTGAACAGCCCACACTTTTACCCTAAAAACATGTAGAATTTCATTCACACTGGTTCCATTTTTAGGGACAAATGAAACAGCGTGGTAAAGCTGAACATCAGGGGGTTTCAAAGATCATTTAGGAAGAATTTTGAGACAATTTGTAGGATAACAACATTGATGTGATACCAAATTATCACCAGGTCTAGGACTTGGTATTGTTAGACATGTTTTGATACTTGAGCCAAAACAATATCTGAGTTTCAGTATCGATACCACAACTGATTCCATTAGATTTCCTATTTTCTACAAAACACTTTTTATTTACATTTAAGAGAACCTGAAGTTCTCAAAACTCTCAATATTGCTGAAACACAAGCCGCCTGACAAGAATGTGGTCTAAATAAGACAGTGTAAAACTAGCAAAATTATTATTCAAAATCAGGACATATCTGATCAGAGAAAGAGAAAAGGTTACCAGACATTCAATGCCAGAATTCATTGCTCTACTTGACCATTTTGCTGTGTCTGTCTAACCAACACATTTTGGTCTGTATCAAAGCTTTTAGAGTAGGGAGAACAGCTTCTATGTGGGAAATAAAACAAAATAATGAAAATGCCTATTGTCGCGCTCTCGTTAATGGATCCGTAAATGTGGAAAAAGAGGAAATTTGAATTGGTATGACAGAAAGAGTCATTTGGACACATTGTTCACAAACTGATTTTTGTTGTGACAAACCTCTTCGCCCTTCCGCAAAGTTCAGGTCTGTTTAAATCTGCTGTCATAGAAAAGGAGTACATTGTTGTGTTTTGGTAGGGGACATAGTTTTCTTATTTTAATTTCACAAATTTGTTTGATATTTGATATTTTCATGATTGAAATTTAGTCAGGACAGCCATGTCCAGTTGGTTATTGTTAGTATCGACTTCACAGATACTGTTTAGTTTAACACACGAAGAAGTACACAAGCAGTATATGGACTATTGTTTTGTGTGTGTATGTGCATTGAGCCTGAAGTAGCTGACTAGATCTTGTGCATTTGAGTGTAAAAAGATGGGTTTTTGTTTGAGCTGTAGACCTGTAGTCATTCTTGTTTGTCTTTGACACGGGAGGGATGGTTGGGTCATCTGGGCTGAGGCATACGGATTCTGGCAGCTGGTCATAAAAATACAAAAAGTCTGAGTGGATTTGCTTGTCTCAACAACATTGATACCTATTCTGCACAGTCCATGTTCTGAGGTGCCCCTGTGATAGTGTGTCCTAGCGCCACCATTAATTTTTGTAAGTGAAGCATCTCAACAAATACGGGATGGATTGTCATTAACTTTGGCACAGACATTTATGTCTGCATCATGATTAGCTGTAATAACTTTCATGATCCTCTGACTACATTTAGCACCATTATCGGGTCGAAACGTTGTCAAAAACTGTCATTGTGAGCAGCCACACAGAGCTGGTAGCATGGCTGAGGACTCTTAGTTTTGTTATGCAACATCCACATGCAGTCAAGAGTGAAGCTTTCAGGTCAGCCAAGCAGATCACATTTCCCTAATTGTCAAAGCAAATATGCTGAACGTCTCACGCCACCAGCCCAGTTTTTATCTACTGTATGGAGTTTAGTAAGTTTTCACAGTGTGTGAGCAGGAGATAAACTGATGCACCCAACAGCAGTTCAATGCTGACAGGAAACATGGTGCCTTAGTCAAAAAATAATGCTAATGAAGGTGACTCAGAAAACCTCTCAAGCTTAGGGCTGACATTATTTCATTTTTAATCTTTTAATTTTTTGTAAGCACTGGTGGCAATGGCTGCAAACACAAAATTATCAAACACTGCAGTCAAAGTGTGTATTATTATTTGTAGAGCTCCAACAATTAGTCAACAGACAAAAAATTGACAACTACTTTGACAATAGATTAATCTTTCTAATCGATTTTGAAGACAAAATGTCAAACATTTTATGGTTCCAGCTAAAATGTGAAGATGTGCTGCTTTTCATTGTCTTTTTATACTGTTGGATGGACAAAACAACACAATAAAAATGTCATCTGGGACTCTTGGAAACTATGACATTTTTCACTGTTTTCTAATGTTCTATAGACCAAATATTGAGAAAATAATCAGCTGACAATGAAAATAGCCTTCAGCTGCAGCCCTACTTATTTGTGGGTCCCCTGGTGAAAACTGTTGCAGGTCAGTTGTTCTGTCAGGCAGCAAAACCAGAAATCACCAACACACATTTGCAGAGCAACTCTACAGTTGCGCCCACATCCCTTTAAGACAGTAAAAGGCCAAGGCATAGCATGCATCCACAAAAATATGGAAATTAATCAGACGCTTTGTAAGAGGAACTACTTATTTAATTTGAGGACACTTGCGCAAATAGCAACTGGGTAAGCCAGCTGTGAACTGCAGTGTATAGAGCAGAAATCAGTGATCAGACCTATTGATACTTCAATGTATAGACACCTTTTTTCAGGTAAGAACTGCAAAACCACCAGTAAACTCCCAGTCAGACACTTTGCAGTCTGTGCATACAATTTACATATAGTATACACACAGTTGGCTACCTAGGACCTAGGTAAAACTGATGCAGACAAAAGCCCTGCTATAAGTTGTTCCTCCATGAAGGCCATAGTGTTGTTTGATTTAACTGACTGATAATTTCAGAAAGTGTAGTGTGAGGTGCTGCTGAGCTGTATTGTGTTATACAGAGAGGTGTTTCTGTTGTTCAGCCTACCTTCACTGATAAACACGGGGTAGATACAGGTCTCCACAATCTGCCAGTCCATTCAGCCTCTCTGGTCTCTCTGGGCTCCTCCAGGTTTCCAAACATTGAGCTGAATAAGCTCTGCAGGCATAACAGGGATTATCAAAAACAGCATAAAGTTGGTGCACACCTCACTGACTGTAGAAGTCACAGCTAAACGATCCAGCATTATTTACACATCCAGCCGCTAGGGAGCAACGTTAGCTTTCATTTGAAGTCGTGTTTTTGGCCACCTGGCAAACATAAGTCCAATAATCACTCTCGTTTAACTCTATTTTACCAACTCTCAGGGTAAATGTTTGGCTACTCAGCTGCTAAATACTCCATTTTGTTCACCACCAGCTAGTCTCTGTCTGTCTGCTATTTGCTACTTCTTTTCTTCACTGGAAACAGCTGCCTCCTGTGACATAAAACGACAATAAGAGAATGAACAGTGGGCTGACACTCACTATAAAGCTCTGTAAAGACGACCGGAGCAGCAAGGCAGGGTGAAATTATATCTTTGCTGTTGTGGTTATATAAACACGAGTTTCCGAGAGAAGTTATATGGCGGCTCTGAGCTGTTAAAAAACGTACGTCAGTCGTTGCGTCGACGTAACGTTGCGTCTAGGTAACAATAGCCGTGGTTCTTACCCCCTTATGTTACTTCTTTTCTTTGTTTCCAGGTGCTTATGATCTTTTATGTGTTTTTTTAGTATGTTGTAAACGAGGTTTCTACCTAAAACTTAAAAGTAAAATAAACTTTGAATTAATGAAAAAAATATATATATATATTGCTCCATGAAATGAAATTCACCTTTCAGTAGGATTCAGTTTTTTTGTTCACAAGTTGGATAAAAGTATCATAATGACATGACACACATCCACGAATATACTATGTCACACAAATGCGCCTATACATCAATAGCTGTTACCACCATGTACTTTAAATATACTTTTTATGCTGACAAAGTTTTTACTTTTTCATGGTGGAGTAATGATAAATACAAAGACATGTACTCTGCTAATACACATCTTTAAAATGATTTTGTTGATAACTCTGTAGGTTAATAATTTTGTTTTGAACACCATCATTTGACACAGTCATTGTAGAATATTGGTTATAGCCGCTTTAAAGGTTTACATCTCTATTTATTTAGATTTACATAGGAATGGCCTGAGGACCACAGTTAGGGTTGGGAAGTCTAAGTATTGAGAAGCAGACACATTAGACACAAACACATTACTGATTCTAGTCAGATTTGTCAACAAGAAAAATACGGAATATTGCCAGCTTCTTCCTTCAAAATGATTTGACATTTTACACATTTTACACAGTTTCTACACCCTCGATAGCCTTCCAATTTCACAAGTCTACTCTCAAGTGTAAAAATAAAACGTGATAAATGGAGAGTTTATCAGAAGTGTAGCCTGTTCATTGTACAACCACCAGAGGGCCTCAGCGTACTAGTGTAGTGTCACAGGAAACATAAAACAACGACTGACAATATAAGTTCACAGTCTAATTTGTCCCTACAAGAAGTACTTTATTCTAACAATATAGTTACAATTTTTACAATAACAAAATGATATAAATATACAATACAGAAGGAAAAGAGAAAAAAATGTATATACAAGCAACACTGACTGTGGGTGTACTAGTAAAGCTCCTTGTATGGCTTTCCCTCCATTAGAAATGTAAACAAAAGGAGGGTACTGTCTTGTGAATATGATTATACCAGCATGGGAGGCTACAGCTAAGTGGTGCAGCAGTATGTCAATCTGAAATAGGATTGCTGCAGGTCACATTACAGACTTCTGACAGGAATAACTGCCAAGCTGCGGCAGCAGGATAAGACAAAGAGACCCCTCATAGAGGAAACATTGGTGATTTTTGTTTTTCCTCCAGGGTTGATGTTGAAACAGTGCTCACATTACATATGAACAAGAGAAGAGACAATCTTCTATCGTCTACTGTAAAAAAAAAACAAAACAAACAGAAAACTGTAAAAGTGCTTATGTTATTCATGTATATATTCAGAGTAAGACATTTTAAATTCAGTTAAGACTTACACAACAGCAAGTGAAGCGACCTTTCTATGTGAGGACAGACTTGATATGTTAATATGTAAATAGGTGTGGTTATCTACACATCAACAACTGGAGTATTTTTATTTAACTTCAGAGTGATGTATTTAACTAAACCAACACTCAGCTGTGTGTGCTGCGTTTCAGAAATTCAGATTCATTTAAGATCATGTCAGAAGACCAACTCTGCACTTGATCCAACCTGAGGCAAAAACTTCATTTAAAATGTACAGCAAGTACCATAGTACTTATATTATTGATAGAATTATTGCTATTTAATCGAGACATATAGAAAACAGCTGAAATGAACAGGGAGCTTTACGTAATTCTGTTATGCAACCATGTTAATGTAAACATCACATGTTAAGTTTGGAGTCACAGCCGCTGTTTAAACCTGAATACTTGATATGGAAAACCACCAAAAGGAAACAAGTGACTAATTTCTTTGAGTTCTGAGATTGTCTGATAACTGAGGGGGAAAAACATTGGAAAAGTAGACAAAACATTTATAAGACATGCATATATCAGTGATGAAATCATCTTAGAAAACAGGAAGGTCTCTCAGTCTTACACAGTCAACTGCTCTAACTTGACCTGGAAGGGATATAAATAGTGCAATATAAACTGGGCAGAGACAGATGTTAACTGCATTAGCTGGCCCATGTTATTGTTAACTAATAATGACTAACACAGATCAGGATTTCACTGGTAGACTGGGACAAATCTGATCTAGATATGCTCTCGTTTTTTTGGCTAATAATTTACATATATACAAAACTAATTCCACCATAGAAAACCATTTAGTGTCTAATTGAAAGAATTAGCATGTAGAGCCCACACATGATGAGATTCCACATAAAAGTGACTTAAAGTGAGCAGGAAAAGGAAGTTGTTCTGTTTAATTTTTCATCAATGAAAATAAATGAGGTGATTCAGAGCTGCGCTAATGGCACAATGTCAGTGTGGCTCTTACAATTAGGTAGTGTTAATTATAATGTTGCATTCACATCATATCAGAGGAAGCAAAATGAACATAAATAAAATGTAAAACATAAAATCCTACTAAAGGATAATTCAGGTTTTGTCACATAATGTTCAAGTTGCTCTTTGGTTGGAAACTGGGTCACATGGTTTGGTTTTCTGGTAACAACCACACCAAAAGCAAAGTTATTACTGAGCTAAATGAAGATAGATATCTAGATATCTGTCACATCACAGACTCTGGTCCACAGTGATGTTTCACTCTACAACAACAAATACTAGGATGTTTTTTATTGGCTGACAGTGAGTGTAATCATATCTGTGTCCTAAATTTGGAGATGTCAGTTTAAGTACAATTCACTCTACAATTAAACAACAACAAAAAAAAAACATTACAGAAAAGAAGGGTGAAATGGGAAAAGACGACTGGTAACTGATTATTTGAGCATATTCATTTTTGTCAGTTATTTGTCATGTATTGTGATACTGATTTTTATTTTTTTATTTTAAGTTATTTACCTGTTCTTCCCATTCAGCACTAACAGTGTTTTTATTTGCTGATGTCAATATGGTTATTATCTAAGAAAGCCATGTGCTCCAGTTCCACTTTAAACCCAAAAAGACACTTAAATGTTGCATGAAAAAACAGGGACTGTCTGTTAAATTTTATTATCAAAAAACATTCATTAGCACTGTGTAACCTCCTCTACATCTAATGTGGAAAATTCTGCATCATTAGTGAGACTTAACTAACAGTACTCCCTTGACTGGTAAAAAAAAACAAGAGGGGGAGGACATCGTTATTTTGTGCTGTTTGTTATACAATTGACTCTCTCAGGTTAGCCTGTAGGGTCAAGAGGTGTTGGTTGGGGGCAGAATGTAGTAAAACCTCATTAGTAATTTCTACGGGTACAACCATGATGTTTGGCTCAGGGGGTTCTGGACCACACTGGGCCCCTGGGTAATGTGACAATGTCTCAGGATTAGGAAGCTCTTGGCTTGCTAGAGTCTCTAAAGCAGCCCGCTCCATCTCCTCTGCCAGGTCCACATTGCTCCCGTAGAGCACTCCCATCCTTCGTGCGAGCAGCCCCTCTATTTCAGGTGGGTCCTCACTGTCCTTTCTATCCACCCTCTTAGAGCGGTGCATAAAAGCGGCGTGGCGTACGCAGCGTTTCAGTAGGTGCTTGCGATAAGCCCTCTGAATGACCACAGCAGCCCTCTGCTCTTCTTTGTGGCGTACGGTCGTGGTAATTGGCGCAAAGGAGTCTGAGGTGGGGTTGTTCAGGATGAACTTAGCCTCGATGCTCTCCCGCATTGCTGCCATCTCCACTGTGTCTCCCAAAACCATCTGCGTGACAGCCAACAAGACATCCAGGCAGTGGATCCTGTCCCCGATGACCAGGGGCAGATCCATTTCAATTAGGCGAAGCCGATTGGGCTTGGCAACCCTCAACGGTTCCTGCAAGGTATCACAAAAATCTGAGAGCTGGCTATACTCAATGAACTGAGTTCCGTCTAAGTCGAACTTCTCCCACGTTTCATTAAACATCTCAAAGTCTTCTTCACAGAGCGCATCGCTACTCTCCTCCTGCGCCACATTGAAATTCTCTAAGATGATGGCGATGTACATGTTGACCACCACTAAGAATGAGATGATGATGTAGCTGCAGAAGAACATCATGCCCATACCAGGGCTGCCACAGTTACCCTTTACATCTGTGCCTGGGTTCTCAAAGTCTGGATCACAGTCTGGAGGGTCCCTGTTCAGCATTGGAAGTAAAAGTCCGTCCCAGCCTGCTGACGTTGTGATCTCGAACAAGCAGATAATGCTACCACCAAAAGTCTCAAAGTTAAACATGTCATCGATTCCAGCCTCCTTTTTGACATAGGCAAAGTTTGACATGGCAAATATGGAGAAGATGAACATGATGAGGAAGAGCAGGAGACCAATATTGAATAGCGCAGGAAGTGACATCATTAGAGCGAAGAGAAGTGTCCGAATGCCCTTTGCTCCTTTAATAAGACGCAGAATCCTGCCTATTCTGGCCAGTCTGATCACTCTGAACAGAGTTGGTGACACAAAGTACTTCTCAATCAGGTCTGAGAGCATTGTACCTGAAAGAAAATGAGATAAACTACAATCAGAGACAATGTATGAAAATCTATTGTCTGTTTTAATATCAATATCTTGCAGCATCTGAGCAATGTAATTGCTTGTAATGTATTTACCCACCAGCTATTGATAAGATGACCACAACAAAATCAAAAATGTTCCATCCATTGGTGAAGAAGTATTGTCGCAGGGCAAAGAGCTTCAACACACACTCTCCGGTGAAGACAACAATGAAAGCCACGTTTACTTTAAAGAGAAAATCCTCCTTCTCCGCGCTCTGATCATCTGTCTCCACCATCATGGTCACCATATTGAGGCAGATGAGCACCATGATGAAGATGTCAAAGAACTGCTGACTGATGAAGTCAAACACCATGCCCTGGATTAGGTTCTGCAGGTCAAAGGGAGAGAGGGGAGAGGTTGGGAAATACAAATCCAATAGGGTCATTTGGCCTGTTCACACCAGCAGTGTGTAGAAAAGGTCAGCAAAGGGGTCACTGATGACATCGCCCTGCCACGCATGCCAAGCTGATGTGTAATTACTTTGGTTCATACTTTTCAACATCAAACAATGTAGATAATAATAAATAATTACTGAGTTGTAAATGAGCAACATACTGTTGGACGTGGAATTGGCTTCTGTGGCTTCTTGGAACCAAGTTTCTTCATGGCATCGTAGTATTTTTTTTGTTCCTCAGTCATGAATATGTCTTTATCTCCAAAGTGCAGACACAACACACAAACACAATACTAAGATTATTATAGGTATTTAAATTAAGTGACATTTTATATAGGTGCTACTTCTTAGTGTGGTACTTATCTTTTTCTTTTGTTGGTTGAAATTGTCAATAATGACGCCAATGAAGAGGTTGAGTGTAAAGAAAGAGCCAAAGATGATGAAGATGACAAAGTACATGTACATGTAGAGGTTGATCTCATAGGACGGTTGCTCCTCTATCTAAAAGGAATAAAACATTTAAATCAATAGAAAAGTTTTTTCTCTCTGACTAAGCAGTTAAGTATATCAAGTAGGAAAGATGATTGTGAGATTGTGAGTGGGGAAGACATGGGATAAAATGTTAAACTGGAATTTGATACCAGCCAGGAGGGGCACTTGTTGATCCAGAGACAGGGACTTGCTTTACCATCACCATCTGTCACATACTGTATAAATTGCATATATATTCAACTAAGTTAAAGTGTATGATGGTGTAGAAAGGGAGAGGGAAATATACAGTATGAGGGGACTTATATTTGGTTACTGATATTATTTTTGTATATCCAAGAAAAAACGTACTTAGCATGCAAGCAAGAAAAGTGAAAGAAGAAAAAAAAAAAATGAAATGTAAGTTTTTGAATATTGGTTATTATTGGTTGTTGTGAAAAGACATTATACAATAAATCTAAATTTGGAGCAGTACCATTTGAGAGAGAGGGGCTGATATTTGAAAAGTAGTGCAAAGTCAACTCTGAGTTTTAAATATTAAGTCATATTGTAACACTGCAAAAACAAAGTTTACATGAACAAAGAATAACAGAATAAGGTTGTGTGGTGAGAGCTAAAATGAAGGCTACTGTATATGTAATGTTTCAGTACTGGAACTGACTGTAACTAATTACCTCTCTTGAGTCAACAGCAGCATACATGATGTCCATCCAACCTTTAAAAGTTGCCTGTTAATACAGAGAACATTGTCTCAGAAAGTGTTTAATTGCATAAAACCACTTTTGCTTCTTTACCCAACAGCACCACTCACCACTTGAAGCAGGGACAGGTAGCCTTTTCCAACATTATCATAGTTGACTTTGACATTAACCCAGCGCGCCTCCTGTGTGGCTTCTTTGATGGCCATGCAGTCACTCCTGTTGTTGACCACGGTGAGGGGGAAAAGCTCCTCCGTAGTGGTGTTGATGCAGCGGTAGAACTTGCCGGCAAACAGGTTGACTCCCATGATGCTGAAGATGAGCCAGAAGATCAAACACACCAGAAGCACGTTGAAGATGGAGGGAATCGCTCCGACAAGAGCATTCACCACCACCTGCCCAACACAGAGGACTTTGTTAGATACATATAGAATAATTAGGATTGAGCAACAGACATGGTATGAGTCAATGCATTGTTCAGTCATTACTCTTACCTTAGTCAGCTCTGTTAAAGCAGCCACGATGTAAGCATGCATACAACAAACATAACAGGGAGAAGCTGGTCATATTAGCACAATAATCAACGTTAGCCATGCACATCACTCAAATGTTAGGCATCAGTGGTTAGAAACTTACCCTCATCCCTTCAAATCTTGACAATGCTCGGAGAGGCCTAAGTGCCCTGAGGGTTCTGAGGGATTTGATTGGTCCAAGGTCAGAGTAGCCCAACCAGTTGGCAACTAAACTAATCAGGGAAATCTGGGGCAGAATCAAAACATTTCCTATTCAAGTGTTACCAAAGACTTTATCTGATATAAAACAGGTTTGTATGTATGTTCTGTTGAAGGTTTCAGCACTGAAACAAGACGTCAAAACTTACATCCACGATGAAAAAGTCTAACCAGCACCAGGCGTTGGTGAAGTAGGTCTTGAAGCCATATGCCACCCATTTAAGGAGCATCTCGATGACAAAGATGTAGGTGAAAACTTTGTCAGCATATTCCAGAATAATTTTGATGGTTCGGCGTCTTTCTATGTATATGTCCTCAAAGGCCTGCCAAAAGACGACATTCGACACCTAGATACACGTCCTAACAGTATACCTAAAGTATCTTAACGCCATCATAAACAATCAACATTTCTAAATTTGTTGCACTGATGACAGCACTCACCAGAGCTCCACTGCTGAGCAGGATCATAAAGATTATGAAGGTTTCAAACCAATCATGCTCCACAATGGTGAAGCAAGTCCTGCGGAGGTTCCACCATTTCTTGCCGTCACCTTGTGTGATGTCCACAGTCAGACACGGCCAGCGCCTCACACAGTCTGAGGAGAGAGGAAAGGTTTGGGATTACTCCAGAAGATGACAGATTACAATGGCATGAACAGTTTGATTCTGTTTTACAGGTAGTCCATACTGTCAGTGAAGCAAGCCTCTGGGTCCACTGGGTCTGGCTCTTCCTCTTCAACTTCTTCTGGTTCAGGCTCTGGTGGTTGATAGTCCACTGTGCTGCACACTGAAGAATTGCCATCACTCAACGCACCAATCAGCTGGTCAAGAATTGCAAGAGCAGATGAGTTACAAAGTCACCATGTAAAATATGCACACAACTAATTTTTTCCCCTCATTTATTTTGAGCAGAATGGTAACTAATGTCATGATATGAGCCAAAATAATTATACGTAAGTCTGAAGAGTTACTCACTTTGATATCTCTTGGCATACTACATTCATCTCCTGAGTTTTTCTGAAACAGAGCAATAGAGAATGAACTGTAGTAGGCATATCCTGCACACATGTTTAATTCCCCAAAAATATTTCTCTGTGAAGTGCTCTTGTGTGTGCATGTTCAAACTACTTGATTGACATGTCCCTCACTAAACTGCTAGCCTTCCTTTACCTATTAGGGTAGGACAATTTACACCATTATAGTACCATTTGTATTAATACATGGACTTTGGTGACTTCATGTGAGATCACCTGTGTAGGTGTGCAGGACCTTTAAGCAGTGAAAGCTTAAAGGTCCCCCTCATCCACACAGGTATTTTCACTTATTATTTCATTTTTTCAGGTTAAAGCTGGGCAACCCTTTGCCCGAAATTATGTGAGGTTATCAAACTACATGCACTAAGAAGAATGATAAAGGAGAGGTCTAAGTTTTCCTGTCCTAATAGCTGCAACAAAACTAAACAGTGAATAAGGGAAATGTCACTCAGCACAGTCTGACTAATCATGCACATTAAGTATTAATACCTGTGTAGGGTGTTGCAGCTGCACACCCACAGTACTTTGATTGCAAACTAAACAAACTAAAAGATAATTAATAGTCTGAAAACCTCTCACTTCAGACTTGGCTCTGTACAAGTCTATCACATTCACAACATAATAATAATGATAAAACTAGCTTATTACATTGCATTGGATCATCCCCTGTCCCATACTCTGCAAAGGTGTGAAGAGAAGCATGGGTAATTATGGGCTTAATTTATGTATGATGGTCATGGTCAATCTAACTTTTAGTTTGTCTGATGTTGGATACCATTCTGCTTGTGCCAGTGTCAAGAAGGTGAAATACTCTGTGTATTACTACTCTGTAATTTTATCCTAATTGGTTGAGCATCTGCGTGCAAATTTCAGCGTGCTAACGTGATGAGATGGTCGACAAAGTATCAAAGTCATGGAGCCAGTTAGAGAGGTCAGAAAACCCAATTTGAGACTGATATTGATGTAAAAGTGATGTGATGACATGTTTGAAATACAGTAGACAGATCGATAGATCAACAGATCGATAGATTCTTACTGTGTTCTGTTCGTTATTTTTTTCATCTAAAATCTGAGAGTCATTAGGCATTGTCAGCATCATCTTCATCATCTTCATCATCCTCGCCCAGGTTTTCAAAGTCTGACTCTCCCTGGGCAATTGGCACATTGAGACTGAGCTCCCCGTCCACAATAAATCCAGAGGGTCGGCCTTCAACCAAACAATTGGCTATCCCGTCTGCCATTTTGAAATTTGGACCAGTGTCCAAGTGGTTCATTTCAATTTCCTCCATTTTGGGATCCACGTCGTTCACTGGACCGTCCTCAGGCTCCTTGGGTTTTCTGCGAAGAATCTGCAGGACCATCCGAACGATGAACGCCTTGAACCAGTCGATGCCCCGTGTGATCCTGCCGATGGCAATCTGGAGGTTGTTCATCTCACCATCATCATCTCCTGCTGAGAGGTTGTCTCCACTGAAGGAGCTGAGCAGCAAGGCCAGGAAGAGGTTCAACACCTGAGGAACAAGACGTGAAGGAGTGATGAGGGGAGTGAACAATGCACAATTATAACAATCTAATCTTGTACCTTGCATATAATATGCAGATACATTAACTTTTTCAGTTCATATCTTATCAGTGGATGAGAATTAAATCCCATGCAAATCTGCAAATTTATAGTGACTGATCGCTGCGTGTGCCGACATTGCTGAACTAAACACAGACGTCTGGACAAGCTCAAATACACATCACCTATCAAACTGGTCGTGTGATGGCGCATCAGTAAATATTATGTCGTCTGCCTCCTGTTGCAGACATAGCTATCTTTAGTTTCTTAAACCTGTTAGTCAGTTTCTCGGTTCCTATTTCCCAGGTTTAGCGGGAGATCATGGTTACAAGGGCCGGTGGCAGGCTGATCTCTGTCATTCCAGTGTGGGAGCTGCGAATCAGTGAAGAGGGGTGAGGGGAGAGGATGAGCTGCACACAACACAAGCCAGACAGTGGAGGTTATAGTGTTTTCAGTCTTACTGATGCATAACATGTGCTCCCACATTCTCAGAAATATTTCTCAGGTAATTTCCCTATTTTGAATTTAGTTTTCTTTAGAGCATTTCTAGTCAACCTGATGACAAAGTTTGGTCTTTAAGGGATAGTTTGACATTTTGAGAAATAGTCACCTGGTCTTTTTCTTGTTTGATGAGAAGAGCCAATAAAACGACCATGAATTTCAGTTCAATCTGAAGCAGCCAGTAGCCAGTTACCATAGTTTAGGTTAAATTAGCTAACCATAAAGACTAGAGACAGAAAATTGTCCAAAGGTTTAAAAAAATATCTGCCTACCAGCTCCTCTAATTGGCATGTAGTATCTTGTTTGTTTAATCTATACAAAAACAAAATGTAAAGTTGTCAGAACAAAAACAGATACAACATGTTAATTAGTGAGCTTTAGATCGTGTTACCTTTGTACAAAAGGCCAGCTGTTTCCTCCTGTTTTCAGTCTTTATACTGAGCTATTTAAGCGTTGTTGCTGTAGCTTCATATTTATGGACATCTCCACAAACTGAGCAAAAAAGCAAATATTTCCCAAAATGCTGCACTATTCCTTCAAGACTTGTAGCAAGAGAAAGAGAAAGAACTCATGTTTTTTATAATGATGGTCCTGGCACTTAAATTTGCAAGAAATAATCTAAATAAAAATATCTCTTCTTAAGGAAGATTAAGTAGAATGCTGCAAAAAGCCAAAAACAAGGATGCTAAAAGTCAGTAAATAATCTGAAGCACGTCTCATGCAAGTTAAATCTACTCTGCTCCATATGCTGTGGTGCTGATGGCCCAATATGATTACCTCTTCATCAATTACAGTTCAATCCCCTATCAAATGACTTTTCCTTAACACCCAGTCCCGCTGCCACCTGAGCTCTGCTCGCTCAGCTGTCTGTGTTTGTTCCCTCAGTGGCAGCATGCTTACTTGAGCTGGATCTTAGCACATACTCAAGGTCAAAACCACTGTTTGGAGGCTCAAGTCATTTGATTTAAATAGAAACCCCCTCCTCCCATGAAGTGTAAGTGTTGCCTTTATGTCAGTGCAGATAGTTGCTTATTTATGCGTGAGATGAGTGCACAGTGGAGTAAGGGTGGAGGGGTTTGGGAGGGGGGTGGAGTGTGAGACACATAAAAGCCATGATAATATTGGCACAGTGCGGTCAGCGCAATACTTTTGTCAGCACTTGACGATGAGCCATTTCCTTTTCATTTCTATGAATAACCTTACAGGAAATGGTTTTGGCTCTGGTCATTGAATATGATGCTGAAATGATGTCTGACAGTGATCATCTGTATGCCCTTGTTCTGTGAGGCCAAGATAAAATGTCAGGGGCAGTATTTTCATGCTCCAGACACTCAGGATTCTTCACTAAGCATCAAAACTCTGCTGCCTCTTCATGCAAATTCACCTACAGACTGTGTGAAAAGGTTGGTACAGCTGAATTAGCTCTGTGATCACAGATTCTGATAAATGTTGGTGCCAAAAAACAACAAAAACATGCCACATATACTGTACTCTGTCTTGTGTGTTTGGTATCACTCATACTGTCATACCTCATATGCTGTAATACCCCCTGATGGCAACAGTTTTCTCCCCCAGTTGTGTCTGTCTGTCCTTGGCATCCCTCAGCTGAGGGGTTAACAATAGATTGCTGAGACACGCAGACCACAAAATCTCCTGGCATTATAATTAGATAACTGTTAGATTTAGAAAGATTTTACAAAACGGTTTGTCAGCTTTACAGCTTCACAGTAGTGACAGTTGTTCAGTATGGATATTTACGTGTGTGCCTGAGTGGCAGCGTCTGTGAGCTCAGGAATGACCATGTAGATATAGATAATTTCTTTCATGAGAAACTGAGAAAGAACAGAGGGAGAATTTGATAGAATTTGTGCACAACATATATCACTGGTGAGGTCACACACTTCATGAGCATCTGACAGGACTAGATTCAAAGCGGAAACACTTGTGTCCAACATTGTGAGTTTCACATGGACACAGATACATATACACATATTATATTACAAGTTAATGTACAAATTTTGGCCTCACTTTTACAGTTGAAGGCTTCAATGTTTCACAATTTCCAATACTGTGTTTGTAGTATACTTTTAATCTGTAGTTTGCTCTTGAATGTGTAGTTCTTAACAGCATTTTTTTCTCCCTTAACAACATCTGCTCAGAGTTACCTATCTGTCAGTATATGAGTAGTAAATGGACTGCATTTAGATACTACTTTTATAGTCAAAGCAACCACTTAAAGACCTCTAAAAGTGCTTTACACTATGAGTCACAACTGGGGGTTCAGTATCCTGCCGAAGAACGCTTCGACATGCAGACCGGAGGAGCCAGGAATTGCCCACCCATTCGACCTGTTTGCCTCCTGAGCCACAACCACCCCCAGAAGTGCATGAGCAATTGTTGCACTTACCACTAGATTTCCAATGACCATGACCATCATGAAGACAACTAAACACATCCCAGCTCCGGCCACCTCCATGCAGTCCCACATGGTCTCGATCCACTCCCCACAGAGGATGCGGAACACGATGAGGAACGAGTGGAAAAAGTCATTCATGTGCCAGCGTGGCAGCTCGCAGTCTTCTGAGATCTTGCACACACAGTCCTTGTAGTTCTTCCCAAAGAGCTGCATGCCCACCACGGCGAAGATGAAGACAATGATGGCCAGCACCAAAGTCAGGTTTCCTAAAGCTCCCACCGAGTTACCAATGATCTTGATCAGCATGTTGAGCGTGGGCCAGGATTTGGCTAGTTTGAAGACACGAAGCTGTCTCCAACGCAAGACAAACACAGACAAAGACAGTGAATAACATCGGAGGTAATGTTACTGTAACTGGATACAAATAAATTCAATCAATGTCTCTCACCAGACGGAAAGACCTGAGGACAGAGAGCCCCTGGACATTCGCTAGCCCCAACTCCACTAGACTGAGAGTGACAATGATGCTGTCGAAAATATTCCAGCCTACTTGAAAGTAGTAGTAGGGATCCATGGCAATGAGCTTGAAGAACATTTCCGCTGTGAAGATCCCGGTGAAAACCTAAGGAGGTGAAGATTTTCCTTTTGAGTAACCGATAAAATCAAGTCTCAGATGTTGGAACATTTCTGCAATGAAGTTTAAAATCTAATATTCACCAGATTCCCCACTGAGAGCATGTTGTCAAACTCCGGAGTCATGGGGTAGTGCTCCATGGCCATAAAGAGGGTGTTGAGCACGATGCAGATGGTGATGGCCAAGTCAACAAAAGGGTCCATCACCACAAAATGCACCCACTTTTTAAAGACCACCCAGGGCGTGCAGCAGTCCCACTTCAGAAACATGTCTGCAAACTTGTACCAGCCAGGTGGGCACGGCCTCTGAGCCTCCTCCAACTCTAGACAAAGACAGACACAGAGGAAAAATAATTAGGTAGTAAGTAGGTAGCATTGATTTTATCAAAGCATATGAGTTATCTTTAAGTGATAATAAGGATACAGCTGATGCAATGTGACGCTGAGTGACATTAAAATTCTTACTGTGGCAGGTCATAGTTGAGCTGAAATAGCCCAAGCTTAACACTGGCGAGGGTGTGACACTGACTGCTGACAGGGATTTCTCCTGCACACAATGTGATTAGCCCGACTATGGCAAGCTCTAGACAATGCTACTGTATTAGCCTTGGATAAAATGAGTGTATAATGTTAACAACTGCTTGATAATCTAAGCAATCAGAGCTCACATTAGAGCATCGCCTCTATGAACCTGCAGCTAAGTCTTATGTATTTCTTCATTCCCTGAAGGGATTTGACACTTCAAGATACTCCAACCCTGCTGCATAGCATAAACAGCACCCAGAAACAGGCATTATGGTGTTGTGTCATCTACTTATTTTAGTGTAAAAAAGCTAGAAAATATTCATAAGTAAATTCCATATCTAGGAATTCTGTATGACAGTTGCTGGTGCATTGTCAATGTGAGGTTTCTATCTTCGTTGGCACTGTACCTTCCATAGCAGCTGCAGTGAGCACAGTCAGAACACTAGCAGATCTCTGTGTCAGGCCTGGGTCGTCCATGTGAAGCATACTGTGCACAGAGCCAAGTGACTGCTCCCTGAGTTCATAATCTTCAGCATGCTGTAAAAATATTTTGAGAAACTTTCAGCACACCTAAAAAATTCATCAGTTGTCAGCTCTTGACAAAACCTCACTAAGCAGACTAACCTTAACCATGGTGGGCGCTCTGATGAGCAAACGGGGAATGACTCTCCCGTTACAATCCTTGACAACTTCATCAGGTTCAAGACTCCGTTCATCATCTGCCTGCTCAGACAATGTGCGATGACTGAGCGACTTCCTACTGGTTAGAGTGGCTCGGCTCCCGAGGATTTGAGCCTGCTGGGTAAAAGGTTGAGTTTTACTGCAAACAATACAATTTATCTATAGTGTAATTTATTCATTCACAGTCAACACTTTTTATTCTTTCTTTTACAGTTTTTTATAGTTCCTTTAAAGTTTACTACACTTTAATTTTTTCATGCTTTATAAAACTACAGGTATTTATCATAATTCTGTACAAAGGAACAAAACACTGAAGAAAAAAAAAAGCTAAATTTTGCTTTACGGCCAAAAGGCCTTGACAGGTGCTCTCTTCTTCTCATTGTGACACTATAAACTGCACTGGAGGGAGGGTGTTGTTATTGAATGAATGTAGAATTTGTATTTACTGTAGATCGTCATGATATGGCCAATACCTGATCTGCTGAATTAGGTCAGTATAGACAGTGATCTTTTGGATCAGTGCATTCCTTTTGTGATAGCTACCTGCTCTTGATTCTTGAGCTGCTCTAGTAGCCGCTGGAACTCCTCCTCTTTCTCTATGGCCTCTCGCTGAGTTGCCTGATTCTGCTCGTCATAAGCCATGGCTACCACAGCCAGTATGAGGTTGATGAGGTAGAAGGAGCCCAGAAAGATGATCACCACGAAGAACAGCATGTATGTCTTACCAGCCGCCCGCAGGATCTGTGTTTGAAGCAAAAAAGAAGCTACGAGAACTAAGGACAAGTTTCTTTTCATCACGTTAACTTTGAAATAAAAAAAGTTCCAACAAATGAAAGAAGTGCCAACCAGCTGGAAAAGGTTCTCCCAGTAGTCCTGGGTCATGAGTCTGAAGAGGGCCAAGAAGGCCCAGCCAAAAGAGTCAAAGCTGGTGTAGCCAAAGTTGGGGTTCCTCCCAGCCTTCATGCATGTGTATCCTTCGGGGCACTTTCTATCAACAGGGAAGAAGAGTCAGTGTGCTGCGATCGCTCCTCCAGACTCCAAATCACACTCAACACCATACTACTGTATTTACATTGATGCTTTTGAAATGGTTGTGGACCAAACAAACAGCTCTAAGAGATGACCAGACCAGATCGCCCAGACTAAATTAGCATGGTGGAGAATACATACCCAGCATCAGAGCTGTTTCCACAGAGTAGAGCATCTTTGCTGCCTTCCAAATAATAGTGATTCTCTATAACCAAACAAGAGAATAAACAGTGAAATCTACTCATGTGTACAAAATCTTAAATAAATAACACAATACATGGTAAACATACCTGTGTTTTCAATATATTCCATAAAATTGAAGGTACTGTTGGTATATGTTGTATGATTGATGCCCATGGTGTTGTTGAAGGAAAGAGCATCACCGAATGCTGATGTGGTGTTAAAAAATTCAAATGAAGTTTCATTTGTTTCGATGGGCCATCGCACACACTTGTGACGCAGGTTTCCCATGAAAAGCTGGAGGCCGACGAGGGCGAAAACCGCGAGAGCAAAGACGGTCAGAACCATAACGTCCACCATCTTCTTCACTGACTGGATCAAAGCGGCCACGATGGTTTTCAAACCTGACAAAATACAAGAAAGATGTATGTAACTGACATATCGCTGTCACATGGCTGTGCAACAACAAATGATGAATACTACAAGAATATTAAAAATACCTGGAATCACAGTAATTGTTTTTAGGGCTCGAAGCACACGAAACGTCCTGAGGGCCGACACATTGCCAAGGTCAACAAACTCAGTGACGTATCTGTGGAAAGAAATGAAACCATCAATCATAGCCAGCAGCTATATGAGACTTAACATGTTATCTGTTCATATTCCTGTTTGAATTGACTATAGTGTGAGAACTGGTCATATAAAATGCACAAAAACTTAACCAAAACTAAACAATATCAGTTTTCACAGGAACATAATTTGTTTGTTATGTGCAATTTATGCACCAAAAATGTTGATTCAATGTCATTTTTTCTTTTCTCAAATGTGACTTCACAGTTATAAAAGTGCACTAAGACACTTACGCCATGCTGATCACCATGAAATCCAGCCAATTCCATGGATCTCGAAGGAATGTAAAAGATCCAATACAGAAACCTCTGGACAACACTTTGACTGTTGCCTCAAAGGTATAAATACCAGTAAAAACGTACCTAGAAAGAAAATTATGCAACCTGGATTAATAAAAAGGAGCATTAAATATAACACAAGAAAACCAAAGGAAAATGAACAAGTACTCACTCAACAGTTTTACTCCACGCCGGTGGGTTGCTCATCGTCATGAATACACAATTCGACAGAATTGTAATCATGATGAACATGCTGAATAATTTAATTCAGGGTTAAGGAAACAGACATTAAACTGCATGTATAAGCAGACATCCCTGCTCTTTACCCATCATTTACCCATCAACAGCTACAGTTCAAAGGATATGAATGTATGAGAATTTTGATGGCTCCTCTTCTAACCAAACTAAAGGGGCTCAGAATGTAGCAAGCTGGTTCAGCATTGAACCTGTAGATTGTGTTTCCTTTGCTGATCACAATGAATGTCTGAAACACACAAAGATCATCTGTATAAATGGCAAGGGGTCCAAAAATAACATTTCAATAAATAGCCTAGTTAGTGATGACAATCTTGAAATAATACTTTAACATTTAACTGTAACGTATGCATACCAAAGATGAAATGGTATACATTGCGTAATGGATACTGTATGCAGTTGTAATAACAGAAATTTACGTCAAGTAATACATCCAGTCATATTTTAAGGTCATGTGAGGACAGAGTCAAGCTCGTTAAATACTAAGTGTGCACAGTGGCTGTGCATGTGAGCCCAGATGATCTTAAACTGACTTTCTGTGCTTTGTAGAAGGGGTCCAGGTCCTCCAAAGGTGTGTTGAGCAGCTCTGGTGGAGGGTCTCCGTAGATCATGGGCAGGTTCTTGCCCGCCTCCAGGTCAATGTTGGGGCCTGCTGGCTCTTCCTCATCGTGCCCCTCTACTTCTGCGGCCTTTTTTCTTTCCTCCTTGAGCCTCTCGATCTCCGCCAGTGATTTCTGGGTGAAGGGGCGGAACGCATCGGTGCCTGGGGGAGGGAGCAGGGTCGCCATCTTCGCATCGCGAAGGGATACCGCCTCACCAGGGTTTCCCTAGAAGAAGCTGGACAGAAGACAAACATAATGCATTACCAACCACAGGTTTGAGATATGTGCGGGTGCAGCCGCTGCAGCTGACCATCGAGCCTTGACCCTCAAAACCATTTTCAGCCTATTATTTTGATTTGATTTGAAAACACAACAAACATTTATGACTCTTTCAAATGTGGTCCTCATGAAACAAGACCTAATGTGGAATGTAAAGTGTTAGCGCTGGAACAATTCACTGCATAATAATCAATTTTTTTCTAGTCATTGGCTTCAGCTAATCCAGAGTCATTGCTTCTTTTTGTCTCATGATATTTTAAACTGAACATTTTTAGGTTTTTGTCTGTCCTACAATATTTTGCTGGGCATTTATCAGTGAATTTCTGCATTATACATTTATTTTCTTAAAAACAACAAATACCAATGACACCACAGTCAAAAAAATTAATTATTTCCTTTTTAAATTTTATTTTGGTCTGACCAATTGGTATTTTTTACATGGCGAATGCCTTTTAATGACAATTTAAGGAGCCAATATATTTTCTGATGATAAATTAATCAAGCAAATCAAGTAATAAGATGAAAAATGTTGTAAAAAATGTTTAACTTTTCTATAATCTTAACTTTTTTATGAAATATTTAGTTTTACCTCGTCTGACTTCAGATAATCATTTACATAACACAAAACTTTAGAAATCAGTTTTTTAATGGAACTGCTGAAAACTCATCAACGTGTAAAATCTGTGATGAGGAACCACATGTAGAGACAGCTTTGTTTAAAGGGAGTCACAGGCCAAAGTGGCTGGGAACCACTTATGTGTTCCCATAAGTGTTGGTAATGATGACAGATCTTTGTTGCTTTGATCTATGTCCAAAAGCCCTCATCCTCACTCCTTCCTTATCCTCCACCCCTGCGCCCTACATCTCTGACCCGACAACCCTCGCTACACCGCAAGCACTTAAAAGTGTCAAGATGGTAACAAAAGGACGAGACGCATTAGACGGACGAGAGCTTGCACTTTCCCACAGTTCTAAAGAGACCATGACATTACGTGTGTACATCAGATTTCTTATTAGCTCAGCAGACGCCCCACGACAAGGTCCAAGTGGCATTCGCTTACATCCTTTGATGTGTTTAGCAACCGAGTCGAGATCAGTTAGTTTCGTCTGGAGCAGCTGAGGTTAGGCTGCTGCTATCAGGGACAGAATAATGTACTAGATTTTCTAACCTTTGTTATACGCTTTGAAATAGTTCAAACATTCCTAGGACCCTATAATATAAAATAAAAAAAATCTCTGCCTCCCCATATGTAATAGTTGTTTACTATTATGCAATTTTACAACCACTTGTCCTGAAAATGTTATCAAAAAAGAACAACGTGTGTGTAAATTTTTACTTAAATGGGTTCAAAGGGCACATGTATGTACCGGATTGAAACAATGTTAATATACATTTTGCAAACCATACATTATTCTAAGTTTTAGAATTAACTTTAGCCTAACCCTACACAACATAACTATAAAATGGCCTTTACCAAACATGAAAATTGATCCAAGAAAAGTTGCTTAAATACACAGCCAAAACCTCTCAGAATCACCAAGTGCTATAATGTGTCTTAAACTAATTTAAATTTATTTTCTGAGAGGTAAACACTACACAGAGAATACAGACAAAACATTATTTGCCAAAACACACAAACAAGCTGGTAACAGGCTGTCAAAAAGAGAAGAGTTCCTGACTTCACACATGTAAAGATGCAGAGGCAGACTGAGGTATCAGCATGACGGGATGGACAGTGACACTGAAAGCCTCTGATCAGACGTATTAATACCCACTCAAACTGCCCTCGCTTCAACAGAAAATTATGCATTCACACACATGCGAGGAGACGCACACGCTCGCACAGATACGGTGGCTGCCCAGCTGCTACGGGCAATCAAGACAGAGCGTCGTGTTACAGAAGCCCGATGACTCTGCTCATTCCTTCCTGGCTGAGCCTTTGCTCTGCGCCTCACATCCCTCCGATAAACAGGACAGCATGCCAACTTATCTTACCGAGCTGACTCCTCTCTCCACTACCTTCTATTTTACATGGGGCCCCCACCAAAGACACTGAGCTTCCGCCTCTGCGCCCTTACCAGCACTTTACAAGCCCTCCCACCACCCTGCTACATGACACTTGAGGCTCTAAATCCCTCTTTCATACAACGCAGACTTCAATCATTCCATCGGAGCTGTATCACTCATCAAAGCTGCCATCCCTAATAACTCAAACACACATCAGACACCATCTCTGTGTTCTCCTGATATCCTTTTCTGAATAGTACTACATGGGTCAGTATTTCCTTTATCCTACCGAGAGTTATCACCAATATCACCAGAGTTTCTCAGGGTCATTCAGTCCCAAGACAACCAATGCAGCCCTACACCTACCAACTACTCCCCTCACACTCCCCTCCAGGCCCTAGTTTCCCCCCTCATCATCCCATTTCAAAACCCCCGTTCTGTGAGCCATGGGCCCCGCTGCCCTCAACCGTGAGCCAACCTTAAAATACTCATCCTGAGAATGGATGTGTTTCTCTGTGGCTTATGGGAAACATTTCCTGATTGCATTACATCACACTGTTACTGCTGAAGCCATCAAGTGTCCTTTTTTTAAAAAAGCCAGGTCCTTCAATTGAAAGCCTGCCAACCTCAAAAAAGTCCTCTCGAAGAGGTCGTTGGCCTTGTCTCTCATGTCACTTAGGTAAATAATACCTTTTGGCACCATGTTAAGTTTTGTAGCTACATTTATCAGCGTCTGCACACGAAAGAGCCAAGAGTACAGGCAAGACTAGGATATTTAGTATCAGTCAAAATAGATTATGTATATCTCGCTTAATCTTGTCATTAAACCTGTCCATAAAACACAGCCCTGTCTGAATTTATGAGTCTGAGAGCAAACTCAAAAGGTTTAAAGTACAAGCTACAGGCCAGCGTTCGCCTCACTGGTGGAAGAAGTGATCAGATCCTTTAGTTAAGTAAAAGTACTGATACAAAAAGGTAGAAATGCCCTATAAATATAAAAGTCCTGCATTTAAAATCAAACCCAACTTAGGGGTTGTGCCCCTCCAAACAGTCACCAGATAAATCTAAGTGGTTGTGAGGTGATTAATGGCACAGGAAAGAAGAACGAAACATTCAGCTATGCAAATTTGTATCTTTTGTATTTTGCACTTATTTCTAATCTTTTGTGTGTGTGTTGGCAAAGTGCTCAAATAAGACATTCTTTTTTTTATGTCATAGGCCAAATGTTTGGGAACCACTGGTTTAATCTTGATCTAAAATCTTCATCTGTAAAGTAACTAGTGACTAGATGAGTCAAATAAATATGGTGCAGTTAAACGTACAATATTTCCCTGAAATGTAGTAAAGTGGGATAAAAGTATAAATCAGAGTAGTCAAATACAAGTCGCAAAGGTCACAGTTCATAATTGTAGTCTAAAAGCTCCAGAACAGTGTACATGAAAACATGCTTGTGTATTAACCTGTGTTGTGTAACAGATGCTGACCCACTGCCCAGTCTTATTGTCCAATTGTACAATTACTCTGCTGCTGGCTTAATAAAACATTTTCAAATGGTTCAGTTTTGTACTCAGGGAGCAGTTTTGTTAAAAACAGCATATAACTACTCTTCACAGTGGCTAACTGCTTCTCTGTGCTCACTGCAGATAAGTTTTCATGATCAACCTCTTTTCTTTAAATGGATAGTTTTAAACATGCCTTTCATCTTTTTCAAAGTGGGCTCCAACCCCTGACACTGAGCTTGCTAAATGCAGCTACTAGCTGAAAAAAATGACAAGTGAGGTGATGTGATAGAAGTGGGTCACTCGTGAGCAGTCCAGATCGGATTGCATTGAAATTTTGCTCAGGGTCCAGATGAAATTGTCTTTTAGTACAGATGCGGGTCCACCTATTGATTATGTAAACTCAAAATTTTACTTATGTACAGTTCTTGGATAAAACTACTTGGATACTTTTCCACCACTGGTTTGATTTTAAGAGTCGAGCTGAAGTTGAAGACAATCAGCTCATTACATGACCATGCTCGTACAGTCGCGCTGTGGACAGGTGGCAAACCGAGGAAGAGGGAAAGGAATGTTAGATTTCAGAGGCCTTCCCCGACAGTAATATATATATCAGCTTGCATGTCAGTGAAGGCCATGTGACCTGTGACATTCCAGCTGAGGATATAGACGGGGTAATGTAGACACCTCTTCGTTACACTAGCCGGCTGCGGAATGCGAATGCCAATATTCACCTCCGGAAACCAACCGAACTAGCTTTTGGCTTTTGTCAAAAGGGCAGCTTGAGTTCAAGCAGGAAAAAGAGGTTGTGCTGTCTTCTCAGGAACAGTAAAGATGTTTAGTTCACTAGATTTCAAGGGTTTTGAGTACAACGCATTCGGATCTCCCAATGTGATCAGTGAAACATAAGAATTGCTGTTGAATTTTTGTACATCCTGTTAAAATCCAAGCATACTAGTATGAAATATATTGAGACCACTCCCTGGTTGACTCAGACAGAAACTTTCCTCTATACCAGTAGCACTATTACAGCTGTGATTTTATCAGAGAACACATTTAATCAATTTTAATGACTTATTGGCTTGACTCTGGTGCCCTGAGGATGCCAGGAGTTCAAAGACAAGTCCTGTGGCAGCATTGGCAAATGTCTCGGTCCCCTCATTATACAGCCCTTACCACTCCTGGAATGTGGTTAAGTTGTAAACGACAGATCTACAGAGCAAACAAGGGCTTTTATCCACATGTCCTTTGACATTTGCCGTGCTCCTCTTCCCTCCTGTTTTCTCACGGGGTCAAATCGCAGCACTGTGGTTAGCTCTCCCAGCATTGCCTCAACACCCTGTCACCCACCAGTTAACCTTGTATTTCAAACCCTATAGGGAGCCACATTAAAACAGACCTCCCCACCTGTCTCTGCTTCCCAACGTGTCATTGTATGCATTTTGCACTTCAACATCATAGCTGCACGCTCAGTCAAACTGCACTAAAAATGATCAGCATGTTCACGGCCTTGGTAACAACTCAGGGTCAAGCCCTCTGAGTCTTTGACTCTTATTTTGATGTCTTTATCAGATGTGCACACAGGAGACTTAGCTGCACTATATCTCTATATGCATTATGCTGATGCTAAGAGGACAGTTGTTGTCGTTCACAGCATGCCTCTGTCGCTGCATACCGAGGAGCTGTGAAGACCTAGCGTAATCTCCCTGCTGCAGCCAGATGGTCAGGTGGCTGACAGACGTATAGGGCAACTGATTTATAAATCCAGACCTTTATTGGAGGATGCAGCCAAACAAGGCCAAGTAAACATTTCACCACATCCATCTTGGTCTTGAGAGCATAATAATATGCTGTTACTACCAGAACACGAGCCCTCAGAGCACTAATAAACAGTTCTTGAGTCTAAACTTGTAGATGACTAATAAAGAAGCTGTTTTGGAATTAACCATAAATGTAAGATTAATTTTTTCCCGTCACCAGGAATAATATCATTCTTTGGTGTATTGTTGTAATACAGCTTTCTAAACAGATTTCTACTATCTCAAACTGACTGACCCATTTGGCCTTTGCACTTGCTGCACAGAAATCTGAGTAGATTACATGTGGAGGTGATATGGAGAATATTCCATCCAGCTTGTGAGGGACCAGGGGGAGCTATTATCATATTCATAACACCAATTGAGTCCATAAAAAACACAGACGTTCATGAAGGAACTGCTCATGTTCAAACCATCTATTTAAAAAAAAATATTAACAAATAATATTAATACAATATTCCTATGGGGAGACAACAAAACTCTATGTCGTACACAATTATTTTGACTTGGGGAACTGAACAAATGAAGAGGTAAATTTTGAGATTTTTTTTTTTTTTACTTTTCTTTAACCTTATTTCACCTTTTGAATACTCTGGAAAATACAGAGGCCCAGCCAAGGAGTCACATGGGCTCAGTTGGTGAAAGAAACTCAAAACCGACACCTTCTGCGTCCAAGAACATGTGATGCGAGACACACAAACACACTCAGGCAGGAAGGAAGACTACAGATACACCTTTACACATTATACATGTTGAAAGCTAGGTAAATATGTATTTTATGCCAACTAACACATGTGGGATAACACAGGTAAGAAAGTCAGAGGTGAACGCTGCACAAAAGAGATTCACCTCGAGCTATAAATTAAAAATATTTAAGACAAATGTTGCAATATGCAAACAAAACTTACTCTAAGGACTTAAAAACACCAGCTGATAGTCTCCATCCATGCTGAAATCTGCATTGGCCCTACTGCTGGAGCTCCACTATTTGTTACATAAGGGTTGCAGGTGCACTGCTGACGGGATCTAACATGAACATCAGTTTCCGTGTCTTCCCCCTGTGTGTCCACAGATCTGCTTTGCCTGCATGGGGCCAGGCTGTCTCCATAGTCCCGCACCTCTGATTTGGACAACATGGATTAACGGCAGAGAAATGGTGTGGTATGAGCATCCACAGCATCACAGTATCTTGCCCATCTGCCATGAAGACATGGGCTAAAAATAAAACGTTGTCCCTGTGGGAGGAGGCATAGTGGGGATTGAGAAGGTTGCAAAGTGTCCACACCGGACATTACAGCCATGTGCCTCGAGGGAGATATTCACCTGGCAGGTGAAGACATGGGCCTGCCATGATGCTCATGCGCACTTTTCTCTCTAATACTGTAGATACTGTAGCATATCGGCGTAGTAAAACACTAGTTAGGCGCTGCCATGTGCGTGCACCTTCACAACACAAACACTGCTATGAAGCCATAAATCTACCAATTCTAAATTTGACCGAAGCTCAATTACAGGTCCGTGTTTATTATTAGAACAAAGGCGCTCATATTAAAACTGCATTTAATTTCTTTGGCAGTGCAACTAATTATTTGAGTGCAAAGAGAAAATAGTAGTAGTAATAGCTTCATTAACAATGTGAAACCATTTTCTAACTTTCAAATGAAAACTGCTCTTCATCAGACAACAGCTAAATTGTTATAAGTACATTTCACCATGGTCCAATTGAGGAGGAAGGAAAATCAAACCATTGCACAAAATAACCCAACCACAACTCTCTTGTCTAAAAAAACAGAAAGATGCCAAAGTAGCCAGTTTCATCCGTAGAAAGGGACGAATAAAAATAAAACAACTGGTATGGACATGAAATAGCACCAAAACGTAAGTAAAACCCCTCAACCTGCAGCTTGACAGCTTGAAGAAACTTTTCTATTCCGAGTCTCATGCAGGAGTCATCTCTCGGCTCAACTACTCAAGGAAGACAATAGAAGGCAGGTGGCGGGTTTACCTTGCAGCGGTAAAGCAAATATTCCCACAGAATCCAAGAAACTTGAAAAAAAAAATCAAGTCTTCCGTCAAGCCTTACTCTGAGGACGTAATTCTCCCCTTCTGGCAGCCAGCGCGGGGCTGCGGGACAGCTGTTGCTGACGCAGAGTGGTGTCCTGCAGTGAAACCGGAGGAGTCGCTCCAGGTAGGATCAGATCAGACCTTTGACACTTCGGCAACGGAACCGCTTCCCGTTCCCACACAGCTGGTCGCTCCTGCACGCGTTTCCGTCGGTCAAGCGCATTTAGGATCTTTTCTCGTCTCAAAGTGTGAAGCCGGTGTCTCTGCTGCAGCGCAGAGGAAACGTCCGAGGGATGGTGCAGCCTGCTGCTGCCGCTGCTGCTGCCGCCACCGCCGATCTCTGAGCGCTGATTCCTCTCAACTTAGTGTTTCACTGATTTAATCCGCCTGTGAGATTTGATTTCCAATTTGTTCCCGCAGATTATAAAATTACTGAAATGAAAATTCTGCTTTATAAAATTCTCCAGTTGTCACTTCATTCATTTGCGTGGACCCGAGAGCTCATACTGTTTCATGCATTAAATGTTCATGCTGAGTCGTGTGTTTATCAATCTATGAATTACTGATAAATTGTGTAGTATTATTATAAAGTTTTAAACTTTCCTAACTCATACACAGGAGGAAGTATTTACTGCATACATATATATGCATATATATATATATATATATATACATATATATATATTCAGGTTTTGTTTGTTAAATATGTTGTCTTCCATGTGTGCAGTTTAACAATCTATATTAAACCTGGTTGCCTTTAATGAAAGTGCAGCAGTCAACAAATCAGAAATTGTACAGACACTGATGAAACAGATATGTTCTCGCTGCAGCCAATAAGCAGATTTGAACATTTTTTGACAGTTGAGGATTGAAGATGTTTTTATGGTTGGCAGCAGTTTTTTCTTTCTGTCTGTTTCAGAAAGGAGTGGAGGAACATGAGGCAAATTTATGTGGAAGTATGACAGTCTTTCTTTCTCTGTCAGGACATGAACAATCCTGACAGGATCCTTGATTGTTCCACGATTTCTGATAAATAAGTCTATATGAACAGGTGTGATTTTGAATAAATCTAATTGTAAGTCAGACCTGCAACAAAGTTATCTGCTCAAATAATTAGAAATTGTTTTGCAGTTCACTCCCCAACAAAGAGAAGTCTCTGCAACCACAAGAGGGCAGCATGATTACTTTCTATTTCATTTCAAATTATTTAATCCAGACATACTGTATGCTGCACTCTCTTGTTGCCACTCTATCGCTTTAAAGCAAAACTACAAGTCCTCAAAAATGAGAGGAAACAGTACTAAAATGTGAACACTCCACAGTCCTTTTAGAAATAATGAAAAGTTGGAGACTGACACTTATTCACAGGGTCCATATGCAGGCCAGTATTTGCTTAAGGACCAGTATATGATGTCTTTGCTCACAAATGAGAGAAACGATTCACTTAATGACATTGGAGTGTAGCTGTTAATTTTTACACTACACATAATTCACTTGGAAAAGGTATCTGATTTTTAAAATAATCTCTGCAAATGCAGTGAGAGGGATACAGTCTGATTGGGTGAGTCCTCCTGTCAATGTGAAGGCTATATTTGGCTGAAAGGTGCGTAGTATGATTATACAAGGAAAATGATATCTGTTATTACAAATGTTAACTGGGTGTCGTCTGTTTCTTGGAAATGGAGCTCGTTGCAATTTTCCCCACCTACTCTTCTCCCATGTGAGCAAACTGCTCCAGTTTCAGGAGGTGGGGCTCATAAAATTATACCAACAACTGAAAAAATATGGCCCAGGTTTTCTCACTAATGAGAGATATGAAAGTAAAGTGTTACATTGCCTACTTGTGCAACTTACAGATTTGTTTTAACTTTGGTGCCTATTTTTATTAGTCTTACTGGACTCAAGAGCTTCTTCAGATACAGTGAATGCATGCTTGAAAAATTACGTGGTCTTTTCTGATAATATTGTAGTTTTGCTCATATTTTGAGGGTAGAGAGTTTTTGTTTTTACTGGAAATCATAGGCCACGTCAATCTCAATGAATATGCTGTTTCAATAGCTTCATAAAGCTAATCCTATCATACCTGCTCTTCTCTCTTCTCTCAGCCTCCGCATCTTGTCCTGTATCTGTGCTCCTCCCACAGGACTCTTTTCAGATTCATCTGTGAACACAGGGTCAATTGATATTTACATGTAATTGTTTCCTGGTTCCTCTTACAACGAAAATAAAAATATACAGGTGCGCCTCATTTTAACATGCATTTCAACCCTTTACACAAACTGAACTGAAACAAAAGTTTATCAGTCTGACAGTGGGTGATGGAATTAGTGTTAGCTAACTAGCTAATTAAGTTAGTGCTGGCTAGCAAAGTTCTCTAGTTACCTGTGTCACACCTGAGCGGATTCAGCTTGCTGTCTGGTTTGTTGACATGTTAAAAAAGACACTGTGTTGAGTAAAAATTTTGAAGAAACGACAAAATAGTTCACTCGTCCCACCGACACACAAGCAATGGAGCCGGTGCTCAGGTGGGCAAGTCGGTGGTCTTGACGTTGTACAATATCTTTGCGGCACCAGAGTAGAGTCTGATATCGTGTGTGTGTGTGTGTGTGAAGGGTGACAGATTAACAGAAAGATGCATTTTGGTCATTTTGCTAACAAAATGACACCCCACCCTCCACATATCGCCTGCTGGTTGAAATGGTAGTAAGTAGGAACTATTTTGAAGGCATTGAGGGAAGTATTAACGACGCACCGTTACCATGGACACACAATTGCTACATCCGGACGCTGAGTGGAAACGGTTTGTTTTGTGTTTTTCACTCTTCTTTTTGATGGCTAAATTGGAAAATAAGGTTTTACATTTAGTTTACGATAGATATAAGACACTGACTGTGTAGCCTGTGTAGCTAAACATCAACGTCAAAAAAGCCAATAAAACCTGCTTTCTGGGGAGCAGAAGTAAAATCAGCTTTTTCTCCAGTAGTATACTCTACGTTTACATGTTACAAGGTTTTTAACTCGAGCTGTGTTTTAACTATTCATGCAGAAAAAAGAAAACATGGACTCTGACTATATAAAAAGACATCTTGGAAAATGCCTGGCAGACGGACTGGCTGAAGTGGCCGAGCAGCGTCCTGTGAATCCAATCCTTTATCTGGCCCACTGGCTTCACAAGTACAACGCAAATGTTGAATATGAGACAGAGGTAAGCTGCTGTTTAGTTTCCTTTCCAGTGGGGGGAGGTATTACACAACATACAGTGTATACAGTCTTGCATAGACGGTTTACTGTGGCACTTTTTTACTCGTTTTGGCCATTTACGTCTGTATGAAAAACGTGTTTAACATACAAATGGTGGGATCCTGGTGTAAACATTTGTTGTCGAACCTTTGCTGGCCCCTACTATACATGTAAAGTGTATTGGTAGTTTCCTCAAGCATCCAGGGACTAGTCATTACTCTGTCATGCAAGCCTTTTTCCACCAGTATGATGAAAAAAGGGCCCGTGAGACGTTGTAATAAGAAACTTACCTGAAATAATGATATAATAGTTAAAGTAGGTTTAATCACATTTGTTAACACTTTCACCTAAGTCAAGTTTGAATAGAACACTTTTACTTTTAATGGACTATTCTTTATGAAGTCGTTATGTCGCATCAGCAGCAGGATGGAAAAATAATCAAAATAATCAGAGGTTATCTTGTGAATGCAATGCCTAACCCCTAACACCTGGGAAACACTGATACTAGCTGTAACACTGCTAGTACTACACCTACCTCTACTCGTACCTCTACTGCCACTACTACTACCTCAAAGCCCTCATCTTCAAATAGGTTTTGAGAGCTGTAGTAAAGGATGACAGAGACTTAGACAGTCTAAGCTCCTCAGACTGCTGTAAGCTATTAAGCTTACAGGGGCCGTTCCACTAATAACCCAGTCACCTTTTACCTTTAGCTTAGATTGAGAAACTGCTTACAGAGCCCTGCATGCATGGAGATCTATCACTGTCTCAGTTCACTTCTCTCAAGAAGTAACAGACAAGAGAGCCAAGCCCCTTAGAAGCATTTGAAGTTGTTCAGAAGTGTAAAACAGTCCTTTTCCTCAGTCACAATCCTTGTTGTTGTGACACTTTTCTAATAATTTGCAGAAAAAGGCCCATTTGGCTGTCCTGGAGCAGGAGCGGGCAAAAGCCAGGGAGGAGGCGTTGCACCAGGAGAAGCTGAGGGAGGAGGAGCAAAAGATCAGTGAGGCCTTGGAAGAGTCTAAAAAAGTATGTTGTGTGACAAAATGTCTGTGATGTTTCCAATTTGTGTTTTTTGAATCCCCCCCCCCCCCCCCCCCCCCCAAAAAAAAGGAGTCAGTAGCTCACTAAAACTGGAGATATAGAAATAAAAGAAGGCAAGATCTAAAGGATCTCAAGTCAATCTTATAACAGAACTTACATGCACATTTGTTCATTGAAGGAGTTACTGCTTGCTGTAATCATAGAATGAAACATGGTAGAGCATACAAGAGAATGATTAACATATCAACAGCTCTCTGAGAAAGAGCCTGCAGGGTCTGATGCACCCACACCAGCCACAACAGAAGCTGCTGAGGACAACAAAACTGTGACAGAGGAGAAACCAAACACTCCTTGTCCTGAAAACCAGGAGGTCAGAGATCAAAACCAACCTGGAGCTAAGGAAAATGACACTGAACAGGAGGTGATAAAAAGCTGATCTCAAATCTGTATGCTTCTGGTGATGGTGCATTCGCAATTTCCTCTTAAATTTGGTCTCTTCTGTGATCTTTTGATTTATGACCTTTGCTGACGTATTTGTGGTGGTGGTGGTGGTGGTGGTGGGGTTCTACGTTCATTCTGATACACCTGTGCCTGATTCACCTCGTGTGTTGTGGAAATACCCATCAGATGACTGACTTCAAATGCTTTAAGAAGATGATGTGTCTGCCAGGTGAAGATTACAGATAATGTAACCAGACCAAAGTCTGCTGAGAGGAAACCTGTGGAGGAGGTCAGCTCTTCTCCCTCTGAGACCCTCAGCACAGAGGTGAAAGAGGAATCTACAGAAATACCTGCTGAAAAAACTGAAGTGGAGCCGAGAAGTGATCAAGCAGAAGAGAAAACGGAGGAGGAGCCGAGTGACAATCATGTAGAGGAGAAAGGCCAAGATGAGGATAAGGTGATCAGACCCCTGCTGTATAACTGTTTACCTGGATGGTTTATATCATGACATTAAATTCACACTGAGAGAAGATGTTAAACATCTGCTTATTTTTCAATGTGATGCTAAAATAGATCAATTCCATATTATTCTGTCTCACGACTGCTCTGCAGGTGGTCGATCAGGCCCACACCACTGACCCTGAGCAGACTGAACCACACTCAACACTCGACAGCCAAAACACTGATGATTTAAAAACAGACAAAACAGAGGAGCCACACAACAAACAAGGCCCCCATTCCCCTGAGCCTCAAGACCCACAGAAGGTGATGCTGCTTCTGTGAACAAATAATGTGCTGCTGATTTTATTATTGTTTACCCAGCGTGAGGATTCAGGTTGCCTTGTATACAGATTTAGGATGCAAGAGATGCAGGAGCAAGGAAAGATGAGCAGAGTGATTAAGAAGACCTGAAGCAAAGAGAGCTGACGACAGATGAAAGTTAACAGGCCAGACGAGGGACAGGAGACAGAAAGATCTAGACCACAGGTTTCAGGCTGAGCAAATGCAGAATGACAGGATTATTTTTGAATGTTGTTCATTATCTAATCTACTTATTTCCTGCATCACACCATTTTCACCAGAACATTAATGAAGACAAAACTGATGAACCTGCAGATTCAACCCAAGTTGAGTCAACCTCAGCCCCACAGAGTGAAGATCCCAAACCAGAGGAGACAGTTTCAACTGAAGAACAGATGACAAAAACTGAGGAACAGGAGACACACAGATCAAGTTCTCCTCCTACTCAGGAGCAGGAAAAGGTGGCTGATCTCATTCAATCTACTGACTCAACTTGGTATTTACATAAATACATTCTCTTGTGTAAAATGGGTATTTCTCTATTTAGTGAGAAAAGCAGATCCAGAGGAGACAGCTGTGTAGACAGCAGCTGTAGACAGACAACCAGTTAGCAACACAGGGGAAATACAAGACACATTGATTTAATGCTTAACCAGAGCTGTTCTGACAACCTCATCTCAGGAGGCAGACGAGCAACACACAAGTGAGACCGCTGATAGCTTGGCTCCAGCTGAGCCTGATGTAACAGCAGAGGGGACGATGTTGAGTGACAGAACAGAGACTTCACAAGGGGAACGCGACAAGGAAGACTCCAAGGAGAAGGTGGAGAAGGTAGACTCTGTAGGCAACGGGTGAAAATCCCTAGTGATTTATGACCTGTTTCAAATGTCAAAGGGGCCTGGAAGAATGGGTACATACCCTGTAGTCTTATAGTTTAGTTATTTTGTAGTTTTTAGCAGTGAATAATATGTAACTAACAACTGTGTTTCTTTTCAGGAGGAAGAAAAAGGGGCAGATCAAACATGATCAAGCCAGTGTTGACGATCCACCAACCACTGATCCATCTTTTATATAAGTTACAAAAGTATGTTTAGTTTAGCAGATATGTGTATGCAAATATAACATACACAAGCATGAAATAAATGTTTTTTTTTCCTCAATCATGTATTATTTATTCAGTCTATTTTAGCATCTTGTACATTTTTTCTAAAAAAAAAAAAAAGTTTAATTTCCTAGTTAAAAATTATTAAATCATATAATCATCAACATCTATGCCTTCTCCCCCACTGAAAAATCCAGAATCTGTTTGTTAAAATTCTATGTCTTAAACTGAGATTTAAGGTGAGCACAGGTTCACCTTCCTCATCTTCTGAAGATAAATGTAAAAACAGCTCATCAGCACAGTGGATTATAGTAGAGGTGGGATTGTAACGTTCTCAGCAAACCAGTCTTTTAATTCAGTTTGTAGAAATCCATTCTGCTTTGGCAATGCTTTTATTGTGTAAGCCTGTAGCTGCCATGTCTGACATGTTGGTAATAATGACGATGCGGTTTCCTCGGTGACCTTTGAACTGTAGGAGGAGGGCCACAGCGTTGGCACATAGTGACGGTCTTGTATTTAATTCTTCGGTGGCTGCAGTTATCTTGACGCTGCAGACTCGGTGACGGCGTCTCTGATCAGACACAGCTGTGTTGAATCAAGTCGTCTGATCTGTATCTCGGTCCAAAAAACACGCAGGGTTTGGGAAACACTGTGAGGATTAATCTCAGCTGGAATTTAAAGGCGCTTTTAGCCGCGCTGCAGTCACAGAGCTGTTGTCGCACAGGAGGCAGCTGAGAAGCTGAGATGTTTTAAATCAGAAACGCAGAGAGAGGAGAAACGGCGATGGAGCTCGTTGTCAACCTCGTGGCCACTGTCGGCGGCCTCATCACTGGTGTGATGAACCTTTTCACCGACATGTTTCTGACAGCCCCGCTGAAAGCCACCATCGCACATCTGGAGGAAACTGAACTTAAAACTTTGAAAGGAGGTGAGTCAGAACTGCGAGATATTAATGTGATAACAACATTGTTGATTATTGTTCTTTATTGTTGATACTTGATGGTGGATGAGCTCTGTGTTTAGTCTGTTGCTCCATTCTTTTACCCTTTTGCCTCATTTCGTCACTCAAGAGATCAAAACCGTGAAGGCCAAGTCTTTGTGGGAGAAGACTGGAGCTGTCATCATGGCAGTGCGGCGGCCTGGATGATTTTTGTGCAGAGAGGTAATGTCTCTCACCCTCCTGAAAAGATATGTGTTCCTTTTTGATATTACTTTTTCCATTTAATTCCTCTTTATTACCTCCTCCATAGATTTTGTGTATTGAAGCCACTGTATAATGATGATTACACTCATCCTACATCCTTCTTGCATTCTCTCTTGATTTTAAAATGAGTCATTTAAACCCTGCCTTCCATTTGTACACATACAAACACATAGTCGTTCACTTACTGTAATAAAAGACCAATCATAAGTGATGTACCAATAACAAGACCTATAAAATTGAATCTGACTGAAATGTACAATTGAAGACTTGGTGCTTAGTGGTTTTGTTTCTTGTACTGTTTTGGCTGCAGGAGGCTGCAGAGCTGTCCTCTCTGAAACCCCAGCTGGATGAGCTCGGGGTCCCTCTGTACGCCGTGGTGAAGGAGGACGTTGGCACCGAGGTCCAGAACTTCAGACCATACTTCAAGGGGGAGATCTTCTTGGATGAAAAGGTGGACTTTTTTTTTTTTTTTTCTCTCTCTGAATGGGTATACTGTGTGGTCAGTTTCTTGAAACCAGATTCAGCCAGTCTTGCAGCATCACGTCTTGTAAATACACTGAAGTCATTCAGGATCTGTGAGAAATTGGTCCAGATGAGCATGAATGATTCAGTGGTTCTGGTTTGTGTGCAGAGGCGGTTTTATGGACCCCGTGAGCGGAAGATGGGTCTCCTGGCATTCCTTCGTGTTGGGGTGTGGATGAATGGCCTGAGGGCCTTTAAGAAGGGCTTCATGGGAAACGTGTTTGGAGAGGGCTTCGTCCTTGGTGGCGTCTTTGTTATTGGACGAGGACAGCAGGTAAAACTTCAAGTTGACTTCAGTAAAATGTGTGTATCAGGTCAAAGAGGAATAAGATGTAAGAGGAAAATGCCTCACTGTTTTTATTTCTCTGCAGGGAATTCTTATGGAGCACAGAGAGATTGAGTTTGGGGATAAAGTCAACATTGAAGATGTCATCCAAGCTGCCAGAAGAATAGCACAGGAACTTCTGCCAATAGAGAAGAAATAATGCTTTGTGTTTACCACTGATGGATAAAAATCTCATATCTGTCCAAATCACCTTCTTGAGCAGTAAATCAGTGTGACAGCTCAACATCTTAGAACCACATAAATGATTTACAGTTATGCAAATGATCATTGACAAATGTTTGAATTTAGAGTCTTGTAAAGTGCACATGAGGCTTGTAAGTTTGTTGGTGTGGCGGTCTCAGGGAAACCAGGATGCATCTTGGGGTATGACTGTGTTTAAAAGGCTCTGAGTGTGTTAATGATGGTCTGTCTTTAAACTTGACAGAGCAAGCAGACTTGATATCCAACACTCAGTTTCCTTTTATTAGTCTGTGATACCGTTGTGTTACCATGGGAGCCAAGAGTCCGTGACCTATGACTAATAAAACATGCCTTTGTGTTGTACAGTTAGTTTTTTTTATCATTATTCAGTGCATGGAAGAATCTAATGTGAACTTCCTGGGCAAAAGATTCCTCTAGGTGGGGTGCGGGGCTGTTTTCCTGAGCTAATATCACCATGTAAGATCGGTCTGGTTTCCTGTGGGGGCTTCTCTCTCGTTTATCCACCCTGTCCACTCACACGAAGACAACCAGGCTATTTTCTGTGCTTTCATGCTGCATTAAGGGAGGATCAGAAGTACAGTTCCTCAGCATTAATTAACTACAGCTCTTACTGGATACCTGTTGGTACTTTTGAAACAACCATGGAAGCAGGTTTGTCTTATTTTACCTTGTTTTAGAATGTGCTTAGCAGAGGGAGTGCAGTGCAGGATGTGTTTGGCTCAAAAAACATATTTAAGCTGTTTGAGCTTTTTGTTTTTGTAATTTTTGGGAAAACACTAAGGCTTCGTATCAAGGAGGTTTTAAAGTTCAGAACTGTTCCTTGATAATGTTTCTCACATGAAGGGTGTAGTCCTTCAAATACTGTATCTCAACTGAAATTACCAAAACTAACTGCAAATGTAGCACATTTTATCTTATTACCTTGAGCCAAGTTAGTTTAAATTAAAAAAAAAAAAAAGCTTTTCTCACCAAAGTGTTAACTTTTGTGTAACATTTAATAGATGACAAGACACATTTCTTTGTGTTTAAAATGAAATACTGAACTTTAGCAATAAAACACTCCCTTACTCAGTTCAACACACTGGGGGTTTTCCAGTTGCATCCTTACTTGGTCTGGTATGACCTTATTGTGGCTGATGTTATGTAACAAACTCTTCTGCTACTGTTAGAATACACTAGTTTTTGCATTTACTATTATTTTGTAACCATCACTGTGATAACAGTGGCAGCTCTTAATCATAAGTCTCACTTTATCATGTGGGATACAGTCAGTTACTTTATCAACAACACCAGTGATGGCCACTACATTAACTGATGTTTTCTCCACTGAGGGAAATGAGTCACTGCACTTGTGAGTGAAAATAGTGTTGATTTGAATCACTCTGGACAAAAGGCCCTAACTGATATTTTCTTGCCTGTTTGCCAAAAGATATCATTGCTCTCCCAAAGCAGCTCTCTTGTAATACAAAACAGAGGAAAAGTGGTTACAGAGCTGCACAGGGAAAGAAGGTTTTGCTGGAATCAGTCTCAGGTCAGCAGGGACACTACATATATGTATATATGGCATTTACTTGTATTACAGTGCAGGGTATTGTTAAAATTTGAATATAGGGTCACAGATTGTATGTTTACGCAGCTGATTAAGACTTTGCACTTTCTTACCTCTTTCCAGTGCTTCCCTCTGTCCTGAGGGGGGAGCAGTTTAGCCTGTGGTATGTGGCTCTGGTAGCTTTGGCTGCACTGGTGGTTGCAGTGGTCCTCGCCAACACTGACTTCTTCCTAATAAAGTCAGCTCCTGCCTCTCTGGATGAACTAGCTAGTGCTGAGCTCCAGACAACTACAGGAGGTAAAAAAAAAAAATTGAAATAAATCATATACAGTATGTAGGCTGTAGTTCAGAATTAATTTGACCATGGAAATCATATTCAGCTTGTGTGACTCTGCAGATGGGAAAACAGTGAAAGGTCTGACTTTGTGGCAGAGGAGTGGAGCAGTGATTCTGGTTGTGAGGCGCCCTGGATGAGCCTTGTGCAGAGAGGTACAGTATTCATAAGAGTGGAAGATACAATACACATCACCATATTTTTAAATCTTGTCTCTGGGGCTGCTACAAGTGAAACAATGCACTAGGTTGAGGTGCTTCAAAGCAGAAAAAGACACCATAATAGACATTTTGGCAGCAGTAGAGCAGCTAATACTTAAAAACAGGATACATCTGTTATCATCTGCTCTCTCTGCCAGTGTTATTCACTGAACACTAGTCTCAAACATGGTCTAATTTGGTAATGAATTAGTGATGTTTAAAAGGGTGACACCTCCAAATGTCTGTTTCATCCCTCTCCAGGAGGCTGCAGAGCTGTCCTCTCTGAAACCCCAGCTGGATGAGCTTGGGGTCCCTCTGTACGCCGTGGTGAAGGAGGACGTTGGCATCGAGGTCCAGAACTTCAGACTGTACTTCAAGGGGGAGATCTTTGTGGATCACAAGGTACTTGTACACAAGGTTTCAACTAGTTTCTGCCCTCAGTTTCTTATCTCTTCTTTTTACTTTTACATTATGCTCTTTTTAAAATTTGCAGCAAGTTTTCTATGGTCCTAAACCAAGAAGAATGGGTCTGGGTCTGGGTCTTGTTCGTCTGGGGGTTTTACGAAACTTGATCCAGACTCAGAGGAAGGGCTACCAGGGCAACAGAGAGGGGGAAGGTTTCATTCTTGGTGGCTTGTACGTCGTTGGAGCAGGAAAACAGGTAATTAAAAAGAGTCAAATCAATAAAAGTCAATATTATTTGCAATTCATACTTAGTTGTTTGTGCTCGTCAATCAAAGTTCCTGATCTCATGATTGAAAGAAAATGTGTCTGTTTTGGCCTTAAAATGCATCAGTGTCTTTCTTTTTACACAGGGTATGCTGCTGGAGCACAAGGAGAAAGAGTTTGGAGACAAAGCTGATCTTTCCTCTGTCCTGGAGGTTGCAAAGAAAATTAATAAAAGTCAATAAACTGATTTAATGATTTAAGTCACACCATGGGGGTAACAGGTATTTCACTGGTGCTTATATTTACACTTTTTTTTATAAGTGAGATTTTGTCAGATAAAGTGTTAATGTTTTTTCATGACGGTCTGTGTCAAAACCACTGGGGAGGCAGACCTGATGCTGAAAACCAACACAAAACCACCATGTTCAAATAAAATATGATAAATACTTAAAATAAAGTGGATTTGTTAATGTCAACTGTCATTTAACAAGTGTAAATTGTATTTGTCTGAATTGTCTTAGTATTATTGTACTGCATTAAATACTTTTTGCATCTGTTTTCTGTTTTCTGCACTACTTAAAAAAATTGTCATTGTGAATTGATTGGCGAATTAATTGTCCAATCAACTACTCTCAACAAACTTCATTCCAGCCAATCCGCGGTGTCTGAGGGCGGGGTGTACGTCATCGAGAGAAACGCTCCAGTCAGGTATGTGGAGTCGTTTTGCACAACATGGACTCAGGTAGTCTAATTAGCTGAGTTAGTTTACAGAACATGGGATCAATTAAAAGGATACGTGGGACATTTTCCACTAAGTTATTTGCCCTCTCCTTTCAGTATCTGTTGTCGGGTAGTGTAATAGTCACTAAGTGAGATATTATCCGCGGTGTTCTCTGCCTAAAATGTGTGGTAAGTACTTTATTTGTTATTTCAGTCAACACACTGTACAGTACACTGTCTTTGTTGTCGCAGGTTGGAGGTATTGTCGCGCAATTAATATTGAACCAGTAGTAGCACATTTGCGTGTTAAATTGGACGCAAACAAACCTAATATAATGCATTTTATCACATATATTTCAATGCTGGCTGTAAAAATGTACCTTTTGATTCTGTCGCAACTTTGCACGCTCTTTAGCGGCTCTGTCCCGGGTGCTGATGCACTTGACGGTACGGCTGGGGGAACCCCAAGATGACGCCATGAGGACTTAGTGCTATCTCGGGCTAAGTTTAGTGACATGTAACCATGGTATCGACACCATGTGACATCCCGACTCTTAAGTGGGTCAAGTCCGAGCTGAATAAACCCATTAAATCCTGTTTCTAACCTCACCTGCAGCAGTGTATTTGTTGCGATGTGAGTTGATTTGCGGAGAACTTGATTAAGATTAAGACACTGGATACTCTACAGTGCAGAGTTTTTTGTTCTTTATGCATTCCCGTACTTGTGTACTTGATGTGTTTGTTTACACCCAAACTGTTGGTGCTGCTTTGAGACTCAGACAGGTGAGAGAGATGCACCATGGGCAGGAATGGACCAGAGTGTGACTCCTGGAAGCCAAAGAGTCAGCTACCATGTCAAAAAGCAACCTGCACCGGTGAGTTGGATTATCTACCAGCAGCCTACTGAAAATAGCTCATGTAATCGCGATCCTCTGTTCATCTGAGTGTGAACGTAATATAGTTTCAGTATGCAGGGAACACAGAGGACAAGTTGCCTGAGGATCCCCTTCCTTCTGCTGTATGCTGCCGTAGACTCCTCCACCTGGAGCTGAGCCCCCCCCGGTGGAGTGTGTGTGTGTGTGTGAAAGGGGACCCCGCCAACCTCCATGGCTCATTCTTCAGACCCATCCCGCAGGGAGAAGACCCCCGGGACCCAGGGGTCACATACGGCTACGCGCAACCTCTTGCGGAAGAAGGAGCAGCGCCGGCGTGGAATCCGATCCTCCTCACCCATGGGCCGGGTCATCCTCATCAACTCTCCTGTGGATGGTAAGGAGCAGCTGTGCCGGCTGCTCGTGTAGTACATATTACAACCTCTTGTAGACAAAACACTGGTTTAGTCTGGTTTATAAGTCCGGCAGACAAACAACTGTCAGAGTCTGTTTTGAAATTTAGGTCCAGATCATATTTGGTAAGGGTGAAAGGCACCTTTACTATTTTAGAGACTGAATTATACTGACCTGATCGGTGGTCTCCAACCCTTTTTGTCTCACGATAACTTTGAAAAAGAAGGCAGTGAGACCCTGTACAAAGCTGAAAAAGCAGACAAACAAACAAAGAAATTAGAGAAGATATTTACATGATGATGTTTGTAAGAAAGTGTATCAAGTCAAGACAGTTTTATTTGTTTAACCCGAAAATCACAGATGAAATATTTCCTGTAAGGGATTTTTACAGTCTATACAACATGGAGCATCTTCTGTGCTTAGACCCTGTTTCACAGCAACCCTCTGACAACCCTCTAAAATAAATTAAAGACCCCTGATGGGGGTGCTGCTCCAAGGGAACAAATAAGACGGAGGTGTCAGATTCAAGCTTGACTGATATTTCCCTAACAATGAAGGAATCTGTACCAAGATTGGAGACCATTAATGGCTCTTTGACTCAGCATCCATGTGATACTTTAAGGTGGAGATGACAGCGAGGACCTCCACACGATCACAGTGGATAAGAGTGTGGATGGGAAGCTCGGCTTCAGCGTGCGCGGAGGCTCAGAGCATGGCCTCAGCATCTTTGTCAGCAAGGTGGAGGACGACAGCACGGCAGGTAAGATGAGTAACTTCAGGATGGAAATAAAGAGATACAGCCACAGATTTGATCAAATTTCAGGCACTTTATCATGTTTTCACTCCTCTGTTTGTCCGTAGAGGAAGCAGGCCTGCTCGTAGGTGATAAACTAGTGGAGGTGAACGGCATCAGCCTGGAGAGCATCACCATGAGCAGCGCTGTGAAGGTCCTGACAGGAAACAACCGGCTGAGGATGGTGGTGAGACGTGTCGGCAAAGTCCCCGGCATCCGCTACTCCAAGGAGAAGACTACCTGGTGATTACAGGAATATTACTTTTTGATATTAGCTGACAAGAATTTTATGTTCTGACTGGATGTGGTTTTGGCCGACTGGATAATCAGTGCTGTGTCCTGTTTATTTTTCAGGGTGGACTTGATACACAGGCGTATGGTGGTGGAGGAGAGCGGGAGGACACCTTCAGATGCCAGCTCAGGCAGCGCCCTTCAAAGGATTGTCCACCTGTACACCACCTCAGATGACTACTGCCTCGGCTTTAACATCCGTGGGGGAAAGGAGTTTGGTCTGGGCATCTACGTCTCCAAGTAGGCACCTCTACCAGGGAGAGAGGCAGGAAACATGTCTGGATGTCAGAGTTTAGGACCTTATTTGAAATTTGATAAGGTCCTCTAGGCTATTGTTTTGTGGTTTTCCTCCCTTCCTTTCATTTAACAGCCTCTTGGCTACATTTATTGAGCTGTTTCTATTCACTTCACGGCTCCAACTAATGATTATTTATGTGTATTCTCTGGGTTTGCATGCTTGATGTTGGATCAACTAATGTTTTCTTCGCTCTCTTTCACTTCCTGTCTCATTGTCTTAAGACTGGATCCTGGTGGTCTGGCTGAGCAGAATGGAATAAAGATGGGGGATCAGATCCTGGCTGCCAATGGAGTGAGCTTTGAGGACATCAGCCACAGTAGTGCTGTGGAGGTGCTGAAGAGCCACACACACATCATGTTGACCATCAAGGTGAGAACGATGGTGATGTACAGTACAACATTTGGCCATTTCCAGTGCAGAACACCACAACGGTTGTTCCTGAATTCATAGCAGATGACATGAGAAAACTACAGAGCCCCAGAAGTCCTTGTGCAGAAAAGATAAAAAAATATCATCTTAAGTCCAAGACTAAAGTCAAGCTTCTGTTAATGTAATGCCAGAGCCTGTATCTCAAATATTTATGCACATCTGATGTCTTTCAACCGCACTAAGAAGGAAGAAGTTTGTACAGAAATGCTTTGTGTGTAATCTGAACTGTCTGAAATGTTATTTTGTCTTTCAAATGAACAAATTTAAGGCTCCAGGACTCATCCTTTTTAAAATGATGATTGGTTAAAAATTATAATTAACATATGCTGCTTTCCAGAAGATAAAGGTTGTCCAGTTTGATAGAAAAATAACAGAAAATCTGATGTGTTGAATCCTTTGATACCTTGTTAAATTCTAATGGGTAAGGTGTGAGTCATAGACAGTTTGTTTACAAGAGGTATGAGCCTTTGTCTTGTCTAACACTGTTGAGACGTAGATGTACACTGGTCTCAGTTGAATGTGGGGACATTTGGTGTGAACAAGCTGGAGACGCTGTATCACATTCCATAATGACTCTTTGTTATTAGAAAGCACATCGGTCCTTTCATTACTGCCTCGATTAAATGACCCGACATGCATTAACTTTCTGACCCGTTCCTTGCCTTTCATCTTTAATTCTCCCGCACATGAAAACCGAACACAAAACTACACGAGTCGCGTGGCTACACAGTGGATATGTAGCAGCGGGCGGTGTGTGTGGCGGGGCCGACAGCTGGCATGCAGTCGTAATATTCCTCGCTCACTTTACTTGTCGGAGCTTGGGTTTCGCGCTGTGAAAAATAGCCAGGCCGTGTGCATTATTCACCAGGCAGCCGGGATCAGGTGCTGATCAAAGCGTGGAGCCTGTGTTTTGTGCAAGTTTCGTTCCGGGATCCCTCTTTGTCACATTGAAACTGGAACAGGCACGAGTTAGAAAGCATCCCAACTATCAAAGGTTACTAGAAAGTCAAGAAGGGAAATGTGCTTCTCTTAGAAGAGGATGAGGTGTATGTTTTTGGGTTTCTGTGTGGTTCTAGGGTTACTCTTTATCAAATATAGCGATCCCATAAAAGTTTCAAGGTCTCTACTGTATCTCATTTGCATATCTGTGGCCATATCATCACAGGAAGCAGGACGATACCCTGCTTATAAGGAGATGGTGGCAGAATACAGATGGCTCAATAAGCGTATGTATCTGTTTGTGTTTTCCTCCCATGTCAACACCAGTGTATTATCTAGGAAGCCACAATAGATTCATTTGATTGAAATAATCTCTTGTTCTTTTCCCTAGTGGCCAATGGTACTCAGAAATCTTCCTCCCAGGGTTCAGACTCCAACTCCTCAGCCTCCTCTCTGTCGTCCGGGACTCCGGTCAGCTCTCTGAGCGGCCTGTCTCAGGTTATGTTCCCCCCCAGCCTGCCGTTTGGCTCAGACATGGTGGACGTCTCTATCTCCACTGAAGACCAGAGGTCAGGGTCGTCTCATTTATTTTCATTTTCATTTCCCCACATCAACTTTAAGTACACTGCAAATACTAGACCTAAATAATTTTACATAACATTTTACTCCAGCTTTTTAAATCATCAAAAAAGCAACATGTGTATCTATACAGACCAGACCAGACATGATCAGAGTAGTTCTTATGTCCAGGTCTGAGTCAGAGCGAACCGAGACTGCCATCCAGACGGACCTGCCCTCTCAGAGGACGGGTGCAGACACCACTCGCAGCCTGGGACCCACCACTCTGCTCAAAGACACCATGATTCGCGGAGAAGACGACGGGGGGAGGAAAGAGTCACCCAAAACCGCCATGCTGCTGGCTCTCAGCAGGCCGAGCCGGCCAATCAGCAGGTCTCAGAGCCAAGTCACCGTGGCAGGTGAGGCAGGAATTTTTTTTAAGAGGTGGAAAGGAAGTACCACGTTAACTGACCTACTGTTGCTATCCCATCATAGAGATCAAGCAGAAGAAAGAGAAGAAGCAGAAGGGGAAGGACCCAGAGGAGAAGAGCACCCTGCAGCGCTCAAAGACCTTTGTTAACTTGCTGTTCAAGGGTGGACGCAAGAGGGACACTTCCAGGGGGCGCTCCAAGTCCCCGGCCACAGACAGGGCCGGCAAAGGTAGCTGTGTTTTTGTGAAAAGTAAAACAGTGAGATATACTTTGCAGTGTCCTGAGAATCCTGCACCATGTTGAAAAGGAGAATATTTAGGTTCACATACTTGATGTGAATGGTGATATGTTCCTTTTTTTGCTCAGCAACCCAAACAAGCACAAGTGTCTATATAGGCTTTATTCTGAGCAGCTTTAATGCAATAGATCTGATTTACTTAGACTGTTATCATGTTATTCTGTGGAATAAATCTTTATATTGATATTATATCAAACGTAAACGTGTGGACTGCAGAGGGGTCTTCTCCAGTAGACATACATTACATGACCTGATCATACTGGTATCGTTCTGTTGTTTCCAGAAGGACGACAGCACAGTCCAATGCCAAATTCAGAGATGCTCGGAGTGGTGGAGGACATGGCCCGTAGGCTGCTGACTGAGGAGGAGGTCGCTGCTGTGATGAAGACGTGCCGACGGGTAAGAGGCTTTGTTCACCGTCGTAGACGGTCTGGGACCATAGGTTTTAGATGTGCTGACCTTTGGACTGCCCAAGAAAGAGTTTGTTTGTGTTTTCAGTGTTAACCACACAGTTCTTTTACAACACATGATGTGATTGTCACACTGCAGTACATAGCAGAGCGGTCAGTGGAGAACTTGATACGCCACCTGCTGGCCGTGCTGGACCGGCCTGAAAAGCTGCTGCTGCTGAGAGAAGTCCGGTAAGATGGACATAAAAAGGGAATTTCCGTCACATATGTTTACTTTATGCCTGTATATAATAAATATGCACAAACTCTTTTCACTAAATAAAGATTTTTATCCTCCACTTCATGTGTAAATCCAGCCAGACAAACATTGGTATTACAAATACCACCAGGAGAGGATTAAAGTTATTTGTGGATAATCATCTCAAATCCAACTGTTTCACAACGGGACACTGGAGGCCAGCTAAAAATTGTTTGTAATATAACACGATGTGAAAAAATACCCCTGTGTTTTTCATCTCCTGCTGTCTTGTTTCCCAGAATGCTGCTCCCTCCTTCTGACCTGAGTGTATTCAATAACACGGTGACTCCTATTGAAGTCGATGCCTACGATATCCTCAAATACCGTTCACGTGCGTATGATACATGCTGAATTTGTACAGTATCTGTTGCGGCAACTTTAAATATAATTGTGATTTTCATAAACTGAATCTTAGGTGTGTTTCCTTCCTGATCTTCTCATCTTCTGCAGTATCTGTAAATCAGCATCTCTCTCATGCTTTCAATTTTCAGTTCGAACTCCTCCTCTTCGCTCTCCGATGTCTGGTCGAGCACCAAAACGACGCCTCATCACTCCCATCCCAGGTTGGTGACTGTCACCTCCACTCTATCAGTTTCATAGATCTAATCTTCATGGGTGGCAGCCTGTTATTGCTTTAAAAGGTGGTGATGATTGAAAATTGGTGTATTTCCCTCAGTATATTGCTTCTAAGAACTTCCTGTTCCTGTCTGAGTTAAAACTACAGAGAACTTTTTAAAAAGATCCTGAAACAACATATTTTCCCTCCAGATTACAGAGGAGGTTTTGAGCTGCACAGTGCTGAGGAGGTGGAGAAGGAGAGCCACCTACTGGAGGAGCTGGAGAAGCTCAGTCTGTCTGGACCACGTGCGTCCAGGGAGAGGCCCCACACCTCCAGATCCTTCACTCCACTGTTGGACATACCAGTAGACGGATACAGCTCAGAATCCAGAGACCTCAGACCCCCCTCTGCCAGTCCCATGCTCCCTAACTGGCTGCTGGCCCACAGCAGTGACCCCCGCCCCCCTCTCCGAACGGACATTGGCACCATTCGCTCCGTGCACTTTGACGAGGTTTCGCTGCACTCGACTTCAGACAGGGTGGACACAGAAAGAGGACGGTCCCCGTTCAGGAACGGCCACTCTAAAGTCAGAAAGGAGAAGAGTGGAGACAGGAGTAAAGACACAGTGTTCACAGCTACAGAGTGCTGCTCGCAGGAGTCGGCCCTTGTTGTCGCAGGTGTTTGGTTCGAGTCCAGATCAGCAAGTCAGGAGCGAACAGATGAACGGCCACCAGGCATCCTCTGAGAACGGACTCGGTGGCTCTGACCGTGAACAGGAGTACGAGCTCAAAACTGTCAGCATCTCCAAGACCAAGCAGTCACTGGGTAAATATGTTCAGTCAGGTCTGATTTAATGTCTGTGCAATTAGACATATTAAAAAATATTCTTACGCTTGACTGCTATTTTCCCCAACTGGAAACTGACTCACACTCCTGTTGTTTTGATGATGCAGGCATCAGTATATCTGGTGGGATGGAGTCAAAGATTCAGCCTGTGGTGAAGATCGAGAAGATCTTTCCTGGAGGAGCCGCCTCCACCTGTGAAGTGCTCAAGGTAACAGAACAGTCACTGATTAGTTCAATAAGTTCAATTTAAGACCAATTTAATACCAGTTTCTTCCCAGCAGTGCACAAAAATTATTCATGATATAATAATGAAATTAACACAGGAAATATATGGCTGTATAAGCCAATTAAAAATCTATTTAATCTAATCTAAGTTCCAAGTCTTTGCCAAAATCAATATTTTTCATTTATCAGATGAGCTGATGTAAGCTGCTGTAGCAGAAGTAATGTCAGTGTTTGCTGCAGGTCTGATGGTGATCATTGAAATCCAAGGTCACAACAATCCTCACATCTTCACAGCCCACAATCAGATATAAAACCTCACTGCTTTTGGCAAGTGAGAGTAGATATTTAAGACTTTTGTGAAAGACTTTTTAATACCTTCTAAAGGAAACTAAATTGTTTTCAAGACCTGCAGATACTGCTGCTGGTACTTCAAGTGTTGGGCCTGTCTCTCTGAAGTTGTTTTATCCATTTTACTGTATCTGACCAATAACCCTTTCCCTCTTATGTCTCCAGGCTGGGTTTGAGTTGGTGTCTGTGGACAGGAGTCTCCCTGCAAGGAGTCACCCATCAGCATGCTGTCGATATCATCCGAAAAGCCTTCAGCAACAAGGCCAAAGACCCCATGGTGTTTGTGGTCAAAGTCCCCAAAAACATTCAAGACTGACAGAGATGCTCATCATTGTGACTTTAGATTACTAACAACGCCTCTGGGATTTAACACGGGGGGACACAGGAGGACTGACTGGGCTCTGAGGTCAGGTATGCGATTTTATTGCCACTTATGTTGATGCTGGGACTGATGACATGGACACTGGAACTTTTTGAGCTGACAAAAATGGATTAAGGCAGCAGGTCATGGGACTCCAGGAAGTTTCAAGCAAATTAAGACCATGACTATATGAGAGGAAAGACAGTTGAAGCATAAGATATTTCCACAAAGCCTGAATCATGAAAAATGCTCCTGATGCCTTAATGTGTCACTTTATCACAACCCAGGAGCCAAAGCCTGTCAAGAACATGATTTTCTTTTTACATTTTATGTTGTTTTAACATCCACCAGTGTAAAAACTGTCAAAAAATACAGAAGTAGATATGTCATGGATCAGCAGTGTATGTCTGTGCTCCTGAATTTTTAAATATACAGAATGACAAACTGTAACCTGAGTGCCTTTAAAAAGCCCCTGTGGACTGAGCAAGTAAAATAGTCTGAACTCCATGTTGTTGAATTGGCTTGCAATGAGATATCTGACCTGCAGAGGGCAGGTGTGAGCTGTGTGACTTTCTGACTTGAGAGGAAGTTGTATTGAGTTGAACAAATCTCCATGTACCACAGACAGCGATTAAATTTAGTCTTTTTTTTAATGAAAAACATAGTAGGTTTGTTCAAGAAATGTACAGCATGAAAATATACATTTAATGTCTTCATACAAATATTGTGGATTATAAAATTATACTGAGGAACTAAACATCCACACAAACATTAATATACAGGCAACTGTATCTGTACTGTAGGAGCAAAATAGAATGTGTGTGACATTGCTTTGGTCTATTCACAGTGGCTATGTTTTTATTTATTTGAGATGGACAGACATCTCTGGAAGAAAACTTTATACTTAGTGATTTGTCAGGGTTATTTACAGAGGATACATTAATCAGCAGTGACAGAGGAACAAAAAATGTCCTCTTGTAGCGTAGGGAAGTAAATATATATGAAACAGATCCTCTACTTTTTAAAAGGTTGTCACGTCAGGGTCCAAGTAGTTTGACTTTACACCAAAACACCCATCATTCAGTGCATGATTTCCCTAATTCAGTGACACAAATCACCCACACATTTAACCACCTCGTTGAGAGAGTGGTGCTGAAGTATTTTCTTTAATTATCAGATATATAAGAGCCAATGTGGGTGTGCTTTAGTAATAATTGTATGTACATTTCTGTTTCACTGGAAAAATAGTTTGAATTTAAGTATACTTATGTGATCATATTACCAGGAGTGAATTTAAATCATAGGAGAGGGCGATATGAGGATGTACTGTACACCATGAGACAATATAAAGTATCAAAGATTAGGTTTTATCATGTTGTCTATACAGCAGATGTTATCTCTTTAATATGACTGAGGCCAGTGTGGACTAAATCAATGAGCAGAACTTCTTTATGTCAGTGCACAAAACACACACATCTTTCTTGTCCAGGTGCTGATTCCAAAAAACTAATCCCTGTCTCATAAACACTGTTCATCACTTCCTGTATAATTCTTACTTTATCATGTCAGGAAAAGTACTTTTGAAGGCAAATTTGGGCTAAAATCATTTTCTCAGACAGAACTTCTGACTTTCAATTACATGAAACAGAAATACCACAAAACTTATTCAACTTTATGCTCAAAATAACTGCCATGAAAAAGGCCTATTTATTTTCCAGAACATTTACTTTATCAAGATGAACAGTATAACATTTGAATGACTGTATGTTTATCATTAAAGAAGTTTTTAATCGCCCACTCCTATACATAAGGAAAAGTGATGTAATCCAATCAAAGCTTGTTTTAAAGGTGACTCAGAGAGAAAAGCTGACTTGTGCACTGGATGTAAGGTGTAACGGTGTTTAATTACATTAGACTGTACAGATGTTAATGATAGAATTTCCACTGTTTGTATTAATTTGGGGCAAAGTGTCCAGGATATGGAAGAGTACAATTTAAACTTAGTTTCCCTCAAATTGGAAATAACAATAGAGACCGGAAACTTCTAATTCTGTGTTGTGAAAACATCAAATTTGTGCCATATATGGCTGTAAAATTTTTTTGTTTTTGTTGTTTGTCCCAACTAAGGAAGTAGATATATTTTGGAAACGTCTACTGTTGGTCGTGATGCAGTTCTCCTCATCACTCAGAGTGAAGCCACCGTCATTAGCACCTCAATCTGATTCACTCACTCTCATGACATACTGAATGTGTGGTATCCCACGTTCACCGTCATACTGACAACAGCGTGGGCTCCATCTAGATTATCAGTTCTAATGAGAGCTGGCTGCTAACACAGAGTGGGAGTGGAGTGCTAAACCCAGCAGGGGAGGAGGAGTCATAATCAGCACAGGAGGATAGTGAAAGGTTGGTGAAGTTACTCATACACAACAAATCTCCCACAAATGTCTGAAACTGTGAGGGAGGACCAGGACGCTGATGTCTAGTTAGTGCAAACACTAACACAGACATAAACATGGGGGGGCAGAGGACTGAGGTGGCCTACTAATGACCAATAGAGATCACTGGCTCCTTAGAGAATAGACCGAGGCAGAACTAAAGGGTGGCTGATTTTACACTGCATGTGTTTTTGTTTTTACATTTGTAATACTGACCTGCTTGTTTGTCATCTCAGCAGTCTGTTTCCATCTAGACAGCACAAAGAGACCAGATCTGTGACATGTAGGTGAAAAAAAAAAAAGATTTAGCTGACAGTAGTGCAAATCAAAAGATGGGAGAGACATGAGGGTCAGATTTCTGTGGCTGCGATCTCGTCAAAGTTTATCTCGTTGCCACTGCCCTCGTCCTCCTCTCTGCTCTCCAGTTCCTGACTCAGATCCTGCAGGAGCTGCTCCAGCTCTCGGTTCCTGCGATACATCTGCACATAGTTCTGCTGCAGCTGCTTCTGGTAGCGGATTACTTTGTCCTTCTCCTCCTGCCATATCCTGCGCTCCTCCTCGAAGCTTCCCATTTGCTGCTCGGCCCGCTGACGCTCGAAGGCCAGCTCCGCCCTCATCCTGTCCATCTGCGCCTTCATGTTCTGCATGGCCTCGGTGCTGCTCTGCCGCTGGGCCTTCGCTTCGTCGCTCTCATAGGCGAGCAGGTGCTCCTCTGCTTCCTGGAACACCTGACACTGTCTGTTTCCTGGGCCCTGATTGGCCAAAGCATCTCTTAGATGAACCAACTCCCCCTCCAGACGTCCTACCTTTTCTCTGAGCAGCTCCGCTTCGCTCTTGCGACGCTGGAGCTCGTTTTCACATACCTCCAGCTCCAGGGTCCGTGTGCGGGTTGTGCCGTGAGCCTCCTGGAGCAGGACCTGGGTGTTTGTCAGCTCACCACGAGTCTCTCTGAGCTGACCCCGCAGTGAAACGATCTCCCCCACACGCTGAGCCAACTCTCCCTGCACCTCCTTCAGCTGCTGCTTCAACAACGAGATTTCCCCCGACTTCTGACAGACCTGAGGAGAGAGAAACGGTGCTGTTTACTGTAAGTAAAGCAAACATTTCCTGGTGCACAGTAGCGCTACAACAATTAGTTCATTCATTTATCGACAGACATTTTATTGACAGGCCTTTGACCTTAAGGGCCACTGTACATTTACTGAATTCATTATTATTGTTTGGGCCTGAGGGGAAGCTTTGGTGGGCTGGAGGTGGTCAGCCAGAGCTTCAGTTGATGATCACTGCCTTACACTCTGGTTGATGTGTCTACAAAACCTCAACTGAACAGTATTTGAATTTAACACAGTAACCAAAGATGTTTGCATCATAGTGATCATGTTTCTCTCGTCGGCCAGAGCCTGTAACAACAGCTGAATAATTAACGGAGCTGAGGTGAAACTCTTATCCTCCTGACAATGGTCAGCCAGCCAGTCTCGGGCGTTGAAAACACTGAGCACCTAACATCTTTAGACTAGTTGAAATTATTCTTCATTAATTATTAAAACAACAGAAAGCCCAAACCCTTTCTTTTTACCATGGTGATTAATATACCTATAAAATGTCAGCATCAGTTTTAAGAAACCCCTGTAGTGCTGCTCACCTCCCACTTAGTCTCCTCCAGCCGAGGCCCCAGCTGGATCTTCTCGTGCTCATAGGAGGTGCAGCGCTCCTCTAGCTGCTCCCTCTCCTTCAGAAGCTGAGCAAAGTCCTCCTGCAGCTTCTTCTTCTCCTGCTGGAGCTGATAAACCTGAAAACATTTTACCGAACAGAACAATACAAAAAAGACAAAAAAAAGATGATGGAGTATGCAGGCTTTACATCAGAATCTATACCAACCAACTACACTGTGCAACCACTTGAAGAAACAAAGTAATAACAAAAACTGAAAAAATACCAGAGAGGGATCAAAATTTAACCCATGCAAATAATATTATGTACTTAAATATATTATACACACAAAAGCTGTTAGGCCTTTGTCTGGCACCGGTACTTAAAGTTAATTCTTAAGCTTGGACGCAACAGTTGGCAAAACAGTCAGAAAAAGGTCCATAAGCAGCTGTTCTAGAGGTTTCAATCGGCCTTCCTTAACAGATAATGTCTGCCTGTTGTTTTGGAATTGCAGATGTTCAAATATCTATTTTTTGAGCATTTTAAGAACCTACCCGCTTTCTCGACTTCCTAAGTAAGATTGTCTGGCCAGCACCTGATGCTTGTTTGCAGGGCTGATTATCAGTATGTTCTGGTTAGCGGTCACTGCATGTTTGTAGGAAAACAAATAGGCCTTTTGTCAGATGTTCTCACCTGCAACTGAAGCACCTGCTGGGCGCGCTGGGCCTTTTGCGAGGCTACCTGCATCCTGGTGGCACAGCCCTGCCTCAGCTCCTCCAGCTCCAGTTCAAAGCGCTTCTGCTTCTCCTCATACACCTGCAAGACAAGAGAGAATGACAAAGTGCAAATCCATTAGAATTTGCAGTACAAACCAAAATGTCAAGTTAATAAAAGATGTTTTTCTGTTCTTTTCTCCCCACCTGACAAATTGCAGCTTCATTCTCATCCAGGTTGTCTCTGAGTTGCTGTAGCTCCAGCTCTCTCTCCCTCAGTTTGTCCTCCAGGTCTCTCACCACCCCTTCGTAACCCTCCACGGGGCCGGGGGAACGCCCGCTGGACCCGCTGTCGGACAGAGGCTGCCCCCGGCCACTTATCGATCCGGAGCCTGTACTCTTACTGGAAGATGAGCGCCCGCTGTCTGAGTTGGAGTGTCCATGTGCACTGACCGGTGGGGCGCTCTTCAGGGGCTCCAGGTGGCCAGCAGAGGCCTCTCCTGACGCCAGGCTGTAGCCGGCGCCGCTGTAAGGCGGCAGGCTGGAGAGGGAATTGCGTCCAGAGTCGGACAGGGAGCAGGACTGGCTGCTGCCGGCAGCGCCACTGTTACGGGCCCCGCTGTACGAGCTGCGTTTCTCAGAGCAGGAGGGCGACACCTCTCTGTGGGTGGGGCTGAGCAGGTTCAGGTTGTTTTGGCTTTCTGATACGTTGGCACAATGGCGAGGGGAGAGGTACTGCATGGAGGTGCGACTCTTCGGAATGACAGGTTTGAAGGCAGTGGGCCGCAGCACTGTTTTCTCCATGTTCTAGAGAAGGAAAACAGGACAGGACCAGTGTTGAGAGGCAGGTTGGGCTGAGCAATGTGACCAAAAAAATCAGATAAAATATCTGCACTGATGTACAATAGAAATACTTAATAAATATTGTTAAATATAAATATACCATCTTAGATTCCTGTGGGCAAGGCTGCACATCAGTGAGTACTGTAGGATTAGTACTGTGGGCAGCTTCTCAATAGAATTTCAAAAAAATATACTATGTCTTGGAGTAGACAGATATTCCTATATAAAATTACATTATTATGATACAGTTATTTATCAGAAAACTCAAAGTAATTTAATCACCACCTTCTCAAGTTTTCCTGACACAGGGATCAGTTTTGGAGGCGGTCCCCCCATATTCCCATTCAGCCCTGATCCTTCTTTAATCTCGTCTGCGTCGCTCCCCGGGCTGGCAGGTGTCACATGGTTCTCATTCCAGTCACCTACGTAGTCCTCGTTCAGATAGGTGTAGTTCCCATTCCCGCTCTCCTTCTCAAGCCCCCTGTTGGACGTCGTGGAGCTCTGTTTCTTCAGTGGTGGGATGTTCCGCAGTAAAGGGTCCTGGGGGGACTCACTGCCCAGACAGGAAGCTCCCGGCGTGGGCCGTCGTCCTCTTACTCCCAGTTCAACACCAGAGCGGTGGTCCACGTAGGGGCCTGGGCGCGCGGCTATGAGGCTGCCGACAGAACCCATGTGATCCAGAGTGGAGGGTGGTGGGGCGTTGATGGGGGGTGAGGGGCCAGAGTGGTGTCGTCTACGGGCTCCTCCACTGAGGCCTGGGTTGTGGGGCTCAGCAGATATGGGCAGAGCCTGAACCAGAGCCATGGTGGCAGCTCAGAGGGGTCACTTGATCTGAGAGAGAAAAATAACAAAGATATTTCAATACATGTTTACACTGGTACTCTCTCTTACTTACTTAATTAGTCTTGTGGGTCCTGGTCTGAGTCCCTCGGTACGAGTTAAAGTTGAGTTTTAAGTCTTGTAATAGCAGGTCTGAGTCATTCGAGTCAATTCCAAGTCAAGTTTCAAATCATTAAGAACAAATCCAAGTTCAGTCTCAGGTCTTGTTCAAGCTGGTCTTTAGTCAGGGCTCAAATCATTTCAGACAAGTCAAGCCAAATCTCAAGTCCTTAAAGATTCCATGTCTAGTCTTATGTCTTGCAATAACAAGTCTAAAGTCAAGTCTCAAGTTGTTTGGAAAAGTCCAACTCAACTAGTCTTTTAATGATAAGTCTCAAGTCAAATCTCAAGTCCTTTATGATTCCATGTCTAGTCCTGCAATAACAAGTCTAAAGTCAAGTTTCAAGTCATTTGGGACAAGCCCAAGTCAAGTCTTAAGTTTTCTAATATCAAGCCTCAAGTCCTTAAGGACAAATCTTAAGACGAGTGTCAAGTTATTTGATGAGACAATTCAAAGAAAAGTTTCAAGTCTTAAAAAGTCTCAGGTCCTTGAGGACAGGTGTCCATAAGTCACACATATTCATGTGCAAACTACTTTGTCTTTGAATGCTGACCATTAAAACTACATGGTATTTGAACACTTTCCTGTCAAAGCAGTGTTAACAGTGTTTCAACACGGCTGACACAAAGACCTGTGTCTTTGCTCACCTTATCTAGGAAACTAAATACCAGTTGAATTGGTATGTTTCAAGATGCTGATAAGGCCAGATCCTAGCTTTTAAATCTCAGCAGGAGGGTGCTTTCAAGGAATTTTTTATGTCAAAAACACTCAGTGACAATGACAGAGGCAAAGCAAAAATGATATACAGTAGACTGAAGCATACAAATATCCCACAAGTCCACGGCAGCCCACACACAGAGAACCAGAACAGGCCATTCATTAAACCTATTCAAGCAGCACAAACAGGACCGGAGGCATTCGGCTTGTGAGGCATGAGGCAGCAGAAGAAAAGGGTCTCTTTTCATTTGAGATGTAAAATGGCTTCTAACATGCTGGTATTTTCCCTGACAGCGACAAAGGCTACTGTCTCCACAGATCTTATCAGCCTTAGGAATAACTAACAGTTCATAACAGTGGATGTAATACCCCAAAGGAGAAGAGGAGAGGAGACAGGCTGAACTTGCTGTGGTACTTTGGCCACTGGTGTTGAAAGTTGCCAAATAACTCCCAACAGTACACAAAAATATATAGTTGTGAGAAATAAACTAACAGTGTAAGAGGCACAAGAACTGACATACATACTTTTTCACTCCCTCGCTCTCTCACAGGACGGATGGTAAATATTGACACTACAACTGGCATACTATGAAATCAGCACTTTGTCCCTGTGGATGGTGAATAGTTGAGTGCTGAGTGTGTGGAGAACAATGGAACAACAGGACGCATGATGATGAAGTCATGGTGCAGTGACACCAACACTAACAGCAGAGCCACTTGTGCTCTAAAAACATCATCATGGTGAGTCAAGAGAGTATGAGGATATCCGACTGACGGGCGTGTCCTTGTCTTGAGTTTCTTGTCCAGCAAGTCAAGAGGATGTGAATGAGGGATTAGCATTAGCATTTTGTCTGTGAATATCTGCTCTGTTGCAAAACAAAACAACCTGGGCCTGTTTTTGTAAAAAAGTAAAAAATCCTCCACTTTTACTGCAGCGCAAAAACATAGGTGTAAAAACTATTCATCAAACTTGTTTCAACTTAAAAATGCTTTTAAATGAAAGAGAGGTCTCTTACGTTGGCTAAAAGTAGAACCTTGACGACTGTAGTACAGGAGCTGAACTGAGTGGGTCTCAGCTAACATGGGACAGTTAACAACATTAGAGTTTTAGTTGATTATTTACTTTCTAACATTTGATAGGATGTCACACCACTTTTTCTTTTTTCTTGACATTTATCAGGTGCAAAAACAAGAATAAATCTGGCATTACTTTTATCTGTCAAAGCATCTTAGCTGCAAGTGAGGTGCTAAATTCTTATCTTATCGTGTGATTTCTCTGATGTACCTCATCTACCAATAGCAGGATGTCTCCCAGCAGAATTCAGTTTCTATTTCAGCCAATTTCCTTTTATTTCACCCCAATTATATATTCATTTAAACATTATAAATATGTTAAATTGTTGTTCATGTTAATAAACTGTAAGGATTTCTTAAAAGGATGGACAATATGAGCATAAATCATTTGAGAGAGCTCTTAAAAAGCTGGCTGTAAGTAGGAGGATGTCACTTGTTAAATGTGTCTGATTGCTCACTCACAAGTTGGCACTTTACAGATTAATTAAGTGTAATTATTACAAGTTAGATCCAGGATTTTCCCTCTTGATTCACCTACTCTGTAACCTACTAAACCTCCCTATTGACTCACTGAAGATGAACAGACCTGAGAAAGAGGGCGAAGATGACTGTCCATGTTGGCAGTTATTAGGGGAGGATGGCTAATAAGGTGAAAGAAGAGCTGACAGCAGGCACGCTGGCCAGACACATTTCTAGCCTCCACCGGCCAGGACAGGGCCATGCCAAGTCATTTTCCAACCTGCCAAGTTTACTGAGCCTACAAGGCTACAACTGCGATTTAACTGTGATTAACACACGTTAATTAGCACCCTCAAACTCTGGCTGAGCCCTGCTTAGACTCTCTGAGCAGGACAAATCTGGTACTGCAATATGTTGTTGTGATAAAAGCTGTGAAATTACAAAGAAATTAACAGCTGTTCTGCTGTGATCAATACCTTCTCTTTTATCGAGATACTTTTTAAATAGCATGCTTTTTGTCAGAGGTGGTGCAGCTTTAAGAAAAAAGTATTCATCTCAGCACTGATGCATTACTGTACTAGTATCAGAAAGTCAAACAAATGTACTGCAGAAAATTATAATCTAAAATCCATTTGCTCTCTTCCTCTCCCATGAGAGAGTGACCAAATGGATTTTAGATTATAAATTTTCTGCAGTTTCTGAGACCAGAAATGCACTGTCCATTGATTCTCTTAAGTCTGCTAATGCAGTTTGTAATGGAGTTTAAAATGCGTGTCAGCGTGCCTTTAAAAGATTCATACTGCATACTTCAATCACTGCATCAGTGTTGGTCTAGAGGAAAACTTAAGTTAATGGCAGCAGGAGCAACATGTGGTGTTGGGGAGGCAGACTTAACGGTTCCAAAGAGATTAATCTTATGTGATTTCTCTATGCACTGAGAAAAGCTAATTAGTCCATGACGATATTTATTACACATAATCCTGTCTGAATGGCAGAGGAATGAGACTGATGATGATGCGAACGTCTGGAGTTTGTTACAAACTGCAGCTGTCAGAGAAAATCCTCATTCTCAAAATGATATTTCTTTACACAAATAGTCTGAAACCACAGAAGATCCAACCAAACTCTGCCAGTGATTTGAGTGATTAAGTTTCCTTCTGGTTAGTTTAATATAAAAATAACCTGCAATTATTTTAGTAACTAATTGTAGTCATTTTTCAAGCAAAAATGAAAAATGCCTCTAGTTCCAGGCTCTGAATTGAGAGAATGTGCTGGTTTTCTTTGTCATGTATCGTTGTAAATGGAATATCTAGAGGTTTTGCACAATTAGTCAAACAATACAAGACATTTTAAGACTCTGAGAAGTTATGATGTGTAAAATAACTGTCAAATGAATCGGTAATGTTTTAATTGTCTTCAGACTAACATAAAGGGGTGCATGCTTGATGGGCTATATACTCATACTCTTGGTCCTCTAAAAGCAAACTCTTAGACACTCTTGGTTGAAGTTCATGCTTTTCTACACAGACATTTGAACATATAGTGTGCCACAAGGAACTACGCTACCTTCTGGTTCTTGTAAAAACTAACCAAAATATTTATAAGTTAGTTTATGTAAATTACACCTTGTACCTTCTCTGAGTGTCTTAAGTTTCTGTCCTTGTGCTTGCTTTGCTCAGATCAGTGTTTCTGGTCAGGGGAAGTCCCTCTGTTGCCCTCTAACTCTCTCCAGATAAGTGAATAAGCTCTAATCCCTCTGGACTCAAGATGACTGAAACTATGCAGGGATTCTTACTGAGGAAAGCATGGGGGTCTCATACTGTTTTTAAAAGCCCCCCGTCATGTTCATGCAGTCCTAGTTTCCCCTTTGTTGCCATAGTGACCAGCCCCTCAAACACTGCAAAGGAGAGGAGGGAAAAAGAGGGGAGGAGGGAAAAAGAGGGGAGGAGGGGTGGGTCAGAGGGCTGACAGGGAGGCCAGGACCCCTCCTTAGCATGTTAAAGCCTTAATTGGTTCTATAGCTCTGACAAACTTCCATACACTCCCAGTTCTCCTAATGGGAGATAAATGGGCATTAACAACTAACAACTGGTGGGTGGATCAATGACAATGTTATGGCTGCAAGTCACTATTTTCATCATAAATTGATCTGCTGAGAATTTTTTGATGATTGATTGATTGATTTTGATGATTTGCTTAAATATTTGGTCAGAAAAATGTCAGAAAATCTTTAAAAATGCATATTGCAACTTCCCAAAATGACTTCAAATCAATTGTTTTGGCTGATCAACAATCCATTGTCCATCAATTTTCTATAGTATTAGATAAAGACATGTAGTGAATGGCCAATGTTAAAGTGATGTAAACAGTAACTCTTTTCTCTCAACAGAAATAATAAATGAATCACTTCAGGACTGATATATTGCAACAATAATACATGTACATCACTTATGCACAATAAAAACTACACTGCCCAGCATGTAGATGATATCGTCTACAGTGTCAGCTGACTGACTGTGAGCAGACTGTTTTTGTCTGGGAAAACCCTTCAAGGTCTTAATGTCTCTGCCCTCAGTCGAGCAGCAGACAGACGGACTCGGTCGGTTGGTCACTCCTCCAGCTGGAGGAATGTGCGGGCACACCAGCTAATGAGAGTTCAGTGTAAACATGGGCACAATGAGCATTGGTCAGTGTGTGATTCTACAGCCATGGTTTTTCTGATGTCTCATCATTCACATGCCACAGCTCGGGGGAGGTAATTTCAAGTAATATTTTTCCTGCATCATCAAGCATTTTGCTGCTCTGAGAATCTACTGTCATACCAAAGCTTCAGGTTTTATTTCCACTCGAAATACTTGTAGAGGTAAAAGAAGCAGCATAGAGCAAATCTGCAACTGAAATATGATCGTTCTGAATAAAACTGTGTGGATTAAAACCATAGTTTCAACATTCTTCGTATTTGTTTACAATCTATAATTTTGTGGCCCGGGATGTCCATAAAAATTGTTCATGTGTTGGTCTTTACTTTACTTGTACACATCACATCTCTTGTATGACTGTCTGTCCTGGAAGAGGGATCCTTCCTCTGATCAGTTATCAGAATATAGTCGAGTCTGAAGTCTATTTGGATTATATTTTCAACCATTAAATAAAATAAGTTGTTAATTACCTAATATTTAAGAACTAACTTTTAAAGACATTTTAAGAACTACAGCTCCAACTGTTTATGCATTTGCTATTAAGCTAAATAACTTCCTTTGCCAGGAAAAAGGAAATCAAATCTAATAAAAATCCACATATTTTAATTCTGCTATCAGCTACAGCTATCAGACAGCCACCTTTGCTTTGAGACTGTGAGATCTTATTTCTTCTGTAAAACAGGAGCCATTAACAGGGATGAGAAATCTATACGCTGAGATCAATACATCTAAAAATTCTTGCTGAGATTCCAGTCTACCACATCATCAGAACTGACTGGGTATGAAATGTGAAACAGAGTCTGCAGTCTGCTCCGAAACAGCCCACTCAAACCGGCAGTCAGGTCAGTCCAATCACAGTGGTGTATTCATTACACATACAGCAGTAAGTCTAAATACAATGACATTCATTGGCATGCGGGGGAAACCTTTCATCTGGCTGCATCTGAGATTGGCAATTAAAAAAAACAAACAGTATAAACGCCTGTTGTTGTTTTGTTTTTTTAATGGAGCCCATATTACAAAGATACAGTATACGAGGTTTACTGGTCCTGCCCTGCAAGACTGCAACGTCACACAACCCTGCTTTGAAACTGAAAGAGCCTGCTCTAAATCCACCTTTGTTAGTACCACGCCATAAACACACATTCACAGCCACAGAGGTGAGAGTCTAAAAATATTCCCCACACCATGTGAAGTGCAGACTCTGGGGATGAAGAAAAAGAAAAACAGTAAGCGGTGTTACACTGGCCCTCATCTGAGAGCAACTCCACTTCTGACACAAGGATGATGTGGAGAGAAAGAAGTGAAGTAAAGGAGAGGGTGTTTCGGTTTTCAGCAGGGAACTTCTGCATGAGGGCACAAACAAATGAGTCTGGAGATCCCCTCCTCCACTCTCCATCTCTCTGTGCCCACACTTCAGAAAGAGTCCCACTCTCTGTCTTTCTAACACCCCCCCCCCCATCTCCTTATTCTTCCTCCATCTCTCTCTCTTTCTCTCTCTCTCTCTAGAAACTGGAACATAGAGGGAAAGTGTGACAACGCTATTTTAGTTTTGTAGACAACCTACCTTTCCACAGGCAGACACCTCGCAGGCACCACAGTCACCATGTCAAAAGTTAATATTCCCAACAATTATTTCACTGTTGATTAACTGTTAAGTCGATTAATGTCTGAAATAGGATCAAGCACATGAGGTGACATCTTAAAATTGCTTAATTTGTCCGACCGAGACATTCAGTTTATGCAAATATAAGGCAGAGAGAAGCAGCTGTCAAAAAAAAAAAAAAAACAAGTGGTAACAAAAAATATTGTTGTATGTTTTTATCGACTAACTAATCCATGCCTTTCTTAGACAGAATTTTTATTCCCAGTTACTTTCCTGGTTAAATGATGGCTAAATACACTGAAAAACACTAACTCTTTGCTCATTAAGTGCACAGACATTTATAGACTAAGCAGTCCCATTGGAGAAATAGAAGTGGCAACTCGTAGACAAGTGAACCAGTTAACAATACAGGCATTTCTCATGAGGACATGCAGGTTTGTTTGAATGATGCACTGAACGCTGTCAATGATTATACAGCACTGAGAGAGAGCACAGGCCTCTTCTCACACACTTCTGGATTAATGTCTCAGCTTGTCACGTTTTGTTTCATTCAGTGAGCATTAACAGTGCATGATCAACAGAGCAGACTCAGTGATCATATATGACAAAAAAAAATAAAAAAAAAAAAAAAACAGAAACGTACATTTAACTGCAACAGAAACTGTTGCATTTTGATTGATAAATGACTAAATGATTAACAAAACAGGTCAGTTTCAGATGATCAGCTAACTGACTAATCAATAATGTGAACATTTCTTTTCACAACTATGGTGGAATAAACCTCATTTACACGCCTTTATGATGAAGAATTTACAGTGACAAACAGTGAATGAAACAGAAACTGCTATCACCCAACATCCCCGTCACCTTGAGTGCCAAAGTATAAAGTCAACTTCCCTCCTTCCCTCCGAGCTTCTTACCCCAGTTTGTTCCCTGCATTGCTGCCCTGCTCCTCCTTATCATCCAGCCTCAACTCCTTCAGCGTCTCAGGTTTAAGTCGGCTCCAGTGCTCACTATGTTCCTGTTCTCCTGGCTTCGTTTCTGACCAACCCTCCAGAGGAAAACTTCTCTTACCCAAGAAAAAAAAGCAGCTTATTCTCGAGCCAAATGCCGCCAATGTGAATGGGAGCACAGTCCCCTCCCCTTCCTCTCCTTTCCTCTCCCTTGTGCCCCCCCCTCAGTCCAGCCTCACTCTGACAGATACACCTCCTCTCTCCCTGCTCCACTCCTCCTCTACCATTTCCTTTGACCAAAGAAACTGCTCTCTGCAAAGTCCTCTACTGCCTTTGTCAGGCTGTAAAAAGAAAAGAAAGGAGGGAGAAAATGGAAAGCCAGGGAAAAGGCAGGCTGTCAGTTAAAGACCATTTTGCTCTCCCTGCCCAATTCAAGCAGAAAGGCGAGTATAAAGAAAGTAGGAACTGCAAGAGGATATCATCTCTTCTTTAAAAAGTCTGGATTTGCTACAGATCAGTTTTCATCCAAGTGCATTAAACACTAAGAACTAAAGATGATGTGAGTGAAAAGAGGAAGAAAAAAGCTTGAAAGTGCAGAGATTCAGCAATATAGGAGAGGGGTGAAACTGGTGGGAACCTGTGTAGAAGTTTACAGAGGTAAGCACCATAATAAGGGAGTGTAAAATCAGCATCTTTATCAATCTGTACATGCTGCAATCCTGCTTCTCATGTGTCACACAGACACTAAAGCTCAAAAAAAAGAAGAAAGTTAATTAGGGAACAAATGATTAATTAAACAAGGCATCACTGTGAATTAACAAGGTGAACCTATCAAAGGTCAGCACTGATATTCATTGAAACAGAAGACACATTTCTGGATTTAAGACATACTGTATGTACATTATAACTGCATGTCTATGTCTGATCCCAGAATTGTAAGAGTTAAGGATATAATGGGCATCATGGAAGCTTTAAGTTATACTTCTTAAGATATCAGATTTCCGACTTGTCTCAAAGTGAGAAAACAACCAGAAAGCAGTGGCATGTGCCAGATATTGATGTCATATTGGTTTGCAGAGTGTGGCTAACATTAGCAGCGCTAACATTAGCAGCCAACTTAAAGTTTGCACGCCTGAGTTGAATGTGGTTACACATTGCTCCAGTTGAGTGGTTACATGCCAGCCCACATACAACCTTATTTTCATTTTCTAGATCAAAATGCTGACAAACTGAGCTGGTTTAATAAGATGTCACACACTTTCCATCTTGCTTATTCAGGGAGAGGAGGGCTGCAACAGTTAACCTATGTTATACATTATTAAATAATAATTAGTTTAAGGGACTAGTATTTGCAAGGTTATGTTTAATTGTTTAGTCAACTAATTGTGCACGTTCCTATGCTGCATCTTTCTGGCCACCTGCTGCTGGAAATTAAGGTCATTGAGAACAGTGAAAGTGAAGCAAAATGGTAAAGCTGTGGGCCAGAAACCCAAAACAATGAGCTCAAAGATGCTAAAAACACTCCAAAGAGCTGGGGGAAACTGCAGATTTGAGAGGTAAGTTCACCACTGTTCATATTACATGTAGTTACTTGATCCATTGTTAATAGGAAAATATTGATTAGTGCAGCTTTAAGGATTGCAAAAGCAGGGATTCTAACGTCCTGAGTAACCAGCCGGCCAGCTTCCAGAAGTTTATTCTCCCGAGACAGTGGCAGCATTCAGCCTTTGGCTTGACCTGTAATCCACCATCTGGCCAAAATAAATGAAAAAAAAACAAAAAAAAAAAAAAGAAACAACAGGACGAGATGGTGCAGTCGGAGCTCAGCTGCTCAGCTCCCAGATGAAGGGACGGGTAAAGTGGGGTACAAGAAGTAGGCTATGCCCTGCCACCGCCTTACACACACACACAAACACAGATCTGTCCCTCTCTCCCTTTCTCTGTTCGACTCCCTCTCTCCCTGCTCCTATAACTGGGTCACACTGGTAGGCACCAAGTTTGTCCTTCAGGCGAGGCTGAGCAGGGAGTTCAAGGTCATTCCCGGTCACGTCTTAATGGGAGGTCTGGAGAACACTGAATGTGCCACAAGTACTGTAAAGCCCCGTCCTACTGCAGCCAAAGCAACAGAAACCACTCTCAGCTGGAGCCCGAGATTGGACGACAAACACCATCAATCAGCCGCCCCGAGGCCACCAGCACTGGGATAAAGAGGCAGGCTACAAATCACCTCTGTGAATGCTACCATTAACACTACCTCTTTATAGGCTAGAGGGGGGGGCAAACATGAGTCAGCTCCTTTTTGAGGGAGTTGATTTACAGGCCCAAGCAGCAAAGTAAAATCAGAGTATGAGCAGGTCTTGAAAAGTCTTGAAAATCATTGAATTCAGGTCCCTCAAAAAAAAAAAAAAAAAAAAAAAAAGCCTTAAAGGGTGTTCAAAAGTCTTTTAATTTACAAAGGTCTTTCTGAATTTAGAGTTGTTCTACAGCCAAACCCATCAGCTCAACAAACAGAACAAAATTTAACTTTAATAGTTTCATTATTTCTTAATTTGTCCCCTTGTTGGTGCTTATTTGGGTCCAGATCATGGTAACTGATTAATTATATAACTGGGAATTACTGCTACATACAGCTGAAAGTACTGACAAAATTGTGATGGAAACATCAATAAATCCATGTATTCAATAAACAATTTTAAGCTTTATTGTCCCTTCTGCCCTCTCTGTCATTCTTTGATCAGCAGGACTCTGAAAAGTATATTAAATAGCATTCTCTGTGGTATTATAAAGGTCTTAAAAAGTCTTAAACTTATATTTGGTAAACCCTGAATATGACAACTCTGTGGCTTCCTTTTCTGACTACAGGATAGCCAAGGAAAAACCATGAGGGAAATTCAAGTAAAACACCAGTTAAAACAAACAATTCCAGTGTGGCCTTGCAGTAACGTTGGGTACATCTGTCTGGTGGTTTCTGGTTTATACTTTTCAATCATAGAAAGTTTATTATTCTACAGAGATGCACAAAACATTTAGGAGTGCCGTGTGTGGGCAAATTTCTGGTGGCTCCTAAGAGGCCACAGTTGTAGTTTATCTGTATCTATAGTGGATACCCAGCAGGTGGTCATCCATCACAGGCTGAGCTGCACGTCTCTCCATGGTTCTGTCAGCCTGCCTCCTTCTATATTTCATAACAACGGCTCACGTCTGGGACCAGGAACCGACAGAAAGCTAGGCCATCCATCAGTGTCCGTTCTGCCTCTGCGTGCGGGACATCACTCCCACTGGACGCTGCAGCTAAAACCGGCCTCGACCAGCCGGCCATTTGGTCCGCTTACTTCCAAAATAATCCACCATGGCACAAAGCAATCTACGAACACCTCAGAAATAAAACTCAGTGCTTGGCAGGGGGGTGCTTCATTAGTTTTAGACACAAATGAAGAGAGGGGAGGGAGATAGACCTCTGTAGATTGAAATAACTACTCCTAGTAAGTCTCGTCATAAATCCACAGAAATGGGATGGCTGTTATTGAGCTGGCAGGGACCCGACTTAGCCACACTCTGATTTACTGTATAATGTGCCAAAGAGATTAGGGTTACGCCTCCAGCTCTGGAATTACAGCAAAACCCTATCCATGATTAAGATCTGTTGCTAACTCCCACGCAGCAGTAATGTGTTAACATTCCCACATAGTAGGATGCACACTACTATGTGTGTGGCATGCTGCAGTCTTTACATCAATAAAGTCTCAAACCAGAAATGGCTCTTTGAGAAGAGAAAGAAAACATGTTTGGTCTTAACTGGAAGCTTGTGAGTGAAAATTCCTGCAGTAATCCAAGAACGTTTGCATAAAATCAAACTTCAAGGTCGGAGAAAAAGATGGTAGGTCCTGTTTCACATATCAGGGAGCAGCCAAAAAAAGTTCAGAGTTCTCATTTGTTTAAATTTAAACCACATTTTGTCCTCAAGGCTCCACTTACCTGTCAATGACACCCTGTCTTCAGCTTCTGGAGGCCTTAGAAAAGCATGGGGCACAGGCCAGTCAAGCATCCCCAAGAACTCACACCGGTGAACAGATCTTCATTCTTCCCTCGTCTCTCTGTTCTCCCAGGCTGAGGGGATAAAAAGCAAAAAAAATAAAAAAAATGCATGTTGTTGAATCAGCAGAGGAGGAGCAGAGAGACTACTACCACTGCAGAGAGCTGGAAAACCTGAAATGTGACAAGTGTGTTTATGGAAGTCAGCGAGAAAGAGGAAAATCTGAGTCATGATGGCAAGAAGTCTTCACATGGAAGAAGGTTGAAACTGAGGGGATTTTCCATGTCAACAAGCGCGAAGGCCGAACAACTACCCCATGAGCAAAGTGAAAATGTTAACTGTTGATTCTTTTAGTGTTCGATTCACCACAAAGTCTGTGGGTTTTCCCAAAACGTTTTCTCATTTCCTAAGTTTAAAAAATGGTTTAAACTAAAGACAAATACAGTTTGTGAGTGAAAAACTCCTGTTTTACAGAAATGTAAAAGGAAAAATGTAGAAAAAAGGATTTTGGATTAAATTCTACTCGGACATGTGAAAAGACAAAGGTGAGCAGCACAATACCACCATCTGGAAAGAAGCAGAGTCCATCTGCAGTTCATTAAACTGGTGTATTAGTGGTATTTTTAAGTTTGGCACAGAAGAGCATGAGAAAGGACAAAGAAAAGTGCCAGAGGTGAGCAGACCAGACAGCAGTCCTGCTGCTGCAGTGAGAATGTTATGAATTCAAAATGTAACTTAAATATTTGGCTCCATCATGTTTTCATTACTGTGAATGGAACATTTTTAGGTTTTAGACTGCTGGTCAAACAATAGAACAAAAGATTAATCGTGTAATCGAGAAAATAATCAGCAGATTAATAGATAGCCCCAGAAATATGCATTCTGTGATTGTTTTCTTATAAATTATACAACAACTATTACTTATGCATGTCTTTTAGGATCAAATTAATCAATTAATCTAGCAAATTAATATGTCACTATTTTCATAATCAAATAGTCATTAAAGTAATTTTTAAGATAAAATTTCACACATTCTCTGGTTCCAGCCTCTCATTTGTGGCTTTTCTGTTTTCTATTTTTATAAATTTGATATCTCAAAGTTTTAGACAGTCAAAAAAATGGACCTTAAAAAATGTGCTTTCTATGATATTTTTTAACAATTTTCTTATATTTTCTAGACCAAATGATTAATTGGGGAAATAATCAGCACCAGCATCAAACCGTGCTGTGTCGTGGTGAGCGGTGCTAAAACTGAAACTAAGAGTGAGAGTGAAGTAGCAGCTAACTGGTTAAGGTGTGTCCTGTTTTATCAGCAGGATGTTTGCTAAAGTTAACGTTACCAACTGCCTGCAGGGTAAATGCAACTGTACAGGCTTTACTTAAAGCTAAGCAAACCCCTCAGCTCCTCCATCTGTGCCTAACATACTGTATTAGTATGTTACAGACAGATGGAAGTGCTGAGGAGACTGTGGCTTCCCACATGTAATGTAGCTCAATCCAGATGGCTTTAAGACAGCATCATAATGTTGTACTGTGGTAGTGCCAAGCCAGAGAGTATACTTTGAGCCCTATAAAGTAATAATTTAATAGTTGTTTGTTTTAAAGGCTGACAACCAACCTACAGATCACAAACAGGTGTTTGCTTAAGAGGGCTGTTCCTCTTTCCTGCTACTCCTCACTGAAAGGGATAATCCTTATTGAAGACCAAACATGAGCAGAGAGAGAAGAGAGAGATACAGAGAGAGGAGCATGTGCACTGGATGAAAATAGAATAGAGAGCGGCACTGTGATTACCATTTCATCACATTATTCATCTGCTGAACAGGCACCTTCAAAGACAGCCATGTCAATAGCCCTAAACCTCACCGCGACCCATTAACTGACCCACAAATCAATCAACAATCAATGAAGTGAAGGAGTAAAAGATGAGGAGTTACTTGTTCTATCTCCATCAGAAAGTGAAGCCATTTTATTCAGGAGGAAGAACCGACTTAAATGGATTTATGCAACTTAACCCTTCTCAGAAAATGACTTTGAAGTAGACGTGAATTGCTTTCATGGCAGTTCAAAGCAGATAATGTGTATGTTAACACCTGCAGTGAGAACGGAGGCTCTCCTGATTCAAATAGAGTGCTGCAGGAATGACATCAGTTAACATTTTTGCACTTCCACAAGTCGATGGGTTTTTCTGAGCGGAGTCTGGTTTGATATCTGTGGTTAACATAAGCTCAAGATATTCTCATGTTTTATTCTAGAGCATAACAATGTCAGTAAATAACCCACTCGTGATTTTTAAGCTTTTACATGTCTTAAAAGAGGCTAAATGTCACTACATAGACTGTCGGGGAGAACAGATGTAAAGATCTGTGAATCTGTGAGTCCTATAATTAACATTGTTTATACATCTACAATATGATGATATTCAGAGCACATTCAAAGACAGTTTATATCTTCTAAAATGTAACACTGGTGACAGATGACAGATGAAAGAAAAGCAAACACAGATTAAGGTTTAATCTGAGTAGGAAGGCCAATAATCTCCCATCTGACCAAAAAAAGAAGCCTAGCTGTTAGGTCAAATCCCACAGGGAAACATAAGATCTAGCTGGTTTTGACAAAAAAAGCAAACAGACATAATTTCAGTCTTCTTTTTATAGTTACAAAATTGTAAACAATCTGAGGTTGGAAAAATTGCAGAAAGAACCAGTTACAGCTTCTGCAACAGCTTCCTCTGTTTTTATATCAAGTTGTTGACTGACAAAAAATAAATGAATAAATGAGTGACTGCAGGTAATATGTGATGAGCATTTGTAATTTTTATTTTATTTTATGATACTTGGGATATGGATTGTGTTCTCAACATGATCTGTAAGGTCTCGTTTTATATGTAATCCATTTGCCTCCGTTAATATCAAATGCCTTATTTTATATTTACTGTCTGTATTACTTGTCCTGTTTTAGGTAAATACTTACAAAGTTGATATGATAAACTTGTTAACAAACAGTTGCCTTCATGTCAAGTTGTGTTTGCGTCCACCTGATGAGTTTAAGTTCAGTATTAACTCTTCTTTTAGTTCTGTTTTGCTTTCCATCAGCTCCTCATTAGCTCGTCACTGACTTTGTCTGCTGTTGGGTATGGTATACCAGGATATCACAAATTCTACATCATGAACAGTATCTGATTTCTACTCTGATTACACTCATGAACATTCAACATTAGTGTGTGCAGTTGTGCATGTTTAAGCACCATGGCATGCAGTAAGTTAACAGCTTCTCTGCAGTGGTTGGGAGGTTACATTAAATAGGATGGGGTGCAGGAAATAAATTTAGATACCTATTGGGAAGGGCAGTGTAATTGAGGAGAAGTAATGAGGATAAATGACGTTGTGTATTTGCCAGACTTTTAGGCATGCACACACAACAGCACGTGAATACACATACACACACACACACACACACACACACACACACACACACACACACACACACACACACACACACACACACACACACACACACACACACATAGGGCCAGAGGACTGTTAAGAAACAGGGAGGCGGCTCAGTTCTTCCCTATCCAAACACTGCCACCCTACAGCACTTAGGTTTATTATTCTAATGTTCAGCCGTGTGCAGAAGGTTTCAGGCAAGTTAATAAACCCAATAAGAGACAGTGGAAACAACACACCCCGAACAAAGGCCAACCAGTAAATAGGGAAGTGGTGAGAGATCATACAACCAGACATGTTGACATTACTGTAGCCTGGATATGTGAGACAATGCTAAAATGCACTGCAGACTAACTGAAAACATGCAATTCATTTTCATTTGACAGCTGTTTGCTATAACACAGTTGTGGTTAAGAATATAACGACAAATGAAATGCAGGGAAAGAAACTGTTTGTTAGAGAGGACTGGAGGTTTTGCGTTTAGAAATTCTGAAATCATACAGCTGTTTATTTAAAAAGGATAAAATGGGCAGAGAGTGGGAAGTGAATCCACTGGGACAACTGGCATGTCTGCCTTGTTTGGACAGCGAGAAGATGGCCCACATGGAAAGCATCACATTCCATCTTAAACAGCAAAAAAAAAAAAAAAAAACCCTGTATTTTCTCAGACATCCTCATTTAGGATCAACCAGGCCAAACCTCAAACATCCTCCTGCATTTCAGAAACCTACTGAGAAAACTCCATCCACTGCTCTGTGAATAATGAGGGATTGAGGATGAGGAGGAAACATGAAGGACCAGGGGTGCAGCTGTAAGTGAGGAGGTGGTGTTTGAACAAGTATTGTTCAAAAATAAGATGTTGACGCCCACATTTTTAAAACAAAAATGTTAAAGTGAAAAGTAATATTTCCAAGAGTATGTGGCTATTACTGACATGGCTCATGACTCGTTACATATCGTGCCATTTAAGTTATATTATCAACTTTATCCATTAACTTGCCAACTATTTTCTCAATTAATAGATGTTTGGTCTATAAAATGTCAGAAAGTTGCACATCCATCCATTATCTATACAACTTATCCTTTAAGGAGTCAAGGAGAGCTGGAGCCAATCCCAGCTGACACTTGGCGAGAGGATCACCAGTCCATTCGCATGGCTGACATATAGAGACAAACAACCATTCACACTCACATTCACACTCACACCTACAGGTAATTTAGAGTCACTACCTAACCTGCATGTCTTTGGACTGTGGGAGGAAGCCGGAGTACCTGGAGGGAACCCACGCAGGTACAGGGAGAACACTGCAAACTCCACACAGAAAAGCCCCCAGTGAATATGAGGTGTAATAATGGCTTAAATGTTTATCAGCCAGCTAAAAATAAAAGATGAAATATAAATCAATACATAATGAAAACAGACAGGCCAGCCTATGTTCTCTTAGGCGTGGACGGGTGGGTGGATGGATGAGCTGCACATCGCTTGAATACTTGACATCTCTCGTCCTCTTAAGAGTGCACAGGCAGGACCGACGGCTCTCCTCGCTCATTACTTCAGACCTACTTCCCCTCTGCCTGCGTAAGCCCTTATGCAATGCTGTGACGCGGCTACCGCCAGACCGTGCATCCCACCACCCACATAGCTTCTGATCTGCACCCTCGTTCTTCCCTGCCACCTCTTCACCTCTCAGTCACTCAGCCTCCCACCACACAGGCAGTGTCTTCGCTCAAGAATCTTCACGTCAATACTGTTCGACAGAGACATGTCTTTTGTGCACGCGTTATGTCTTCTACGTTTGACATGTCAGGTTTTTATGAGAGTGTTCTTGTGTGACGTCCATCTCATGGTCTCTCAGCAGGAGAATAATCAGGCCAGAAATCACACAGAGAGCGCGGAGAAATGTATTTAAAAATATCCAAACAACCAACCTCAGGGAGGGGTCGCCCCACTTACATAAGTCCAGCAACATACTGTACCTCTAACTGTAAGAAAACTAAACGAAGACAAAAAAAGGGGACAGGATGGAGACAAGTAACAGTTAAAGAAATATTTTCAGCCTTTTCACTTTTACAAAACCAACAAAACAAAACTGAAATTCCAGCACTAAACTTCAGAAAGGACAAAAGGTGAAATATTGCTCTGGGTTATGAGTTTCAAAATGAAACACAAAAGGCATGTTTGGTATTTGACCATTTATAAATACCTGTCAAGAAAAAAGAAAAGTGACCTTGTTGGGTGAGAGTGAACAAAAGGAGGAAATGAAAGAGGGAGAAAAAAAATTAAACAGAGACTGAAACAGAGAACAGAAGAGTGGTGGAGGATAATTCTGTTTTTTTTTTCTCACAGTTTTGGTCATTATTTTGTATTGTTTTGATCAATTTATATTCACAAAAATTATGTCTGTGTTTTAGGAACACAGCAACATTGCTCCAGCTGCAGCGATAAGTTGATCAACTTAAAATCAATTGACAACTGCTTTAATTATGGATTCATCATTTTTCAAACATACATCCCAAACATTTTGATCGTTCCTACTTCTCAAATGTGAAAATTCTGTACTTTTTTAAAATCATACATTATAGCAAACTGAATATTTTGGGGGGGTTTGGACTGTTGGATGGACAAAACAAGACATTCAATCAATGTTCGCTGTTTATCATGTCATCATTAGTCAGTTGTCGAATGTGGAAAGAAACATGTGCAATCGGACAGGTTGTAAACAAGTCAACAACTTAGCCCTATTATATAAAATTATTTAAATTCAAGGTAAAACCTTAGTGAAATTTCAATAATAATCTCATGTCGCACAGGAAAGGTTAGTTGGAGGTGGAAAGTCCAAATCACTCGGGTGATTCTTCATTGTTTTGTCATCTTTATTTCATTTATTTCACTTTAGTTTCGGTACTATTTTCAGCATGTAGCTAGTCCATCCTGCTACACTCAGTTCATATATAAACACTATTCATAAATTAAATAGCTGGGCAGCCACCAGACATTTAAGGTAACAACTTCTACCATTTATTTTATGTTTCTTTGGGACCATTTTCAATCTGATGATATACAACTCCTGACCTGTTTGTCTGTTTTCAGTTTCTGTGTTTTCTCATGTTCCTGACCACAGTCTGTGAGAAAGGCAGTGGGCTACACCACAGTCAGGGAGTGTGAGATGGATTACAGCAGGATACCAAGGCAGTTGACACAGCTGAAGAGTAAGTGAGTGGGAAAATGAGTGGTAGTGAGTGAGAGGAGAGCAAGTGTGAGACCAACAAGGTAACGGAAGGCATAAAAAAAAAAGAAAAAAGAAGAGGGAAGTAGGAGTCAGGGAGGCTCCAGGCCTGTACTGTACATCAGCACATATGGGCCTCCCTGCAGCAGCTGTGAATGTCATGATCACGCTAACTACTGCTGCCAATCACACCTGCTCATGGGAAAGGGGGCATGTTGCTTTTCATGCTTTTTTTAGAGCACGTCATCATCCACAAGTGACAACAGATGATGATGCAACACACTGCATGTAAATTTGGGAACAAGGCCAGCTCTGACGCCAGAATCCATGTAATCCCAACTGTTACATTCTTTCCAATCAGAGGAATATTTTCTCCAATTTGTGTAAGTGTAACAACACTAAGTCTACAGCCATGCTGGTGGATCTATCCTCTGAGATATCGCATTCACGAGAATGGGACGGACAGACAACCTGAAAACATAATGCCTCCAGCGATGGCTGTTGCTGGCATGAAGGCATGACAAACAGACAAAGTATCAGTATCAGCCTCAAAAATCCAGCATCATTTAGACTACAGCATATTAGCATGCCAACACCTAGTAATTACCACTAAATGCAAAATACAGCTGAGGCATCTGCATGTATTTGGTCTCAAATTATTGGACAAATAAAAAGTTTGATCTTATGATGGTGAAAGATGAAAAGTCAGAAGATCATAAAAGCTATTTAAAACCATCCTACTGTGGACATGAATGTCTGAACCTGATTTTAAGATAATCCATCCCAGAGCTGTTGAGACATTTAAATCAAATCCAGAAATATGAGCCTTGTGGTAGCACCAGAGGAAAAGTTATGAGATCAACAACATCACTAAGATCATCCTCTGGGGACAAGATTTCATGTCAGTCTGTCTAATACTTGTTGATATTTTTCAGTCTAGAGTCTAGACCAATGACTGTGTATACAGATGGACGATGCATCACTGTGCAAAAATTAAACCAAAATATCCCAGATACGGGTGCTGTCATCTTGTGCTGGTGACGTCATTTGGAGGCAGAGACTCAGTCACATGTCTGGGGAGCTGCCATGTCGCCCATATATATACAGTCATTGGTGTTGACAAAGGAGGTGGACTGACCAACCAACCAACCAGCCAACTGATTGACAGAAAGCTCAAAGCTTGACACCGCTCAGAAGAATTCCCTTCAGGAACCGAGTCCACTTTCAAGTTATTCTGGATAAGAAGTGCCCCCCCCACCCCAAGTGATTTCAATAACGGTGACTTTGCTGTGAAGGCAGCCATTCTGGCATCTTATCGGGGCTGTTTACAAAACTGTAAATCTAATCACAGCAGCTGCGGTTCCTTGGGACCCATTCACAAAGTGGCTGTAAGGAAAGGATGCAGTGACATGGGTCACGTCTGAGGGAAAAAAAAGTGGGGGAAAACATTTGGGAGAGATTACGAAAATTAGTGTGGTTATAGTGCTGGAGCAGTGATTGAGTAAAGAGACACAGGAGAGGACTGATCTCTTTTTCTCTTCACAGCATATTAGAAATTTACAGGGAGGAGTTACTTTATTAGCTCACAGTCATCAGTATTCAGGGGATGAACAGTGTACTGTTTGTGGAATAAAAAACAGCACTGGTAACGTCATCTACACTTTGCATCATGTTCAAATATAAAACATCCTTGAAGACAGAGCCAGTGGATAAGACTACAGACCAAGTAATGTTACGGAAATCAATTATTGTGCAGTCATTGATTAAGACATTCAGAATTACTGTAATAATCTTGGGAGCTGAAAGCATATTATCAATGTGAACAGAATGTTATTTAGCCACTAAAAGAACAGACTAGCTCAAGTTATTATACAGGTAAAGAGGTTAAGAACGTCCCAAAGGACTTTGAGTCGAACTCAAACAACTTTCAGCAAAAGTTTTGATAAAAAACACAAGAATGTGGACTGGTATTAAGGAAATTGGTATTAAAAGTATGGACAGTGGTTTGGTACCATGGTCCATTTGCATTGAAATGGGGCCATTAGTCAAAGGGCTAAGAAAGGAGGTGAGGAAATATGGCAATTTGGGAGGTAAAAGATGTCTACAGATTAATGGTTGCTGTGCTCTGCACCTGAAAACTGGGACGAAAGCCGAAATCACATGAGGTTTCACCACAGAAAACTAAGTGGGAAGCCGGTGTGTGTGTGTCATACATCTGTTGCTAAATCCTCTAAACAGTATCTATACTCTATATTCTTCAAATATTCATAATCACAGATGTAATCTGCTCAGGTCAGGACAGGCACTCAGCTCCAGATCAACCAGGAAAGGAAGAAGGGGGACAAAAAAAAAACAAAAAAAAAAAAAAAAGCGCGGGTCCTGACCCATTCCCTTTCCCAGGCTCAGGGATCTGAGGTCTCTGAAACCTCAGCACCTGTCTCTCTGTGCCCTCAGACAGCTGTGCAGTCCAGCTGTGTGAAAAACTCAGAGCTGGATAAGAATACTCAACCAATCCTGGGGAGGAGACAAGGTCAGAGGCCCTGTGGAAAATCTGGATTAAAGTTGGAAAATATTTCAATACAGTATCATGATATGAGACTAAATAGATGTCTGGGGCCTTAGTTATGATAATACGGCATTATGTAAATAGATTACAAGACTAGTGGTGCCATGATTGTATCTCATGTAAATCTAAACCAAGGTCAAAGAGTCTTACAAAGATTATATATACCGTGGGTTATGACTTGAGGAAGGTGTTTGTTTGCTATGACTGAGGACTTAATCAGATCTGATCTGACCTGTGATCCCATCACAGTAAAACTTCCACACATGCTCAAAGAAACAAAGTTAAAAACTCAGAGGAAAATGAAGGCTGACGGTTAAAGCCAACACTATGTTTTGTCAACATACTGCATGTGCTGTGTATTCAGCATATTGCCTGTGACACCACAGCAGATCTGAAGTCTGCCAACCACAACATCAATTCCCCCATACAGACACAAACTGACATACAGCAGGTCTTCCTTTGGCTGAAGTCAATTTTGAGACATTTAAGACATCCTTTCAGGAGCTAAATGAGAAATGTAAGTGTTCAACTCAAGATGTATTCCTTATTTTGTTATCCAGAGACTAAACAGACATAAGCCTGTAGCCTATTTTGTGTCACGGCTCATTGTTTGAGAAGCCACAGAGAGTCACCAAATCATAATTCCAGACTGTTTTAAACACTGTGGTGTGGGAAACATCAACATCACTAATTATGGTGAGCAACTAGTGACAGGAGAGCAAATTCAACACAATGACACACTACGTAAACAAAGAAAGCCACAAAACACTAAATAAGCATTTCATTTGACATGATGGGCCCTCAGGAAAACTAAACACAACACAGTCTTCATGCTGCCTGACAGCTAAACACCTCCCACTGTGTTCCCATTGTTGTCTTGTCTTCTAAAGTTTCTCTCCTCCTCTTTGTTCTTCAAGGAGACAGTTTGCACAGGCTAATACAAAGAATAGAGGGACTTGACCTTCAGTTTTAACAGCTCAAGGGCAAAATTCACAGCAGCACAACAGAGAGGTATTATTTATCCAGTTCAACTAGAAACCACACGACTGTATGCACACCCTCATGTATACTTTTCTGTTGCAACAGCTTTCTCTCTCACTGCTTGCAGCCTCTTAACTCCCAGCACATATTTTACCTTAAGACAATCCGTATCTCTCAGACCTGCTCTTCAATAAGTCTTACTTCGACAACGCTGCATAATTATCACATGAAAAGGTGAGGCACTCATTCAGGGAGTTTTTCGATTATAATGGTTTTAATCCTCAAGGCCAGAGTATGTACAGAGTGGTTTAAAGGTGCACTGACATTTCATCTCATGTCTGCTGTTTTAGACATAAGCAAAGCAGGCAACAGGTTATATCATACTCTAGTAAGAAAACACGAGAGGGAATGCTCTCAGTTGTCAGTTTAATAGGTACACCTAGCTAAAACCAATGAAATCTGATACAACAGTGCCTCAATTAGGGCTACAACTAATCATCAATTCATTGCTTACTCTATGAAATGTGAAGAAAAAAAACTACCACTTGCCAGTTTACAATGATATATGACAAAGAAAAGCACATACTTTCATCTCAGGAGCTAGAATTAAAGTATTTGGCACTGTTACACTACTTTTGCTTGAAAAATGACCAAAATGATTCACCAGTTATCAAAATGCTGATTATTTTTCTGTTGATTTATGTAAACTTTATTTATTAATGGCACCAAATGCAACACAAATTGATTATATTTAATGAGGGAACTGTCATCTCCTCAAACATTAACAGATTCAACAAAGGATCCAAAAGGACTCAGACTCGATAAACTGATTCAGTACTATACTCAAATTAGATTAACAACCCTAAACATGCAGGGTCATAATATTCTTGTCACATAAAAGACAAAACATGAGGGACACGTCTAGAACTCAGAGGAGCTCTACGGGGATGCTAACACCTTGATGTGCTGACAAAGCAGTATGCTTGCCATGTGCTAATAAAATCACTTGAAAAATTATCAATGCAAATAAACTGTGGCCTCCCACTGTCAAAGCCCCACAGTCCACCCCTGGTCTAAGCTGCTGAGGTAAGCACTTGACCTCTGCGTGTGTGTTTAGGCTAAAAAGATTTGAATATAACTTCCTGCAGAGTTGGGAGTTGAAAGCTGGAGCTGCTGCTCAGTTTGTTTGTTCTTCTTTGTCATCTTATCATCTTGTTCCAGTGTCTTTCCTTTGTTTACAGATGAGGCAGTTGCATACAAAAATAGACTAGGTGCTTTTTTTTTTTTCAACCTCATTACTTAAATGAGCACTCTAGGGACTTTTTTTAAACAAACCACAGAGCTGCTGTGCACAGATGCACCATAACTCCCTCTTGATTGATATACAAGCAAACTTTTGTGTGTAAAACGCTTAAATATATTCTTGTTTCTTCTAGTGATAGGCAAACTGTGAAGTTCTGGTCCCAAACTGCACCTGGCAAAGCAATAATACTGTGAGAGAAAGCCTCTGTGTCGAGCCAAGAGTGGCTGCAGACAGCGGGAGAATGCCATTCATTTTAAGAATTCACATATGTTATTGCTGTACCTCAGGGCAGATCAACCAATGCCTGTAAATGTGAACCACTCTCTCTTGCATACAAGCTAGAAAATAGACCACTGGGATCTAAAATCTGCCACTGTCCCAAAACACAGTGAGTGGTGTAGTCTCGTTTTCTTGCCACATAAGATTCTTGTGAGCGCTTGCACCCAAAAGAACTTTAAAATCTGGTTCATACCTGCAAACAGAACTAGAAGATAAACCCTATTTAGATGCTTGATTTAAACAAAGTCTGCACCCTATTTGTTGTCTGTGGAGCAGACCTACATTTCAAATCCCAATTGATGCCACAAAAGTTTATGGCGTTTCTCTGTAATTCCCAGCTTTATGAAAGAGTAGAGCCAACTCACCAACACTGAACAAACTGTCCTGGACCAGAAAATGAATGTATGTAAATCACAGGGACAATAAATAGACCTACTCCTATAGCCTTCATAACTGGGGCAACAGAGGGAGAGCTGTGCAGGAATCTGACACACATTTTCCTACAAGAATATAAGCATTCATTATCCAAACCCCTCTTTTAAAAAAAAAAAAAAAAAAAAAAAAAAAAAAAAGATAGATAAAAGCACTGAAATTTGTTTTGAGGAGGTGGAGGAACACGCTGAGAGATCCGTGATAAGGAAATTGTTGATTTACGGTGTGGACTGAGGCTGAAGTTTAAGCAGGAAATGAGGATTTACCGTAGGAGGTACTTTGTTATGTCTAAACCCACTCAACCTGTCATGTCTGATGAACACGTTGATAAAAAAGCAGTTTTCAGACTTCAGGGGGGCCTCCAGGCGGCATTCTGCATTGTTAAATGATATGTTTAGGAGGGGAAAAAAACAACAGTTTATTTCCTCCTGGATTTACAGATGGTGAATTTTTACCTGACGCCAACTCGAGAAATTAATGAACATTCACACACCTGGGACACAGCTTGATTTTTAAATGTTAATTCAAATATATATGAAGTTACAAAGGCAACAGTGGGGACACACGTGTAAAACGTATGTAAGAAACCATTTACACACTCATGACATTACAATTTTAAGTAACAGTGAATTAAATCCTGTAAAAACCTACCATGTACAGGGGAGAAGACCGTCGGGGACAGCTGCTCTGTTACCTCTGTAAAGTCTGCTGAGAAAAACTGGATACGACGAGGGTTTTCCTCCTTTTTAAAATCGTCTAATCCACAAACTCGTAACTTTACTGAGGTATATGTTGACAAAACTACGTGTTAAAAGTTCTTTTTCTCTCTCTTGCTTTTCTTCCTGCCTTATACAGCGCGTTTGTTGTTGTGCGGAGGGTTGAACAGGCGCTGCTCGTGTTTTAGAGACCAGGGGTAAGCTAGCGAGGAAAGTGAAGGGTACATCCGGTTAGGACTTTCAAAATAAAGACTTAATATGTCAAAGGTTTAATTTTCATCTCCTATTTTTGACTTATCTCACATTTTTGACATAGCAAAAAATCCACTTTTTAGTCTACATTTTTTGACATAGCCAGTAAAAGGTTTGACTTTTTATTTAATAATTTTGATTTTTTTATCTCAAGATGTTATCACAGAATTTAGATATAGTGAGTCAAAATACTTGCAATGTTTAGTTTTTGTTTAATCAACTGTTGGATCATTTTGGAGGTTGCAGTTTGTGGTGGTGTTTTTGAAGTGAATCCTGTTATGTCGAGAATGTTGTTTGTGTTATTTGTCATCCCTTTTGTATCAGTGAAACACTCTTCAGTTTAATGCAATAATACAGTTGAGCAACACCATAAACTACATCCTCCAAAATGACTATAGTTTAATCAACACCTCTAGAAAACATCATAATCTTCGTAAATATAGAAATTATCACAAGGCTGCTGTATTGGAGAGCATTAGTATGAGGTGTGCTTAATGAGTTGCCAATTGAGTATATAAGGATATTGCATTTCTAGTAAATCCCAGCTTTACCTTGTGCACGCAGAACAAACTTGTATGCTTTTATTTTGAATGCCAACCTGCAAGTTTCCGCTATTGTACTGCCGGTGAGATGCTTGACGCACTTGGACTGATGTCAATGACCCTCTCTCTCTCTCTCTCTCTCTCTCTCTCTCTCTCTCTCTCTCTCTCTCTCTCTCTCACACACACACACACACACACACACACATGCTCCTGTACCCTACTAGTAGCAGTATTAGCACGGTTTTGCTCACAATCTGCCTTAAAGTCAGGACACAACAAAACAGTGTGAACAAAACAATACAAAATATTCACTATACACTATCTTTCAGCAATACTGTTGAGACAAAAATAGCACTTGGATAACATGGGTATTAAAGTACCACAAAGTATTATGTCAATATGAGTATCTATTAGACTCATTGAAATATTTGAGCGGTGTCCAATAATGGCTCAATAAACTGTTAAACCAGTGTGGTTGGGAGGGACTACAGGACAATGGTTTACGATGAAGATAAAGTACCCTAGATTCCCAGATTGTTCCAGCACAACCGGCTTCTCTGCTCTGTATTCTAAATATGTAGAACGAGGTCATACCTGACTAACCTCAGCCCTCTCAGACAAAGCCTCTCTGCTCCAGAGGAGTAAAACAAGGCTATATATGGACCCACAGAGAGACAAGTCCTTTTTTGTAATATGTGGTGGTGAATGTTCCCCTCTCACATTATTTAATATTAACATATTTAACCTTGAAATATATATGAAATATATATATACCTTGAATAAAAGTAGCTAGCATTAGTAAAAGGCTGCAGACAGAAAACTCCAATAGACAAAGTAGAAGAAAAAAAGCTATTAAGTAAAATCAGATCTAAAATTCTGAAATTTCCTTTAAACAAATGCCTACTGTTAGCATATGCTGTATATACACTTCCTGCATGTAAAGAAGCAGCTAACAATATTAGCATGCTTCCCTAAAACACAAACATAAACACACACACTGCTGCATGTTTGCATAGGCTGGCTTATTTGCTTTTTGTGTGTATGTAGCACATTTTCTTTAATTTTCAAAGAGCTGAGCTTCATTTACAAGGAAATTGGATTTACCAAACTGAGCGGCTTTGTAAAGCTGGTGGGGCTCCAGCAATCAGGTCTGATGGGAATGGTGGAAAATTGTCCCGCACTTATCTGGCCACTAGAGAATTTGAGAAGAGTTGTTACAGTAATTGATAATTGTGTGTGGGTTGAATGCAGCGTGTCTGTTGATAATGACTCCACAAATCAAACCTCTGAGTCCGCTCTTCGCCATTCCAGCATCGGGACATTGTGTTCCCACTGCTCTCTGCTCCTGGCTGGGCCTGGGTGTGCATGCCCAAGATGCCTATCATTGCCCAAAGCAGCGAGCCCATCTGCAATTATGTTGTGTTGGCAGATAATGACCTCCCCTCTGCATCCACTGTGAGCTCATTTTATTCAGAAACAAGCCGGATGGAGATAATTGGTTAAAAAAAAAAAAGTAATTGGTCAGTAACGCTGCAACTCATTTCACTCAGAAACGGCCCCTAGATCTCTGCTGTTTGAGAGTCCATTTCCTGAATGTGAAACTGCAGTCATTTCCACCATGATGCATTAGGCATATGTGCAGAGGAAGCCAGGAAAATACATTTTTAAGGTCTTCCCAGGTGCGCCATAATGGTTTTCATGTTCTTACTTGATATTCCCATTTGTACACTTTGCATTTGATTTACATGATGTACAGTATTTTCAGTAGAGCTTGGATCGACCTCACACATTTCTTTCCTTGAGTTATTTTTAGTCAATGTGTTTGCCATCAGAGATACCATAAAGCGGATAAAAATCTTGGTGCCGGTGAGATAAAAGGAGCAATAAAACAAGTAAGCACTGGCACCCAAAATCCTCAGCAGTAAGTGTGATAGTATCTAAGTGGAAGTAATGCTACAGTAGGAGAAGCAAAATGCATGAATGACAAGGGGAGATGACCTGTTGACACCCAGACTCACTGCCTGTTTTACCTGCTGCTCTCACAGTGATGGGAGCTCAGGAGAGGAACAAATAAAACCATGTGTAATGCGCTCTGTGCTCACTGACCTGCCCCTAAGCCCTGTGACTCAGTAGTAAATGGAAAGGTTGTTGGCATGAACACCAGCAGATGATTACCACAAGCCGAGGGAAAAGTGGAGTGCATCTTTCTCATCTGTTCTCAAAAACAGACAGAGTAACAAAGTAGATATGGCAAAGAGTAAAGGAGGATGTGAGAGCGTAGAGAGAGGTGATTCATCTCATGGAAGTTGTGATCTGTTCCAGGGGGTCACAAGGTGGTGGAGGCAAGCAGCTGCTGATTGTAGCTTTAATATCTGTGTATTCTGTGGAAGTGATCAGAAACAAATGGCTCACAGAGAATTCTGGGTAAGGATCCTCCAGGACAGGTGGTGTCTATGCATTTGAGAAACACAGTTCATGACAGACAATGTATCACCATTAGCAGAACTCATAAGGAAGAGGAACAGTGCAATCAGTTGAAATAAACAATGTCATGACTATCCTTGTCCATCCACACCTGTTCAGAGGTTTGAAAGCAGCATACACTGTTTTATCATGGCATACTTTGAAAACACATGGATAATCTATCTGAAATTACCATGCAAGTGTTGTCTGAAGCGTCATTTGGATACCTCAAATACTAACAAACAATCTGAGGCTTTACAATCTGCTATCTTGCTTGATATATAAAGGCTCAGTCAGAAAAATAACAGCATGCAAGAGAGGATGTCTAATACTGACAGCAGCTGGTGTCAAAACTGTATTTCCACTGAAGCTGCAGAGTCAGTACTATTACTATTAAGTCTCAATAAAGAGCTTGTCCTTTGGCTGAACAGAGCATGTGGTTTTATGTTTCTCCTAATCAAGGACAAGTCGATTATGAATGATATTTCCATATGTGTTGTAATAACAAAGCAATCAGTAACTGTCTACATGTGTCCACTCTTGTCTTGTCACTAATCTCCAAGAGGCAGATGTTGTGCATGAGTGAGGGGTGAAGTATTTCTTCAGGTTCAGTTAGAACAGCTTCAAATTTATAATAGTCAGAGCATGTCATTTGATATGAGTATTTTTGGCACGGTTCCATGTTGGCTCTGCATTATTATTTTCTGCAGGAATTCAGCTTCTTTTGTTGTTATTGGCTGGAGCTGCGAGGTGCCAAAGACTCCCTCAGCCATCTAATCTCCGTATCAAGTATGCACCAGAGGAACTGTTTTGTCGTTTATTGAATGGTGTACTCACTTTGACTTCTATTTTCAAATGGTGCCCCTCTGTAATTGTGTGGCTTGATTGAAATATGCAATTATTCCATGCAGAGTATGAGAGAAAAAAAAAGTTGGTCTGCACAGCGTCTCAGCTTCCAGAAAATGGTCTTGAAATGATCACACTCAGAATTCATAAGTGACATGTGCTTGGAGGATATTGCACTGTGAGGTAATCAGCTTAACTGACCGTGCTCGTGCTGATGATGCTTCAATTAACTGCTGTACTGAGCGACCACTGGCTCTGGAAGCAGACGGTCAGTGTGTGCACACAGTCTGAGAAGATTAGGCGCAGAGGAGCCTCATTTGAAGGTGGCCATGCAGACGGCTAATTTGAGAGTGAATGGGCATTTTCTTTGGCTCGGCTGTGGAGTATGTCTGGTTGGCTGCGTGGGCAAAGCTGTCTCCATCTCCCTTTCTTTCTGTCTTTCTCGCTCTTGGAGTGAATTAAATGAAAGTCTGGCGTGAGGTGCTGGAGCCCTGCCAGGGAGCCTCACTTATCCCCGGTGTAGAACGCTAATTCTGACCACTTGCTGGAGAGGAATGAGGCCCTCCACTCATTAAAAACAGAGATGGCTGCCTCTCAAAGCCCCATTTAACAGTTTTATCATCCATTCCCTCTACCTCAGAATCCACTTTCCTGACCACAACCCAACATTCTCATCTTTTAACACTGTAATTATGCTCTTATTGTCACCCCACCTGCCCCCCCCCTCCTCATTTGACCTTTATAAGTTTTCCAGCATGCAGAAAAGCCAGAACTGCTAAGTAAGATGGTGCAGCCTCTTCAGTGCCTTCAGGGCTCTTGAACAGCCTCCACACCCATGGTGCCAGGGCAGATTAAGGCCCTCAGCGCTCTCTTTGGCCAGATCTTGGTGTTACATAAGCCCTGGGCACGCTGGTGTCTCTCAAAAGCTTTCCCTGTCATGTTCAAAAGGCAGAACATGGCCAGTGGAGCACACAGAGACGGCAGGTGTTTACAGTACAGCTCTGTCATCAGGGGTGGATGGTCAACTAAAGGCTCATTGCTAATGCCATATGACAGTTAAGCATTTGAGACATGAGCACACGGTATCCTCAAAGTGACTGAGGAGAATGAGGGGAGCTATGTTAACCGGAAAAGTACTGGGACTTGTGAGGTTGCTGGGACTGGTGTGAGACAAACTGCAGCTCGATATGAGTGCAGAAACACATGCTGGATGACCTTTAGATGTTTGTAGGTGAACCTCTTTGCCTGCCACCCACAGAGAGGTAACATGTATTCTCAGAGGAGTCCAGCTCACATTCAGTTCACTCAGCTGCACTTTGACATCCTCAGTTTAAAAGCAGAACAAATGACAAGTCGTTATTCTGGTACTGCGCCTGCTTATCATCGTATCCACTCAAATGTACATATACCACATGTGCATATTATCAACTCTTCAGCCGATATGGCAAACTTGTCAAACTTATTTCTAAGATCAAGAATGGACTCAAGCTCAACAAAGACATAGAGTTTCAAGGGTTCAGCTGGTCACTGTGGTTTTTAACAAACATTATTTAAACTGGATGAAACAGCACATTTATTTGTATAGAATAATACACATTTGATACACTAGTGAGTGTTTATGGCAGTAGGGCATGTCCAATTGAATCATATACTACTGTGTCCATGTTCATTGTAATTAAAGAACAGTGCAACAGTGTGACTCACTGATACGTTTCCTGTTTTTTTTTTTTTTTTTTTTTTGACAAATATGAGGCTACATGACACGGAAAAAGGCTTGGGATACACAGACAATACTTGTTAGTAGGATCAGTTCATTGTTTTTTTCATGGGATGTGTCGACTATAAGAAACATATAGAAGGGCCTCAGCCTTTACGTTTGACTTAATGAGCTGAAACATCAGCCATCTCCTGGTCTGCGAGCACAGAGGGGAGGATGTGCACATGGTTATTAATATACACAGCGGCAGGCTTACTGTTGGGCAATGTGGGTCAAACGTGCAAAGTGCACGTGAGTAAGCGAGGCAGAGTAAACCACCCCCCGCCCCACTCCCTCATGTCCTGACACTGAGGGGATGGTGGGGCATCTTGAATCAGCTTCCCCTCTGAAACCGCCTCTGGTCTGTCTGCGAGCATCGTGAGTCCTCAGCATGCTCAGGCTGCAAATGCACAGAAAAATAAGGCACGCACACAAGATTTCTGACTGATTATTAGTGGACTCATTGTATCCACTGCAAGGATTGTGTAGAAATACTGGGTCTCAGTTTCCCGCTTTGAAGGATAAGAAAAGTTCACTGTGCTCGCCTCAAAAAGAGAAACTGTAATGTGACAGACACAGTGTACTGCTGAACTTGTTCCACATACTCAGTGTGTCCCTGCATGCACTCAATGTTCTCCCAGCATGTTCTGTCACACTTTCTATTTTAATGTCAGTCTGGGTCAAAAAATATCCTCACTGTGTCTTTAAGCTGTTAAAATTGGGGTTTGTCAAGCAGGATGAAAAAAAAATGTGATTCAGAATGTTTAGATTAATCTCAAAATGCATTTAAACCTCAGTGAATTACAGTTGAGTCAATAACACCTGACACTATTTTACTGTTGTTACGCAGGTAACCTCGGCTTAAAAGTTGAGCTTGGCAGTTCATTCTTGATTTTTGAAACAGCAGCTGACAAAACAAGAGATGTCCATGTCTAGAATGATTTGTAAATATTGGCTATTTGTCTCAAATGTGTTTATCACTGAGTCAAATGAGCACATTGTTCACGAATGAAAAAAGAATCAGTGTATGTGTCATTTAAATATTTCCTGTATTGTACTGTGCAATAAAAAGCAGAAGTTATCTATGAGGAATAAATCTGCTGTTGCATCAAATATACAAAACGCACACTTCCTCACGCTTAAGCCACTAGGAAGAGCACACACAGGCTTTTTAAAGGAATAGTTTGATATTTTGGGAAGTATTTTTATCCAACTGATAAAATCCTAACCACTCTTACATAGTATCATTAAATATCAAGCTAGAACCTGAAGCCAGGTAGCTTTGAAACCACAACTTGTCATTTAGGCTAGTTGTTTCCTCCTGTTTCTAGTCTTTATGCTAAGCTAAGTCAGCCATCTCTTAGCTGTAGCTTCATACTTTGTGTACATGTTTTCTGAACTGACCTTGCTCTTATCAATAAAACACACTATCATAACCAAGGTCAGCAGGAAATCAACTGAATATGATCCCATCTTGGACGTTGAGTGAAGCTTCTTTGGAACACCAAACCCCCCGGCTGATTAACTCTGACTGAAGGTCTTGAAATTACCTCCAGACTTGGTCAAATAGTTGGCTTAATGAGGGGCAGCTAATGGGGCAGAGAGCTATGCATGCTTGTCATGTATCCATGTGTGTGTGTGTGTGTGTGTGTCCCATCATCAGCAGTGCTGGCGAGTTCAGTTTTAACAGATTGTTATAATGCCTGGATTTTTTCTTGTTTGTTGAATCAGTTTATGGAGTAGATCCATTTATAATACACATCTGATCAAGGTGGTGTTTTCAGTGGATTTGTTATCAAATACTCCATGAGAACAAGGTTTATCTGCAGCTGAAACATCTTTTCTTAACCTCATTTGATTCACATCCTCTCATATCCTATAGCGTTTTGATGAAGTGGAATTCTTTTGGTGTCTGCACAATTTGTTTCCCTCATGATTAAGAGCTGTGTAACTCAAGTTGTTTCATCTCCTCCCCTCTCCAGATGGCAACTATTTGAATAGGCATGCAAAGCTCTGATCAGCACAAGCCATTCAAAACAAAAGAGAACAATCAGACGTCCAGTTCTGCTCTCTGACGTACACACATTTTATCTAGTTATACATTTCCACCAGCTGTTTACTCTGAAAAGAAACAAAAAAAAAACTTGAGCTGTTATCTGAAAGCTGACTTGGATGAAGCTCAGTAATGCCATTAAGTATGACTGACAGCTACAGATTGTGGATATTTAAGCAAGTTCTATACAGCTCTGCATGCATGTGCATCCGTGTCAAACTCATTTGTTCCAACTTTTATTTGTTTTTCATCTTTTGAGGGACTGGCGGGCGACAGAGCCGCCATCATCTGAGTGGAGCGATGCCTTAAAACACAAAGAGCCCCATTCAGAGGCCTCAGCAGCCATATCCCACACCCACACAGTCAAGAGGACACCCAGACCCATCCAGCACACAGCCTGGAGTCATTATGGAAAGCACTGTGTACTTACACAGCAGTAAAACATTCACAGGAAAAAATTAAGGGTTCAGGGAAAGAAGATACAAGAGAAATTTGGAACAAAAACTTGGCTATCATCACATCTGTCCAGGAACTGTCTCCCTCCTGCCATCTCATCTACAGTGATTTACGTTCATCAAACACCCAGGAATTGTTCCCACAGCTTACAACAATATTTGATAGTTTCAGCAATCCGAGGAACTCCGGGGACCACATACCACGTGTAAAGTGAGTCCAGTGCCAGAAGCTTCCCTGGACCGGTCTGTCAGAGATGGAGCCAGCAAAGATCTCAGAGGCAGACAGAGAGGCCCCAGACTCTATAAACTCTGGACTGGTGCAATAATGTTAAACTGTGTTTCATAAATTAAAAATACAATGATATACTGCATGCATGTATTAGAGTCATTATTGTTTGATGTCTCATGCCTCATGTTGTGTGTGATAGGTCATCAGGGTGTCTTAATGAGATTCCCAAAATGCAAATATCCTTAATTTTTCAACAAGAGTGATTCAGTGTGAAATTTACTCAGCGTGGATGCCAAGGTTGAAAATCATCAGAGGCCCTGATATAAAACACGCAGGCACTTTCACATTCCCACAATGGACTCTTCACTTTATATCATAAATCTGAAATTTATTTGGCTTTGCTGTGATGAAATATGACCCTTCGACCATCAATACATGCTGCAGCAGTCTGCGGCGCAGCACAATGCGGACTGTCTCACTTCTGGAAGCTGCTGATTCCACATGTAACCCTACACCAGTGCAGGCAAGGCACGGCAATTGATTTTACCCATGAAATATTCATGTGAAGATGTTTTGAAACACACTTTGCATTTACTAAGAGTCACTCAGTCTAAATAATGGATTGTTTAATGTGACACTGGAGATGGCTCAGTCTCACAATAAGGAGAGTGCATTAGGCAGGTGCATACAAACCTATAGAACCTCATCACATTTTTAACCTTATGTGAAATCTGACCCCACTTAATTATCAGTGTTATAAAGGCGAGAGCAGCAGGGTAAAAGGAGGTCACAGAGCTCTGATTTTCTTGCAGATTGCAGTTCTAACTGAAAGGTTTGCATGAAAATTAATCACTCAGGGGAACAACATTGTTTGCAAAACAACTATTCTCTTGTTAATAAGCATAATTGTGCACTGTCACGCTTGTAGCTGTTTATAAATCACACAGACATCTGGAGCTAATTGCTTCAGCAATGTTAAAACAGTCACTACTGAGGCTTAAAGACAAAATGTAATCAAACGCACATGTCAGCAGTCAGTTATGGATGCCAGTTGTAAATAAGGGCAGTGATATTTACCGTGGAGGTTTAGTCACATCAGCTCATGTCTAGAGTAAACTGTCCTCTATAAAGTACACACTGCCCTCTGCTGGCTGCAAATGAAAACACAGAGGAAAAAGCTGCATTACAAGCATTTTAAAAAAAAGTAGCTCATGTGCATTCATTAGATTAGCATGGTACAAAAGAGTCAGTGCCTGGCACACAGTGGTGCCACTCAAGTGCTTATATCATCTTGGCAATCAAACAGTGTGGTAGTGTTTTACCATGAAATGCAGAAGATCACCATGAAAACAGTAGCTCTTTGTATCACAGTATATTTTGTAACTGAGGACAAAGTTTAACAGGATTTTATCGACACTTTTAAGCAGTAGTATCACCACAGATGAGCTTTAGAAACTGTTCAACACTTTACCATCATTATTTCACATTCTGAATGAAACAAATCTTTTGTGATCTGAAACAATACGTGTCATAGATTATTACAATCAGAGCTGTTATTTCATATAATCTATAACATACAATTCTGTATGCATTATTATTATAATATACTGAATGTTCAGCTTACTTGGACCTTATTTTATAGACATAAAACTGTCTGGCAATGTTATCTTTAATGCAAAAGGGCAAAGTTTTCCTTTTTTCTGACTTCAAATATGAATGTGGAAGAGGTCAAATGTTGCTGATGGTTTATTTTCCAGTTGCAGGATTCTTAGCAGGTCGTGAAGTCTTTGTTGTTTTGTTTGCTTTCTCTGCCTTCTCCCTCTTAACCTCGTCCTTCTTCGCTGCCACCTCTTTCCCCTCCGACCTCCTCGTTCTCTGGCTTGGTGGAGACTTTCCTCAGCTTGACTTTGCCCTTGATGGGAGCCGAGAAGGTGAGCGAGGACTTGATGAAGTCCAGAGGGAAGATGCCCACGTCTCCGTCGAAACGGTTCTTGGTCACCTGCAGGGACCTCCGGCCAGGACACGTCACCAGCTTCTTCTCCTGCAAAATGAGGACGTTGTCTGCTTCTTGGCTGGCCTGGATGGGTTGAATGATGAAGATGCGTCTTGGTTATGTCAAATAAAAACATGGAGGCTGGGTAATGGTTATCTGTGCCAAAATGATACCCAAGTTTTAAGTAGAGACCGAAAACAAACAAAACTTTGTGCCACACCTTCGTTTGATGAACATAAACATCTCTCTTTATTTCATAAAGTCAGACTTCTCAAATGCGTACACAACTAAAAATCTAACCAGACTGATTAGTGCTGCAGAGTTAAGAGGCCCATACATTCAAGTAACTGCATGTCCTCATTTGTTTATCGGACCTCAATTAGTGTCTTCTTCATGGGGTCCACACAATTCACCAAAAGATACTCGAACAGATGACACAAAATGCCAGAGTCACAAAAACATTAAGATACATTAAAGTAAAATAAAGTACATGCACTAGTTATATAACACATGACCTTTTCAATGATGTGGCTATGATTTGCTTTTTTTCAGCTGCCTAGGGTCTGGTCGGGTTGCGTGCAGGAATCAATTTTCTAGTCTTGGGTAAACAAGGGTTACAATAAAATCTATCAAAATCTAATTAATGAAATAAATGTGATTCAATTCTGTTTACTGACTCCTTTATAGCTGTTATTTTGACCATGATGAAATAGCTGAAATAGGATTTGGTTCCTTTTGTTTTCCTCCCAAACTACCCCTACCTGCAGCACAGTTTCTTAAAAAAATGTGACAAATAAAACATTTCCCTGTCTTACCTTTGCAGAACCAAAGATAGATGCTGTTTGCAGCTCACGGTCATCTTCCTCTTTCCTGGGGTGAATGATCAGAGTGACGTGGCAGCTGGTGTTGGTGGCAAACTTCCTAAACGCCCCGATAATGTGGTCCTGAACTGCATACCTGGATCACATGAACCATCATTCATTTCCATATCTGTCATGGACAGTGCGGCTTCAAAAGATGAAGCAGATGGATGATTCTGTTATCTTCCTGTTTGTCATGACTAAACTTGTACTCACTTGTCTATTGAGAGGTTTTCCTGCCCCATCATGAACTGCAGGTTGTCAATTATGACGTGGTTAATATCATAGAGGTACACAGCATGTTGCATAGTGTCCAGTACTGTCCTGTGGAAAAGCATGAAAGGTTGGAGAAGGGTCAGACCAGCTTCTCGGGCTTGTCAGCTAATACATACCACCACATACCTCATCAAATGTATCGCCGTGAGACAATTAAAAAATGAGCAGTTACATAACACTGACTGGGATTAAAAACAACAAAGGGAAAAAAAGGACAAGTAGCTGGATTCCTGGAGCATTAATAAGCCTTACTTGATGTTCTGCTGCCCGTGGAAAGTCATGAAGTAAAGTGGCAGCTCTTCAAACTTGTCTGCCCAGAAGTCGTACTGCTCCAGGTTCTCCTCCAGCCTCTGCATGGCAAACTGTGTGAGCATGATCTTCGCCAGACGCACGTTGTTGATCTCAAAGCTTCCCCATAACGTGTTGACGCCCTGTATGCAAAGGTCCAGGGCCACCTCGCTGATAAAGGTGGTCTTCCCACTGCCAGTTGGACCTGGTAAACAAAGAAACATAAAAAGATATTAAGATAAACTAATGTCTGATTGTAAACTGTGCAGAGTTGATAAGAGATAACAAGTCAATAATGACATGTACAAGTGTTTACAGCCCAGCCTTCCTGCCCCAGATATATTCTTTTTCAGGACAGCTGGAGTAAAAATAAACTTTGACCTGTTATGAATGTGAATGTTCTATGCTTTACAATCTGTCATCCATATTTGGGCAAGGAGGACAGGACCAATACTAAACTTAAAAACACAGAGCAGGAACCTGGTATAACTTACAAACTGACTGACAACTAATCAATTATTCATATAAAAACATTATACTGATTAACAGAGATTTTATGTTGTACGATGCTTAAATACTAATCAGGACTATAATTTGTTTCCATATACCTGTGAAAACTGTCAGCTCCCCCTTGCGGTGTCCCTTTAGAATCCGATTGAGCTCTGGAAACCTCGTCCACTTCACTCCAGCCACCTGCTCTGTGTTCAGCAGCTCCCCATACACGTCCTCTCTGAGCTGCTTGAAGGACACTATAGACTTATGGGCCGCTGGGATGGAGGTTTTGATGATGCGGCTTAAGTTCTTCCCTCGTGCTAGCGCCTCTAAAGGACAGGGTCGGTCTTCCCCCGGTCGCACCAGAGAGCAGCGCCTCAGACCCAGCTTACGAGAAAAGATCTTTGACGCCTCCCAAGAGCGAATGTCATGTCCCAGCCACAGCGTCACCCGCTTGAACTGTTCCAGATAGGGCAGCAGCATCGGAGGAAGGCAGCTGACCCCACGTGGAAGAGCAACGCTGGGGAGTCCTGTGGCCTGACTCACAGCCAGAGTGTCAAGCTCGTGTCCAGTCAGAACCACCTCAGAGTCCATACGGCCCACCAGCGTGAGGCCAAACAGGTTGTAGTAAGAACTAATCTTTGGAACTGTAGCTTCATTATATGTAACTTTCTCAGTGTCAGTGTTTTGGGCAGAGAGGAGCTTCAACCCCTTCAAGGAGGAGTCGGGTCCAGCGAACCAGGGGAAAACCAGACTCTTGGTAGGCTTGAAGAGCCTCACACCAAACTTCTTGAGGGTTGCATTAGAGACCTTTGTAATCTGAAACAAAACAAATAAATACATCATCATTCTGCAAGGAACACAGTGGAATCATATAAAGTCTGCATGCACACCTTTCACTAATTTACACTCTGCAATACCTGGAACATGGTTTTAATCAGCTGAGCTTCGTCCTCGGGGAGGTCATTGAAGGGCACAGCGCTGGACCAGATCCTCTGCACCTCCCTCAGCTCCCTCTCCCCCTCCTCCTGCTCGTCCAAGCTCTCTGGGTATCCCAGCATCACATGAGGGCTGAGGAAGTCCTGCTCCTCCTTCTGCATCACCTCCAGACAATCCTGGAAATCCTCCCAGCTCCCGTCCACAAGTGTGTCCTTGCACAGAAACTGCCCCGTGGTTTTGTCAATGAACAGGGAGAGACTGTCCTTCCTGGTGGACGGATCGACAAAGATGCTCGGGATGTGGAGGCAGCTGTAGCCATCGTGGAAGGGAATATCTTTGGAGCGTATGTACTGTTTGATATCTGTGACTGTGATGGGGCTCACAGGGAACTCCACAGTGGACTTGGCATCCTTTTTATATGTCCTGGTCCCAGTGTGTGCCAAGAAGGAGCCTGTACCCCGAAGTCTAAAGACACATGGAGGCCTGTGAATGAGCCTGTGTGTGAGAAGTCTCAGACACAGGGATGAAAAATGTCTTTGGTGGAGAAACTTTGGGTCCGCCACCTGCAAGAGACAGGCGGTGCCCTTCAGTAGGCAAGCTCCTCCACATCGGTCACCTGGTTAAGACACTGAACCTGCAACAGACATGAAAATATGATGAAATAACACAGGTAAAGGTTGCAAAGGTCTTGGGTGACCTGGAGAGTCAAAGAAAGAGCAGACAGCGATGCAGGAAACCGTTATTTTTTATTAAATAGAGAAAAACGATACATGAAAATTAGCGTGGAGGCGCATGAGAGCCTTAATACAAATAAATTAAGTTTAATTTAAAGAACAAACACATAAAATTCAACTTACTAGCCATACGGTCCGCCCTCATTTTCCTCCATGCTTCTCTAACCCGGGCTTTTCGGTGCGTATTCAAAACAAGTCCGTGTGAAACATGTAGCGAAAGGTAAGGAACGTCTGCAAATGTGCTTTAGTTAAACATACTGACGTTTCTCTTGTCAATTTTATAAAAATTAAAACATATTTGTTTTATCATTTTAGAACGGAAGACGTTTCATGATTCCGAATTTTCTTTTTGTCTTTTTAACCGCGGTGTAATTATATGTTTCCCCCCGGAGGCAATTCTGGACGGACTGCGCTATACACACGCCCGTGAAATCGTCCTCTACGAATGTTGTTGCCGTTTAACGTCTTTAGTGGGTTGTTTCTTGTCAGGCGGTTGTAACATTAGATTAGTTATTAGCTGGTAATTAATTGACGGTTGAAAAATGACGAGCAGGGCGACGCCGAGCCGCTTCTTGAGAAGTGTTCTTCAAAACGGGGTCGGCCGGTACGTCTGCCAGCTGAAACGGATCTCCATCGTCTTCTCCAAAAACGCACAGAGCTCGTTGGGAGTCAGGTAAAAATAAATAAATACATGTATTTCAAGACATTAAACTGCATATGTACACTCACTGAGCACTTTGTTAGGACACTATACTGAAGTAGGTAGAGTAGATTTGTTAGCTGCACATTTATGCAAAGGCAACAATACTCTGATAGGTTGTAGCATTCAAACCATAATTGATTGTTATTAAAGTGTGCCAAGTAAGTGTTCTCCGCACCATTAACCAGACCACCACCAGCCTGGACTGTTGACACAAGACAGATTGAGTCCATGGATTCATGCTGTTGATCCATCAGACCAGGTCACATTTTTCCAGTCTTCACCTGTCTCGAGCTGCCTGTGTTCACTGCAGCCTCAGACTACTCTCCTTGCTTTTCTGCTCTCCACAGTCACAAAGATTGTTATCTGAGTTACCGTTGTCAGACTGGCTGGTCTCTTCTGACCTCTCTCCTTAACAATATTCTGAGCAATTCCTAAACCCCAAACCATCCTCTTCTTCTTTTTCAGGGACTTTATTGAAGAGGGAGTGGTGGATTATGCCAATAAGAACCCTGGAACTGTCGTGTATGTGTCTCCTCAGTCCTGCAGGATACCTAAAATAGTTGCTGAGTACTGTAAGTGATCAATACTTTGTGTTTTGACTTTAACTAAACCTGAATTTCTGTCTTGATCATACTGTTTTTTAATCTATAGATTTCATAGTTCTGATTTATTTTATTTAGATTTTATATATGATTCTGTAAATTCTAATTATTTTCTGAGAAGTTTCCTTGAAAGAGTTATGAGTTATTTGAGTTAAGCTGTCGAGTTTATAAGCAATTGATGACTTTCAGAGGAAAGGATACTGTATGATACTGTAGGAGGCAGTATAACACTGGCTTTTCTCAGACCTCCACTGATTCAGGTAGAAGTGAAATACCACTGGGGGTTTCAGTGTCTCAGTCAGAGTCCTGTGTTCCTGTTGACACTACATTTCACAATAAGCAGGTCTGTCAATAATCAACAGTATGGTTAGTGATTTCCTCCTTTTTCCTTCCTACAGTAAATGGCAACGTGAGGGAGGAAATTGTCACAAACAAAACCTCTCCACAGATCTCAGAGCTTTTGACCAAACTGACCAATCAGTCCGGCCTGGACATCATCCGCATCCGCAAACCCTTCCACACAGACAACCCCAGTATCCAGGGACAGTGGCACCCGTTCACCAACAGGCCCCCGTCTATCGGCCCCATCAGAGCGCAGAAACAGGACACGCAGTAAGGACTAAAGTTCAAGGCAGAGAGTTTGGATGTTTCCACCAGTTTTAATCAGTCCTGAGAGATATGTCCTTCAAGTGTCTGCACAGGTCATGTAGTTCTCATGTTTACAGAAATTTTCCAGTGTATTTGTTGGATATTTCTGCAGGAGACACCCACCACTGACTGAACATTTTTTACCATGCTCTTCTGTCTGGTGGTGGCAGCAAAGCCACTTGAGCTGTGCGGGAAAATGCACACAGCTCTGAATGCCACATTTGAATAGAGTTCACATGAATCCACCAGAGGCTTGTCAGTTGGCATACAGAAAAGCAGATAACTGTAACTAAATCGCAGGGTTATTTGAAGATTCATGTAAGAAGTGCAGCGATCAAGAGCAGATGGATTTATGTATGAAATAAAATAAATATTTTTTGTGCAAATGCTGGCATTGGTGTTTAATTTTAGATTTTCTTTTGACTTGCGTTTGAACAGCTTGTCAGAAGATCAGCAGAGCAAAATTGGTGCTATCTGCATTAATGATTTCAACAGATTTAACTGCAGGTAAAATACTTAACAGACAAGACACATGATGTACACCTTTTTTATTTGTGTGACACGGGGTAATGTACATGTTTTTACAGTTTAATACTGATAAGGTTTGAGGGTTTCCTTGCTGCACAACCTTAAATGATCCAGAGCTTAAATGAACATGACAGATGGCTGTGTGATAGCTTGAGGGACAACTCTTAACCTTCAGTGCAGAGCTGTTCTCTGTATCGACTGTAACAGACGCAAAAAACTCATATCACTCCTCCAGTGGCTGATTTGTTTAAATTCAACAAGGTGGATGTTCTTTGCAGTTCATATCCTGAATTCATCATTTTTGACCCCAGAAAGCGCACCCTGCTTTCCCTCTGCAAATGACCTCAGTGTTTGTCTCAACAAAAATATAGATACTGTACATCCAAATGATACGGCATCAGATGAATACAAATTAGCAGATTTGCATGGAGGGAACGTGAAAGGTGCCCCAGGACAGATTGCTAGTTACTATTGATTGATGGATACTAGTCTGCCGGCGTACATAATTCTGGCCTCAGGAAGTGGTTTGGCTTTTTGAAAATTTATGTAGAATGGGAGCGTGAGATAACTGCAGAGGACGGTGATGAGATAGAGACAGAGGAGTCGAGCTCTGCAGCAGGATACTGATGCTGATTTCACTCATTTTCTCTCGTATCTGTACTGGAGTTGCATTTTTGATAAGAATGTGGATGTGCTTTCCCTTTAAATTACCCTCAGACATACAGTATAGAGAGTGGTGGACCTACTCACATCTTTTACTTAAGTAAAAGTATCAATACCATAATGAAAAAAATACTCAATTAGAAGTAAAAGTCCTGCTTTAAAAATCTTACTTAAGTAAAAGTATTAGCAGCAAAATGCATTAGCAATAGCAGTAGCAGTTCAATGTTCAGCAGAGTCATTTTAACAGCTGCACATGCTGTTTATTTCATATTTAAAAGCTTGACCTGAAAAATAATTAGAAACTGTGAGTGTTAGATAAATGTAGTGGAGTATAAGCATAAAGTAGCAGAAAATGGAAATAGTCAAATAAAGTACAAGAATCATTTACTCAGTACTTGAGTAAATGTACTTACTCTCCACCACTGCAGTTACTGTTTACTGTCACTGCTGAGCCAATAAAAGTGAAAAAATAAAAAATAAAATAATAAAATAATCTGTGAAATTGTATGACCAGATTTAGGTAAAAAGAAACTGTACATTCAGGTGGGAGAGTGTGGATCCTGTGGCTGTTTTAATAAAAGGCATGACATTATTAGTAAATGTCTAATGATGTGAAAATATTTTCCGTTTTGTTTTTTCATGCTCACTTCCTGCATTTCAATTTATTTATGGCACCGATTACATGTATCAGAGCCACTGTGCTCTCATCACACCCGCGCTCCCCAATGGGAGCTGGCACAGCTTGACCCACGCCAGGACATTAAAGGCTCTAAATAAAGATGCTGTTGCTAAGTTACTAGCCTTGAATGCTGCTTTGAAAATGGTCATTTTTTATCCCTCCCTAAGCTTATGTTATACCTCTGCTCTGTTATGTATGTATGTAAATGACTCTGGGATCATGTGGGCTCCGTTCCCAGTGGATGACAGTGGCCTCACTGCTCGCCACAAGCTAAAACCAACCGAGTATCATGGTGTCTTGAGAGCAGGATCCAGCGTGAACATGTTTTGCATGTAATTTCCTGACTTCTCCCCCAGGGCTGTTGACAATGAAGATTTTTTTCCCCAAGCTGAACATGATGCAAAGTGTTTTTTATCTGCAGAAAAAGCCTGTGAAATTTTAATGAATTCAAATAAATAAGACATGAGACTTAACATAAAAAAGAAGCAACAATGTCATTTCAGCCGAGACCACACAGGTAAGTTCATTATCTACAAGTGTCACAGTTTACAGGGGAATACTACAAAGTATTTACGTAAGAACAGTGCAAATTGTGAACTCTACACCAGTTTCTTTGGCCAACACTTAAGAGAAAGAATCTACATCTACATAAAATATACTGTAGCTTGCATATTGAATCAGCAGGATGGAATTACCATAAGTTAATTCGCAAAAAACAGGTGCTTCACTGGGTTTGTGTATAGAAACGAGATGAATGTAAAACCAGCAGCCAACACTTTAGCTATTTTTACCTAAAGTCCATAGTACGGTATACAGTGCAGAGCCATTGTCTATTGTAAACAGATTGTCCTTGAGTGAGAATGAAGCAGCAGCAGCAGCAGCAATGGTCACAGATTCAGACAAAGCTTCCAACATGTTAAGGATTGTCCACAACTTGAGGAGAAGGGAACTTGAATATGGGAGCTTTTATACAATAAGTACAAGCAACATGTTGAACTCAGTAGAAACTGCAATCATTTTACAAACATTAAACTTGCAATAAACTGTAACCCAATAAAACATTTCCATTGAATCACACCTATAAATTAAACCTTATCGATCCTGGTCCGTCTTTACGAGCACTGGTGCATTAAAATTTAAGGACACAGATTCATATTTAATCTGTCGTGCAATGAAAAACATCTCATAAATCATTTTCAGCTAGAAATGTGAGAATGACATTTATTGTACCTCTGATGTTAAACTAATGCAGAAAACCCCATTGTTTCTCCAGTCCCTGCCTTCGCCAACACAAACTCAAGTGCTCTTTGAAAACGGGCTCTAATTGATTGGGGGGCCATCACGGCCATTTGTGAACTCAGCAGGGTCCTTGAGAGAGAGCGCAAATGTGAGCAGAGAGAGTAATAGATGATGCCGTCATGCAGGGGTGATGAGACGGGGAACAAAAGAGGTGGCAGAGAGGGAGAGAGGGGAGGAATGAAGATGAGGATGGAAACAAGTGGAAAGGCTAAAGAAGCTGTTGAGAAGAGAACTGAAAAGTGCAACTAGCCTCTGATGACATGTTCAGCTGCTGCATGGGTAACCAGGACATGCAGGTCGGGTGAAACGGCCCAGCAAGGTCAGGGGCAAGAAATAACTACGACTCAAAAACAGTGTACACACAAAAAGTGACAATATCTGTTGTGCAAAGATTGAAAAAAGAGCTTCTTCTTCTATATATAGGGCTATATATAGGGCTTTAGGCTTTAGGCAAACAAGTTTTTCCATCCAGACCAACACATCTGTTAGTCTGCAGAGTGCATTAGCTGGACTATCCTAAATCAGTTCATAAGGTTCATAATAAAGTAGTCTTCAAGGAAAACAAGAAGACGACTGACGACTTCAAGTGCAAAACAGCACCTGCCCCATTTTATTATCTCATCTGTTTCTTGCATGGCTAACCAGGACAGGGAGGTCAAATGTTTTCTCTCTGCTTCTACCTGCAGAGACGACACTGCTCTACGCAAACAGGCAACAAGCCCCCCCCCCACCCCGTCCTCTCCTCACTGGAGGTGAGCCAAAATACTGCAGTTACTGTCACCCACGGCATCTGACAGATGCACGCTGCGAGTCACCGGAGAGGGCTGCTGCTGAGGCCTCTGCTACGAGAGCTGATTCATCACTTCGGCTGGAAAGACAGATCTTTATTTACAACCAGCCGTGACATATTTACAAACCGCTCAGAGATTCATCTCAGTCAGTTCTCTCTTAAGTTATACATGTACTATTTAATCATAGCGCTGTTCACCTTGCCAAGGAAATACTGTTAGCGCTGCAGTTTGTGTTGTTTTGGCATTGCTCTGATGTCAGGTAAACACTGAGGATGCTTTTTTTGTGTTGCTCGCGTGAAGGTCCTCTCTGCTCTGATTTGGAAACAGAGGACACACACACAGCAGGAGACAAACACGAACCTGTGTCTGTCATTTACTGCTGTTTTGAGAACTAGATGAAAACCATTTTCTTTCTTTTTGCGTAACATCATTTTTGAAAGGATCCGTTGCTTTGAAATAGTTGGCACGAAACTATCACCGTGCTGTCTCAAAAGGAGGCAAAATCTTCAAGGTGTAATGAATAATCATCCAAATATAGTCTGACAAAGACAAAGTATAAGCATGTTTAGGTGTATAAATATAAAACAGCAGGTAAGCATATTCTTTACAGTATCTCATCCATTTGTTTTTGGTCTGTGTTGTGGTTTCTGCTCAGCCTCTTGAGCCCTGAAGCCAATCTGAGGTCTGAGGTCTTCACTGAGCCACACACCGACTGCTCCTTTAATAGACTACTCATACAGCTCCGTCTCTTTTCTCACACAGATGCTAAAAACAGAAAGACACTAAAGAAAAAAAACAATCCAGCTTCAAAGTTTGCTACAGGTTCTTCCCATTGGGACTGACACAACACATTGCTACTAACAGCTGCAACTGTGATGTAATTATTGCTATTTACATGAGAACAGAAAAAAAAAGAGGAACGAGTGGTTTAAATAAATTGAAATGTATGATGTGTTTTCACACCTGTGCTCTCATGCACTGTAACAGAACTGGCTTCTTAAAGTGATACTCCACATACAATCTGTATGTCTGCTGTAAAACGACTGTATCTTGCACTTTCATAGAGTCAGACTGAATTAGACAACTAGTGGATTGTCATTTACAAAACAAAAATCCCAAACACTGCCGATTTGCTGACTTTTTGTTGGTCAGACAAAGCAAGTAACTCAGCTCAGTAACACAATTGCTTTGTGCAAATATGGATAAATACACAAGATGCTGTTGTGATGTGTGTAGTAGTCTATTAGTTTGGTAGATTAGTGCATGTGTAAGAGGAGACCGAAGGGTCAGCGCTGTTGTCAGACATTGGAAGGGGTGGGGGTGGAGGGTATACCTCATTAGCCATTAATGCAACACACCTGGAGGCCATCCATCCCTTTTGCCTCTATGAAAAAAACCCTGATCCGCCTGAGAGAAGCCAGCCAAATCAAACTATCATGACCTTTAGACTAGAGGGAAGTTGTGTAGGTGATACAGGGTTTAGTCCTGTAACTATAAATGAGTAAAACCTGTTCTCCCCTCAGACCAGGAAGCCACAGCAAACTCATGGACACACAGGGCCAGGCACATAATGTGGAAGGTATGGCATGTTTTCAATGCCTGATGCTTAGTTGTAGATTTTTGGGTGGAGTATCACTTCAAGCTCCACAGAGGGATAACAATACATGGCACTATAAACTTCCTGAACACTTCCGCAGTGTCATGATCACATGATCGTCTCCTGGCCTTATTATTTGTATTTTTTTAATCCCATGCCCCATTTTGCACTTTTGCCTTTTGTGTCACCTGGCTACCATCTTTCACAAGCCTCCAGAGAGTCTACACTGAGGTAGCATCATTAAGCTCCCTACTCATGGTTATTTCTTATGCAACAGTGCAGCCTTTGGCCAAATTTTTCACAGCTTCGCTTTTTTGAATAGCAATCTCTGGTTAGTGTCGTCCATTGTTGAAGTGAAATCATGGGCCATTTGTCACGGGAGACACAGGAGGCTGCACATTTCAGATCAGGTTAGGACACAACCTGCAGGTACTCTGACACTGGGTAAATAACAGCAGCGTTTGATACAGTCAGTTCTCCCGACAACTACGGGTCACAGTTGGGGTAAAAATAAATAACTGTGGGACAAAGACTGAGAGGGGCGTCCTAGATGGAGCTCTCATCAGGCTGCAGGTCCAGCTGTGTGTGTTTCCTCTTCTCCAGGATCCTGTTGAGCTCCTCTGTGAAGGAGTGGTAGAGAGGCGACATGCCATCGGGGTCGGCCTGCCTCAGCAGCACGTAGCTGTTCCCGTTCATCTTCCTCAGCACGCTGGGCAGAGTGGCTGACAGCCCGTTGGCGTAGTCCATGTTGGGAAGTGGAGGTGGCATAGGAAGAGGAGGGGCTGGAGGAGGCGTTTTTGTTGGAGACATCTGGCCCTCGCCTGGAACTATCTGGAGGAAACTGTCGCCCAAGTCACCGAAGGTTGGCACAGAGAAGGACCGACGACCCTGGCGGCCGTTGCAGTGGCTGGAGATAGTTTTAAGTTCAAAATGGGAGCTCCTTTTTCTCTCAGAGGCCCCCAGGACCTGTAGCCCTTGCTGAGAGAACTTTCGGTCCCGAGAGGCCTGTCTGGTGCAGAAGCTCACGTAAAGCAGCACCACAGTCAAGACCAAGCAAAGCCCCCCGAGGACCGCCACCAGAGAGATGTACACGGCCTCCATGTGTCTGTAGGTCTGGAACTCAGGTCCAGGAGGCAGCGGGGCGGGAGGTGAGGGCAGAGGTTGCTCGGTGGGGCTGCTGGTGGAGAAAACAGTCGGGCTGGAAACTGTTGTGGGGTTAGTCGTGGCTGTGGGCTCCACGGGGAAGTACGGGTCTGTGTGCACCCTGACTGTGTAAAGATAAACCAACACTGAAACGGAGTTCTCTACAGCAAAGCAGCGATAAGACCCGCTCTGTTGGGCGCGGGCTCCGATTATGAGGAGGCCATCTGTGCCGATGCGGTAGCCCGAATTGAGGTCATATCCCTGGAGTTCTTTGCCGTTTAGAGTCCAGCGTGGAGTTGCCAGGTTGGAGCGTAGCTCACACTGTAGTAGCACATCGTCACCCGACATCACAGAACGCCTCCGATGGACCACTGAGCAACAGACACAGAGAACAGGAGACATGAGATTGAGCTGAAAAGAAATGAAACAATAGATAAGGTGCAGAGTGGAGGATAAAGGGATGGGGAGTGTGACGAAGATGCAGCAGGACACAGCGATGAATATAAAACGAGATAGCGGGTCACCAAGGTTACGATTTCAAAGTGCAGGTGAGCAACTTGGGCGGCTCAACCTTTCACCGTCACTTTCTATTACATTTCATAAGCCTCTTTAGATGTAGCGAGCCCTGCAATGCAGCCAGTGTGACTGCCTGACCTCCAGCAAGAAAGGAACTGATTAAAATGTGTACGCTGGGATCTGGGGGATGGGTGAGGAACACACACCTAATGAAATCCCTTAATAGCTGCTAAGTGCTTGAGTTTTAAGGCAGAGAAAAGACAAGCATGCGTTGGTCTTTTTTCACCCCATAATCTGTGTGTCTGTGTGTGTGTGTGTGGGAAAGAGAGAGAGAGAGTCAGGCAAACTAGAGGAATGAATAGGAGGTAAAATAAAGTACTTAACTCTCACCATATTAAAAGCATAGTGGATGTACAGTATGTGCCTGTGCGTGTGTGCATGTTTAACATACCATTTCCTGAATTCTCCCTGCAGCCTCTGACCCCTCCCAGGATGTCCTGGGTTAGGTTTGACCTGAAAAAGGTGGTTTTAGAATCAGTTACATTCTTGAGCATCAGTGTTCGACCTTTGTTAGACCAGGAACACCTCACTGAGATTACACATCTCTGCTGACTCACGGCCACGACAGACCAGAATAATACTGAGTTACAAACAAATAACATAAGACAGATAAGATAAAATGCGCCACAAAACCAGTACTAAACACAAAGGTGATTATAAAATCATGTACAGCATTTCTGCAATCAAGACTCCATCCTTCAAACAACCTGAGAGCATTTAAAAAAAAAAAAAACATGATACCAAGCCAGAACAATAACTTAATGAGGCAAACACATCACGACCGCACAGCACTCCAAACATCTGCAGTCAGAAGAGAGAACACCAAGTTTCTGCAGCAATAATTTGAATTCACAAAGAGAGACCAAATTTTGCAGTTTTAGATCTAACTGCAGAAGGTTCCAGGCAGAAGGGAGCAGCATATATAAATGGTTTTTTTTTTTGTTTTTTTTTACACAGAGCAGAATAGTGGTGGAATAGTGAAAAGTCCTGCCAGAGCTTTACTCTCCATATCTCCAACACCAGAGAGCAGACTGTTCTCTTTCCTTAATAGAAAGATTAGGATAACAAAAATAATTTAATTGCTTTAGAAATAGAATATAAACCAGGGAAACGTAACATCTCCCATTTACATCCGAATCTTTTTGCTGCTTTTTCCGAAATGTGCTGCCGCCTCAGATACTCCAAAACAAATCCACAGGAGAGGCTGATGTGTCTGCTGCGGTAATGGAGATTAAGATGTCTGCAACTCACTCATGCAGAGTGAATGAAGAGAGGCACAAACAGCCCCCAGAGCAAGACTGAGCCAAAGTTTGCCTGTATGTGTGTGTGTGTGTGTGTGTGTGTGTGTGTGAGAGAGAGAGAGAGGGAGTTTCAAACAAGCACTGGTACATGTAGAGATAGAAGTCTAACTGAATCCCACCTCTTCCAGGATCCTTAGAGCCAAACAGATTAAGACCACAACTAAATTATTTTTTACAAGATGCAAGATTAAGGATTTCAAGTTAATGAAGTTTGGATTTAATTCAGGTGATATCTCATTAAGAGGTGGTGGAATGTAACATTAAGTAAGTACATTTATTCAAGTATTTTACATACAAATTTGAAGTACCCTGATTTTACTTGAGTGTTTCCATTTCATGCTACTTTATATTTGTACTCTACTACAATTGTGAGGTAAGTATTGCAAGGTAAGAGTTACACTCAACGTAAACACTGATATAAGGCGTGATGATTCGAAATCTAAACCCTCCCACTCCAGAACAAGCTCTCGCTGAGCTGAGCTGAGCTGATGCGAAAAATCGAGGTCGACTACATTGTCTTAGACCTGCTTGCATAGAAATTCTGTTGGAAGGGGAAAGTAAGCTGTATAAATAATTAATTAGACTAGGATTACTGTTGGGGCCCAGAAGCAAGAAGTAAACATCAACTAAAAAGGTCGTGTAATGCAAAAATGAACACTGTGTCAAAATTATTAATTTCTGTCTAGAAGTTTATTATTCATTTCAAGCAGGCCTAACAGTAATAATTATGCTTAATTATCATGCCATCACTTAGTCTGAACAGTTCACCATTTTATTTGACTGTTATTTCAAAAATGTGCTCCAAGAAAATGTTGATTCTAACATCTAGAAAAAGGTGCATCTTTCTTTTTTTTTTTTTTTAATTCAATTTAGAGAACTGCTCTTGTTTTGAAAATTTCTCCTGAGCAGAATAGACAGGTGGAACCGCAGATGGGGTTTAGGGAAATATAGACTGAGGATCTACGATGGAGCAACGCAAATTTCTCTCATCTTCTGCTAAATCTCTGTAAATGTGCGTATGTGACATCTTGAACCAGTGTGTGTGTTTTTGTCTCCTCACTGGGAAAACACACCTGTGTGCCTACATGTATCGATGTCTATGTGCATTTTTTTTAGTGTGCAGGTGTGTGAGTGTGTGTGTCCCTTCACCTCTGTGCACGTGTAGATATCTCTACGCACACCCTCCCGTCCCAGCCGCAGAACGGATCTCTGGCGAATACGCAGTCGTAACAGGAAGTGTATCTCTGACAGGCCGACATCGGTACCTGCACGACTCCGGAGTGGGAGCCGACATAAATGCTCCGCTGTAAAACAAAACATAAATGATTCATCTGTTTCTACTGTATTTGGTCACCTTGAGACATTTACACATGCAGTTTGTAAACATTTAGGCAGTGAAATAGTCTTATTCATATTCTAGTTGACTGTTAAATATAAATCCTCTCTCAACTCTATTTCTATTGGCAAGAACAAGATCTATCATGTTTTCATTTGCATCACTTTAGCATAAATAGGCCATTTAAACCCTCATTATTTTTGACATATAACTCTGCACACATGAGCACATACCAGAACCGAGGATATGACCATGCTCTCTATGGGCTGTGGTTTATCGAACACTTGCAGCTCTTCTATGATATGCGTTTCTCCATCAATGTCTACAGCTCTGTGCAACCACCCATCATCTGTAAGTAAAATGTACAACCTTGTCAAACAAGACACTAGAATACATTCATGCCCCCCTGTAGGATGAATTTTAATCACGTCTGTGATCCTTAACCTTTAATCAAGCACAATCATCAGGTCAGATTTTTAATTTGTCAGATACTTTGACTCATAGCCAAACACCTGCAAAACTAATCACATCCCCACCAGCCTCAGCTGTGCTTTATGTTTAGTGCTAATTAGCAAATGTTAGCATGCTCAAACTAAGATGGTGAGCATGGTAACCATCTATGCTGTTAAACATTAGCATAGCCTCACAGAGCTGCTAATAAGATACACAGCACAGACAATACTTGTTAATAGGATCAGTTCATTGTTGGTTTTGGTCTTTTCATGTGCTCAGCAGCTAAACTCACCGGTTCCCAAAAACAAGATGGTATAAATATTTCCATCCAGTGCTGGCTCCCTGTGCACAGCAATCTTGACATAGTTGACACTCCTCTTGAACAAGAGAGGGCGCACCCCTATCGGGTGCACCTGGTTGGCCATCAGTGGGTGCCTTCTGGCAAAAGTGAGGACGTTGTCTGGGAGGTCACGAGATGAGTTGATGCCCTGGGACCTGTGCATATCTGTTATACACTGGAGATGTGAGAGAAACAAAAACAGAGAAATGATCAGAGCGTTCTTTGTTTAAATGGATGACAGTGTAGGACATTAAATGATCACACAATGAGTGGTTCTATTTGATGAAACTTACAGATCCAGGTCGTGGCTCTGGAACCTTCCCCGTGTACTCCCTCCACTTTGAGTCCTGCACCTCCATGTACGGCCCCTCGAAAACTTTCTGTACATCCGAGAAGGCGTACTGGCAGATAGCAGAAGCTTTGATATTCTTCCTGAAAGACAATCCCCCCCCGCCCCCCACCCCGGGGACACATCCAGAGGACACACTCAGGATTAATGATTCAACGGTGAATAAACACTGAGAGGTTATTATCTGGGGAGGAACTGCCACCCAGATCGAATTTCAAACACATCACAGACCATCAGTGGCCACTGACAGGTGAAAAGGCCACTGAGATTCTCTGAAAACCGTGGGTGTTAAGGTGGTAAAGTTGGGATTTTAACAATTTGTCTTGCACAGTCAAGTGGGAGTGGTGTCACTGACAGGTGTGCAATTTCTAGTCGCTGCTCCCCTCATCCACTCCAGAAGGAAATATTTGTTTTGCAGATTTTTCAACACTGCACTCACTGTTCTAAAATACCCACTCCCTGTGACTCACAAATAAAACAGGCCCATGTGTGGTTTTGGTGGAGCACCTGTGAAAGAAAAGATTTGTCCAACAACATAACAGCAGCATGAGCTGGGAGACGCAAACCAGGTGACCCTTAATCTAAAGCCCTACAGGTGAGATTAGTAATGGGGTGGGGGGGTGTCTGCGTCACATTCCTTGGTCCATTGTGTGCCCACCTCAGCCTTCAAAAGCATTCAAGTGAGAAAAATGAGATCGAAGTGAAACCAGAACCAGTCTTCAAAACTGGTGAGCAGTACAGCTCAGGGGCTTACTCATTCTTGAACACTTGAGTCTAATGCATAGTGATGACTACTACTCACACAGGTGTATGTTTTTAAAGGGAAACCAGCGTATAGAAAGACGAGATGAGACAGAAAAAAGAAGACAGCTGCTGCAGTGAACAAGAGGACAGAGGTTGAGCTCAAATATCCACAAAAGAGAAACATGGCGGTGAAAAAAAAATAAAAGGAAAAAGCGAGAAAGAAATAGACAGTGTTACTGTCCTGTTGTAATGCAGTCCCCTCCATCAGAATCTAAACACCCTTGGGACAGTTTTATGCAGCATGACTCTGCATATCAGTGTAAACACACACTCACATCGCTGCCAGATATTCCACTGGCAGCTGTCGTCCTCTCATGCTGTCACATCAGCTCTGACTGCCGCTCGGCCCGCTCGGTTTTGATAACAACTCACCTGGGGTTCCAAGTAATGGTTTTTGTTGTTATCAGCTAATCTTCTAATTATTTCTACAATTAATCATTTATTCTATAAAATAGAGAAAAGAGTTGATAACAAGTTCTCAGAGCTCAAGGTGACACCTTCGTAAAGCTTGTTTTGTCTGACTATTGTTTAACTTTGTTAAAATTTAAGGTCAGTTTTCTCCTAGCAGCTGCTGTAGAGGATGGCGAATCTAAGCAGAAGCTAAGAAGTGACGTCTTGACTTCAGCTCTATAAAAGAAGAAGTGAATGTAGTCTCTTACCATTCCAGGCCGAAGATGCCATATAAAATGCTGCTTTGAGCGTCCCGACCGTGCAGGACAAACACACTGCGCAGGATATTAAGGTGCAGCTCATACTCTGGGACCGAACACACCATTCTGGCCTTGAGGAAGGTGGTCCACTTCCTCTGCAGGGTCCTCTGGCCACCCCAGTCAGTCTGCAACAACAGAGGGGACAGCAGATGAATGAATGGATGGATGGATGGATGGACAAATGAGCTGATGTATTCTGTCACTTTACTATCACACTAATCCATCCACTCTCATGTATCATATACACATCAAGGGCAGCTACTCTGTGACTGTAATAACAGTGACACATGCATCTACAAAAAGGAATCAAATCATAATGTACACATAATAATACTGCAGACATATCAAGAGAGACAAGGGGGAGAGTAAGACAGAGTCTTTAAAGTGGATCTGAAGTGTTAGTCTTCCAGCTCTAAGTATGCCTGCTTTAGCACATTTGGTCTAATTGCATTTTGGTAGCACTGGGAGGCGAAGGCTGCGAGAAATCTCTCCCTAAAAGAGTAATTTAGCACACCTCATTTAAAAGAGAGGGGAAAAAAGCGATGGAGACTCCTTCTTCTCTTTTTTTATCTGAATTATAGTGCTTCATCCTTCTTTGTTTATGTCTTTTCCAGAGATCTGTCGTTCATCAAAACGCTCTGCTTGCCTCGGCCTCCCACTCAGAGAGGCAAAGCAGCTTAAATCGACATAACACATAAGTACCTAAAACAAAAAATGCCAGCATTAGGAACATTTCCATCAATAATACCAACTCAGTTTTTGGAGTACGAGAGGGAAAGGACTGCAAACGAATGCATCCACTCTTAGGGTTCATTCTTTTCACAGAACGAAATCTCTGGATAGTTGGCAGCGAGGTTAGAGAGGCAGGGGTAAGATGGATGCTATTGAGAAAACAACATAAAAGATTCTTATTGGGGGGGGGGCTAAAGGGATGCACTGATAGATTACAATCTACGTCAGTCAAAGCATCGTCTGGGTCATTGGGCTGTCATGACATAAATCCAGGGGAATAAGAGTCAAAGATACGCCTGTAGGGAAATTAGATGAGAAGATGGAGACTGTGTTGCTGTTTGAGCCGGACATGAGGCTGGTTTCTGAAGTTATAGAGGAGAAAATGACAAATGGTGCTGCCTTTTTTTCTTTGTTTGGGATATATGGAACTAGATATTAAATAATGTCAGATTGGCATTGACTTCCTGCTTCTTGTTTTCATGCCATTTACACCCCTCTCTGTGAAAATAGGGCATGATTACAGAGGAAGCCAATGCAGTCTGGCTGGGAAGTGAGAAACAGAAGAGGATGACTAGTTAGGCAGCTCAGAAATGGCAAGTCTTCAGTGGTTTCAGGGGGCAGAGGCGACTGCCAGGGCCTTCACTATCTGCATATCTGTCTCCAACCAGCATGGTGTCTGGCTGCCACGAGGGCTAAGCTGGGGACCAGCTCGACATCTGCACGCGCTGCCGTGGCCTAGTTCAGACTGAGTTATTGCACTCTCGAGTGCTTTGACAACTCCACAGCACCAACGCAGGGAGAAAAGAGAAGTCCAGACCTTATTTTCAGAAATGACGTCTTTTGCATGCAGAGAAAATATCATTTCAGCTACTCAAAAACAATCTTGACAATGTCAGCTTAAAAAGAGAGAAGACCAAGTGAAAGTCAAGACTCATTGTACAAGAGTGTATAATTCAAGTTAGATGAACAGACTTTAGCTCTGTCTATGTACTATTTCTAAGCATGTTCTGAGAATGTTGTGTGTAAAAGTGAAAATATGTCAGTAACGGACTAAATGTACTTGATTTTTGAGTGCTCTGTTGATAGAAATTATTGTCCCTCAATTTAGCGCAAAACAAAAATGGAGGAGCTACTCTCAGCTATTAAAAATAACAATAAGCCCCTCTCAGATATGCACCTTGTTATGTAAATGTGAAGGCAGTTTAACTTGTCATCTCATGTCTGAACAAGTGCCAGAGTCGCTTTTACGTAAATGTCACGACAGCAATTACAAGGTTGGACCCGGTAACAATTTCCATATCAATTTCAACAGGGCAAGTCTGAACCAAACGCCGACAGATGAACACAAAAGCTGCAGCAGTACAAGGTGAAACATGCAGAGGGAGAAAATGAAGCCACATCTTGAAGCCTCATCCTGCCATGTCTAAAAAAAAAAGTCATTACTTTAAAGAAACATAACTATTTTACCTTGAAATAACAGCTTCAAAATCATTTTGACTTGTATTACGCTAATGACAGTCAGCGGCTTCAGCTGCTGGAATCGGGTCCAGCCACTTCAAGAGTAATGCTGAACTATAGATCAGTTAAAACGACTTAGAGGTCATTAATCTCTGATATCCAACTAAACTTATAAAGAATTATAAACAGAGTCTGGTGTGTTTGTTACAGTGACAGCACTTCCTGCTCCAGAAGCTGCTGATCATGAGGAATGTACACTGTTCAGCTGTGTTTCAGTTCTGTGAGTGGGACTTCACAGTCAGAGCTCTGGTCTAGTGATTGATAGGCTTTGTTTTCTGTTTCTTGTGGCTGCAGAGGCCACTGTTGCTCTGCAAAGTTACATTTTCTTACTTTCATGGAATAGATGAAGCCAAAAATATTATGTATTCCGTGTCTCATAAGAAGCTATAAACTGTGGTGAAACAGCTCCAGGAAGACAGCAGAGAGATCTTTGGTAATTTTTGGAATTATTACTTCCAGATGGTACAAAACAGAGAAGCACATATCCAGTCACGCTGGTACCTACCAGAGCTGCTGCCCATTGACTGGTCTGGACTGTAACCTGCACTGATTAGATGTTAAAACTTGATTCCTAAGTGGTTCTTCCATAGTCAGCTTTCTCATTCATTTCCATCGTCAAAGGCAGTGTGTGGAATTATTTCTGAACATAATTTCACCAGCTCAAGAGTCTTTCAGACACCTTTTTTTGATTCAAAAGAAATACTCCAACAGTGACTTAAGTACAAGAACATACTGTGAGGGTAATTACACCACCATGTATGGGATGAAAATGAACGACAGGGAGCAAGAGGAAGAGGAGGAGAGACCTCTAGGAATGGTTGCTGGGCATGCTGTCTAGACCAGAGATGCTGATCACAAGTGAAATGAGGTGAGAGAGAAAAAAACATAGAGGAGGAGGAGGAGGAGGGGGAGGAGGAGAGGAAGAGGGCGAGATGGCAATAAAGAGAGGGAGAGGGTTTGCCATTGGAGGTGGAGATTGGTGGGTTTGTAGTTTGCCTGGCAACAGTGGTGACAGAAGGAGCCACCGTCAGCGAAGAAACCAAGATTAGAGACAACCAACTGCTGGTTCATTCAGCACTGAAATTACAGTAAGAGTAGAACGGCAGCAGAGAGAGGCAATGGGAACAGAAAGTCTCCCTGAAATCCATTTACATTTCTCTCTGTACTGGAGGACGTAAAGCATTAAATAATCCCACCGTTGTTGCACTTCAAATGACTGGCAACTTCTCTCCTCCCTCCTTTCAACCCTTTCTCTCTACAACCTTGCTGCAGTGACTATAAATCTGTCATGTGAGTTTTATCTTTTTTTCTTTTCTTTTTTTTTTTGGAATCAACTTTCCAAACCCAGAAAAACCACTAATATGATTATGGTTAATGCTGTTCCTCTCTCTGACCTTGCAGACTCGGGCAACCCTGGACACCTTGGTCTGGCTCGGGTACGCAATCTGCTCCTGGCTTCTCTCCGTGAAGAAGAAGTAAATCTTGTCGTCGTCACCAATAGAGCTGTTGACGCTCTCCTTCAGCAGCACAGAGCCCACAAAATCTGCCTCTGTACACACGAAAACAAGACACACACATACACACACACACATAGATCCACATACCCAAACACAGACCTATTAGCAGCCTAGGTAGTGTCTCCTTGGAAACTAAAGATGGAGCTTTTAAGTATGATTGAATTGCCACAACTAAACCAGTTAGGTCTGCAGTGCAGTGCAATTTTTGCTGTGATTTTTATTCTGCAGGGGAATCATTTTTTGTAGTGATGGCAAAACAAGGGGTAAAAATGTGCAAAATGTCAATGAGGTTTGGTCTATTTAGTGGTGTGCTGTAAGTGAAGTTGCATAAACCTGTGTGTCAGCGCAGTTATTTGTGGACTATTTCTTGTCTTTTTTGTGCTTTCATAATCTGTTGTATTTACCCAGAAGCCACCGGGTGGGGGCCTCCTCTGTCCTGAGCGTGGGGAAGGGGAAGTTTCTGCGCACGTCTGGAGAGCTGCGAAACTCGTACTGAGAGGCTGTGAACATCTCGCCATCTGATGAGCAGAGACAAAGAAAGAATTGGAGTTAAATGAGATGTGAATGAAAGCTGTTGGCATTCTGAAGACCACCTAATGTGGCTAAAATATTCAGAAATGGTAATAAGACATAGAGCCCAGTCTGTGTATACATATATACATCTTTATCATTATACATCTTTATCCTTTAATGTTGACAGAAAAAACTAAAATGGGAGCAAAGACACTTTTCCTCCCTTATCGTTGTGTCTGCATCCATTTTTGTGATTTCTAGAAATGTCTTGTGTTGTATATGTATTTATGTTTAGCTAGACTAGTGGCATGAGGGGCACAGCAAGTGCAGACTGAAATACCTCAATGGCTATTGGATAATTTGCCATTAAACTCGGAAGAGACATTCATGTCCCCCTTAAGATGAACTATAAAAGCTTTGATTTTCACTCCGGTCCAGTTCTTTGGTTTATGACCAAATACCTGCAAAATGAATGACATTCCCATCAGCCCGGGCTGTACTTTGTGTTTAGAGCTAATCAATAAATGTAAGCCTGTTTATATGGTGTTTGCCTGATTATCATGTTTTCCCTGCCTCTTCAAATCTAATAAAGTTCAGGTGCAGCTGTTTGTGTGCTGCTTTGACTGGACCAACAGATGTAGGACAGACTAGATGCAAATTCGGGAAACGTACCGACAAGGAGGCCAGTGTATCCCTTAGCTGGGTCATAGGGACACCTGTCTCTGCCCTCCTCAAAGCCTGAAGAGAAGCTGAACCTCTCCGCATCCTAACAGAGAGAGCAGGGGCGGGAAAGCGGTAAATTAATGATTTCATTTAGATTCTACTCATGAGTGTGCTGAAATGTAATCACTCGTGCTCTTACTATGTAAGCGCAGAGAGGTCTGAAGGCGTTTGTTCCACAGACGTACAGGTGAGTCTCGTTGTATCTCTGCAGAAAGCGGATGTGATTGTAACACTCTGTCTGCAGAGAGCGGAGAAAAACAAGTTATTTCAGGCTCTACAAAAAGCAAGACGCTGGAGAGAACACATGGCAGCCAATTCACTCCCATGCACAAAGAGCTATTTTACACAATTTTTTTTTTTTTTTAATGCTCAACCTTCAGTTTAGTTTCTACAGGTAAAGCAGATTAAGAAGGACCACTTTTTGTTGTCAGAAGTGAGCAGAAGTGTTTCATTTATGTTCTCTGATAATAACTGAAGACTAAAAAAAGAATAAGTTGCTAAGTAATAAGAGTGCAGAGCTCCAGCCTTGTACCTGATTGTCTCTGCCTTTGTTTAGACACTGCTTCTTCTGCTCAGGGGAAGCATCCCAATCAATCTGCAAACAACAGGGGGTAATAAGTATACGTCAGTTAGCTCAAATAGAGAGGGAAAATAGATAAATAGAAAGATCTCTTGATAGACAGACGAGGGAGAGATAAAGAGAAGAAAACAAGTATGTGTGTGATAAACAGGTAGAGAGACAAGAAGGACAGCACATTTAATTTTCTAGCTGCGTCACTGAGTTCTGACTCCTCAGTAACCCTTGAATAAACGCCTGGTGCATTTAATCCGATATCCATAAAATTGGAGGAACACAATGGGATTTGTTCAATCTGCTTAAGGCTATTATTAGTTTGTCCTCTTTTTAGCACTTAGGGAAAATGGCAGAAAAACTTGTGAAATGAGGTTTGCTGTTTCTTTGTTAACAGCGGCAATTACGTGGCGATATGCAATCCGCTCGCAGCCTCTTGGCACTCACTGTGAGGTTTGCAGGTGTGGAGATGTTGGAGGTGTTGAGTGCGTGCAGAGCTCCTCTGCCTCCCACGTAGAGCAGCCCGGCCTCCTCCTCCAGCAGGAGGGTGCTGTAGTTCTGGGAAGAGCCGGTGAAGCGGGCGCTGCCCAGCAGACCTGCCGATTCCCAACACACATTAAACCACAAATGTGGGGTTGTTTTTCATGTTAATGCTGCACCACACAATTATATCCAAAGCAATAGTTTAACTTAGTGTCAAGAACTGGGGGAGGGCTCTCACAAAGCCAGGTCCACAACCATCACAGATTCTGCTAAACCATTTATACATAAGGTAAATATAGCTCTGTAATATCTCTGCTGTTTCCTTTGGGGAGTGCTGTTGGGGGGAGGGGGGTGTTTGGTCTGCAGCAATGTTTAGGTGGGTGGTATGTGTCAGTGTAACATCCAGATGAATGTCAGGAACCAAGGTTTCCCAGCAGAACACTGCATTGTAATGAGATGATCAGTGTCATTCACTTCACCTGTGGTGGTGGTTTTCATGCTGTGGCAAACCCAGTCTTATTTATATGTATAAGGCTTATACAGTATATTATATACAGTGCATAAATCTGAACAACTACATCCATACTCTAAGAGTAGTTTGGTATAAAAGCTTTTCTCCTGACTTAACAATCCCAGAGTCTACACGCCCTCAAATGAGCATGCTTAGCGTGACTACATGAGGGTGAGACTCGACAACGGATCTGGGAGATGGGGGGTCGCTGGAGTGATTGCTGAGAGGACTGTCGGGAGGGAATGTGGGGATGGGGGCACAGAGGGGAGGCGAGATTTTAGGGCATTCAGCAGGAATTGCGCCCCAGTACTGCCAAATCGCATCAGCACTGCTGCGACAGCATCATCATCATCATCACTGCTGTGTGTGTGTGTGTGTGTGTGTGTGTGTGTGTGTGTAAGTGTGTGAATGAGGGTGATGGGGGAAGGAGGTTCACACAGTAAGTGGGCCAAGTTAGGGTTAGCTGAATAGTATGTGGTTAAAAACGTGATGTTTTTTGGTTGTCAGTCCTTGATGCGGACAAAACTATTTATCCATTGCAAAATAATTGGCCTGGTGCACTCAACTAAATATTTGAACGCACCCCGGTGTAGCACCTCAGAAATGGGGGCAGGTTGCTCTGCTGCTGTGAGACAGTAAAAAGGAGGACATTGTTTTTTTTCTGTGGGTATGGAAGCAGAAGTAGGTTTACAGAGCTTTCATTTGAATTTAAAGTTAGAGGTTAGCGTCTGATTAAATAAATCTGACATGCAGAAGACACACAGAGAGAGCAGCTGTCACAGGGGAATAATTGAAGGTTTCGACAGAGTGGAGATGGGCATATGAATCTCCACCTCCCCACCTCCTTCTCCTTCTTTTCCTGCCGTTGTGAACTGAGCATGTTCCGGCTTGCAGTAATAAAACAACCTATATTTGCCCCTCCCCTATATCGATTTGCTGTGGTGTGAGGGCCAGCACGCCTGTCGGGGATAATCTGTTCTCCTGTTTGTTGTACTTCTGACAGAGCAAGAAGGGACCTTTAAGAAAGGTCCAGTGCAGCTGCGATGGCCGGGGGTTTGCAGAGTAACTGCTGGAAGTATACAGATGATTAGCCAGCTATGTTATGGTTCATAAATTTCAGTTAAATGTGTTGAATTAGATCAGGGTCAGTAGCGTAACGTCGTCCCACTTCCTAAGCAAGTGAGAGTGATAGACACCAATTATAGGCCATAAAATCATTCTAATTTCTGGAATAATGTGATTTATATAAATTAGGGAACATCAAATATTAGAAAATCTCCCAGTACAATGAAGCAGGACTCCTCAAAACACATTATACAATCGTTTTCAGAGGGTGAGTAATACTTCCCATGACTGGTATACTGATTCTATGCAAAACTGGTTTAGTTCCTCTTTAGATCAGGAACTATTTAAACAAAGAATATAATAACAAGATCAGAATCTGATAAAGCACTAAATGCTACCTTTTGGTACTTGACAGGTTTGTTATTGTGTACTAGGTGAAACATTACAGTTAGTAACAAAAAAGCATAGCTGAGTTGGAACAGGGGCCAAGAAATGACTGTTCACATTCTTTGCTGGACACACAAAAAGACCACACAGAGACACAAAGCTACAACGAAAAGACACAAAATGATGACAAAACACAATATTATAACAGAAAGGCACAAAATGACTGCAAAGAGATACAAAAAGAGTCACAAAATGACTTAAGGGGAAACAAAACAACCACAAAAATGTTGAGACTTGGTGGTACTTGTATTTGTCTGTCCACAGAGGCCAGTTGTCTCATAATCCATCCATGCAAAAAAGTATTGAGGTGCATTATCCAGTCTTAACCATGCACAGGAATTCACCAAAGGATGGAGAGTGAAAAATCCTCTTATCAAAAAGATTAAGATTATGAGCAATGCTCCATGTGCCCAGTATGAGACAAAAAAATGACAAGTTTTGTGTCAACAAGTTTTAGCTAATCGGGAGATGTTGTCGAACCAGCTAAAGGATCCTCCCCACTGAAAGTGGAATCCCAGTTTATGTAAGGAAAAGATGGACACACATAAACAATCTTCAAGGCTTTGACCATCCTCAACTATCTCAGCTACAGAATTACTAATACTTTTACCGCTCTAATTCACAAAGACCATGATGATAATGGGGGTGACAGTGAGTCTCCCAGTGCGTTTGATCTTGCGTAATACAACACAATGAAAACCGGTTAGAGATTCCCCCAACATCACATGGAGGGTGTTTTCTTCCCCACATGACTCGCTGCTTGTCTAACTGTCACATGGACACGCAGGGCGATGACAGTAACACCGCAAGTGCCCATCGATTCCCCAGAGGACCAGAGACTGAGTCAGACTGCAGTCTCTCTTTCTGCCCACCTTCCTTCCTGTCAGCCTTTTCTTACTGGCTCTATCACTGACAGCCAGACAACTACAGGGACCCTCTTGCTGGTCAATAATTAGGTTATTATCATACTGGCTCTGTCACGCCCGTCAGACTGATTATAAGTGTGACGGCTGGGAATAATGACACTGCATATATAGCTCGTAGCAGAGGAGAGAAACCCTCCACTAAAGTTTCAAAACATCAACTCTGCACTTTTTTAAGAGCTGTGACATTTAAAAAATGCAGCATTTTAACACCATTGATCCTTGGAACATTTATTTTGAGCCATTTGTGTAAATATTGTAAGCCTTAGCCACCTGTCCCATCTCCTGTCTTCATATTGGCCTACGCTTAATGAGGATGCTTCACACTGATGAGGTCTAAATATATATACACACTTCAGATCGATCTCTTCTTATTCTTTGAAACCAGCCTGATTGTCTGACTGCTCATTTGTGCATCGTCTGTTCTTTTTAGTGATGCTGCTGTGTTTCCAGATCTTAGCAGCTGGTGAGTAGTATTGTGTTAAAAAGATGCCCAAAACTATGAATGTACAGCCAAAGTTGTATAAAAAGCAACAGAATTTGCTCATAGCTCATAGCCGAATGGTTAGGGCATGTACTGGGGGTCCCCTGAGCAGGCGGACTCTGGTTCGACTCCTGATCTGGCCAGACCTTTACTGCATGTCATTCCCCCTCTCTCTCCCTGTTTCCTGTCTCTCTCTTGCTGTACTATGAATAAAGGCAAAAAAAGCCCCAAAAAACTCACACTGGACAAAAAAAACCCACTAACACCTGGCTTTTGTTTTCAGTGTGAAAGGGTACAATCAGCATTCACTCACAGGTCATATGACTCTGCAGTAGTCACAGGTTTTTATCGGCTCTAGCTTCTGTTGACAGTGATGGAAACCTGAATGGACACGCAAATTTTTGCCCCTGTTAGAGCATATCGAAGTTCCAGGCACTGGTACATAAATAGCCAGGAACATTTATTGTTTCTTACATTTGGCATGAACAACACCTAACAGCGACTGCGTTCATCGTATGCAACACTGCAACAAGGTGAGGGGAGAGAGCTTCTCCTGATTAGAGAGTAAGTGGACTCACTGGCTTCCTTGTTGTTTATTTTCCTGCTTTCCAGTGTGCATGTGACAGTGTAGGAGACACACCAGGGAAAAAAAATGCAAACAGTGCACTTGCAATGGGAAAAGAGTCATGTAATGTGCTAACCTCATCTGTTCAGCATCAAAGGGAATTCAAAAGTCCAATTGTACTGAAGTGAACTGTCTAAGAAACTGTCGCTGCTGCTTCCCACTGTGGCAACAACACCACTAACAAAACTTATATAACTTTCAATGCAATCTACAGATAAGACTCTGTCACTGGCACTCAGTCAGATTTGAGTGAGCAATGAGCAGCTCCTCTGACACAGCCAAAGGTCAGGACACGCTGGGGGGGGGGTCTCTGGCAGGAAGCGGCAGGAGTCACGCAGCAGGGCACCCTCTCCACCTTACACACATGAAAAGCCACATAAAACACACACCTATACACAGTACATATTGATAAGCAACAAAGAGGAGAGGGTGACAAGATGCAAAAACATTCACACAGCCACGCAAACACACATAAAAATGCATAAAACAACACCTCTTGCATCTTCTCCAAGATCACATTTATTAAAGACAAGAGTTATGCAAACACAATAGGAGCCCAAGGCCGTGTTAAGACTCACTACTCGTGAGTCATCCTGGAGTGAGCAAAAGCCTTGGTTTCTATCTTATAAAAATAGTCGCTGCATGATACAACATGCAGTGCTGATGAGAAGGACTATAGTGACGAACACAGTGTCCCTGGCCCCAAGGCAGCAGAGCGACCTTGCTCTCAGACCTGGCATGATGTGACCGTGTGCTGTTTCATGCCCCTCAATCTTTGGTGACAACACACCCAGATGTATGAAAGAGCTTTTATAAACATGACTTAATGCATTTTAATTCTAAGTGGTATTTTATCTAATTTTACTAAAGCCCTCCAAATGAAACAATACATTTGTTGTTGGTTTGTGGCCTTCAGAACAAATAAGCATTTCCTGATTGAAACAGCATTGTTTCAAAAATAAAACAGCATATATTTTTTTTAGCATCAGCATTAGCACGACCATGAATATGAGCAATAAATTAGAGATAGAGATGTTGATTTTGACCTGCCCTTCCCTGAAGCCACTGTTTTGTATCCACAGCACACACACACACACACACACTGTACCTTGTGCTTTGCAACAAAATCAATGAGGAAAGTCAACAGAGCGCTGAAGTGTGCCAGAAGCCTCTCAGCCTGTTAGCTGGTTTCTATTTACTGTTGTCCTTACTGTGTTTGTGCACGCGCTAACGTAGACCTGTTTGTGTGAACGTTCGGAGAACATCACTGGATGAAGGGAGGAGGTCAAAACCACGGCCCCTTAGAAACATCTGTCAGTTCCTTCCAGTGGGTACACACACACACACACACACAAACACACACACACAGGCATTTCACACTTATTTCGCCCTTCATCTGTCTTGAAAAAGAGTGAAGAAATTTCTGTCAGTGAGTCAGACAATCTGAGGAGAGCGGGTTGTGTGTTTTTTTTTCCTCCGACTATGTCTCAACACTGAGCCGTCACAGGTGGCGCGTCCAGAATGTGCACACTTATGCTCAGACATATTTGTAATCCTCCATGTGGGGTCTGAGATGATAGTAAATCCGCTGTATGTTTGCATGTGTCTATCACCACAGTTTGTGGCTTCCCATGTGACTCACTGATCACTAGACTCGCAGCATGTGACACACATGCACAAACCGAAGCACACACACACACACACAGACACACACACACACGTGCTTACGAAAAGATTTGGGAACAAATGCTGGAAGGAAAGACTGACTTAACTTCTTTGGACAGTGTCAGAACTGTCGGTTGTTGTCAACTCTGTCCACATTATATAAGCATCTCCTTACTTCTTTACCAGGCCCAAGAGTCAGTGAACATGACTCTTTATTATGTAAGCAATAATACACAACTGGGTGTCCTGGCGTAGAAAACTGAAGTCAAAGAATGTGACGCAAATTATGGCCTCCATTATTATATGGTTCATTATTTTCTACGTCTGGAAGTATTATCATAATTATAGCTATTACTACAAACTGATGTCTGCTTTTTAAAGTTTGCTTGTTGTTGTTACTTTAATCCATTGTTAGAATAATTTCATTAAAGAGAAAAAGTACTGTTGCTATGGTTACCTGCAGTTTACAATCAAAATTACTGACCACCCACTGTCATAGAAATTTGTGTTTGACAAAAACACAACAGAATAATACCATTACAGACATTATAGACACAGATACTGGTCAAACATATTCATGTTAGTTATTATTGTGTTGAAATGAAATTACATATGATGTTGTTGTCTGTTGATTTTGTACACCTGTGTGTGTATCCTGTATGCTGTGAACTAGGGCTGTAACTAATGTTTTTTTTTTTTTTTTTTCATTATTGATCAATTGTTTGATCTATGAACTGAAAAAATGAAAAGATGCCATTCACCAGTGATTCAATTTGTTTGTTTTATCAGGCCAACTTGGCCAAAACCTACAGATGTTCAGTTTAATGTCATATATGACAAAAAGCAGCCAGTTCTCACATTCGAGAAGCTAATACCAGAGAATGTTTGGTATTTTTGCTTGAGAAATTACTCAAACCGATGAATCAATCATCAAATTAATATTTATTTTTTAACTGATGGTTCCACCTCTAAAGGCAACAACAGGCAACACAACAAACAGGCATTATTGATCTGCAGTGGGTGGGAAAACACACACAAGCAAAACCAGACGTGACACATATTTCACATTATAACTGCATTAGGAACTGTCTACGTAGTGATTAAGATGTAATGCCTTCCAGCCAACCAGTAACACGCATTTTAGTGGCCATGGTACACAAGATAATATATAGTGCATTCATCTACATATACCTCTGTATGCCTCTGTCCTTAAAGGTTCAGTTCACCCAAATGACAGCAACAGTGTTCCCATTACAAGGGATAATCTACAGTACTCACCATCAGTAAAGGTTAGATCCAATGAGAGCTGTTCACAGGTTCTGTGGTTTACAGGTCTGGTGTTTTTTGTAACCAGACAGAGAGTGTGAAATGTGAAGTGCAGGAAAAATGACATGTATTGCTACAGTTTTTGACCAGTGGCTGCCTGTTAATTGGTGGTGCGTCACACTGCTGTCAGTGTTAGTGTTCTCCTTCTATTTGGGTGGAACACATACTGGATCAGATCAAATTATCCACAGGTGTATACGGACCGAGCCAAACTGTCAGGTTCGGATAGTCTTAGGTTTAGGTTCCACTGACAACAATCTGCAAAAACAGTACAACTTATCAGACTTCGTCAGGGATAGAATGATAAAGTCCCAGACTTATTTCTATTGATGTCCCTCATCAAGATGGCTGCCTCTGTGGGTCGTATCAGAGGGTAGGGACAGACTATCTATATGGCCGTTCAGGTTGAAGGACTTGTTAAGATGTAAATATTATTGGATTAAAAAATTCTTTATACTAAGCAATGCCATTTAACTGCCATTGTTTAGGATTTGCTTTAAAGGCACGAAAGGAGGTGTCTTATTCTATTCCACCAGCACCAGTATGCAGGAATCCTGATCTGTCTCAGACCTTAATCTGGGAATTTATGACTTATACCTTAAAGCAATCAGAAAGCAGGAGGAACTTCCATGTAAAGTCCTAATTTAACCCTAATATGTAACTGAAGATGACGTGCCCTGTCCTCCACCTGGAAGCCTCAGGAGAAAGCCTGTACATAAATCTGATCACTTTGTTTGGTTTCAGTTTCAAAGCTTTTCTAAGGGCCCGGTGCCATGAGCTAATCACATCATCAGAGCTGTAACAAAAGGTTTTCCACTTTTGGATCAAGACCTCTACCACAAACAAACCTTCACTGTTTTGAGAGGAAAGATATCTTGGCAATAAATCTAAAACTATCTGCATGAATATAAACATTCATGAATGAGCATTTATATGCAACTTCAATTTTAGTTTAATATGTCAATCAAGCTTTTTCTCGCGGGGTAAAGTGAAGTGGGAGCTTACTACTCTGGCGTGTTTGCTCAGTTCTTCATGAATAAAGATGTCAGAGAGATCACTTCTTATCACGTCAAAGTGGCAGGGCTGTGTTTACCACACTACCAAATGATGACACAACCATAATGCCTTCTTTTCAGAGCTTGTTTCTGAGCCAAAACTTTCATAGGACTCCGACCAGGGAGACTGCAGAATGAGATGAAAGACAGCCAAGACTTTCATCTCAGAAAAGAAAAGCCAACCCCACATACAAAACACAAACAGTCCCCGTGTTATTTCAGGTCTTGCTAGATGCTATCAGTGAATCACCAATAAGATCCTGTCAGAGTTGCACATCAGCACTAGGAATAAGATCAAAGCATCATGGGAATCTCAGTGGATTTTACGGGGCCAAAGCATGAAATGTTGCCACAGAGAGAAAAACTATGATGGTGAAAACAAATGGTGGTGTAACAAGGCTGAGGTGGAGATTAAACAACTTTGGCCAGAGCAGCAGAGGCCAAGCTGATAATGTGAGTAAATCATCAATGTTTTCTGTGTTCGACACGCACTAGATACAGCTGCTAAGGCTGTTTGCTAAGACAATAATAGACTTGGCTGAACAGTAAATTGGTTACCATCATTGATCTGTCTCCTCAGCCCTGTAATTACCAGGCTGGATGAAGAAAACTTAAAAATAAAAGCGTCAAGTTGGAGGGTTTTATTACCACCATCACAATAATAATAGTGCTAACAATGAGGAAACTCACTACCGAGACTTCTTTTGCCATCTCAGCTTATCATAGTAGCGACAGACAACTTACAGTGCATCAATATTTCACAACTGCATTACTTCAGGTCTGGTGGCAGAGGCACCCCACAGGCAAACAGCAGAGTTCAGAACACAGTCAAGCATTAATCTCACCTCTGTGAGAGGAAGGCAGCCGCCACCGAGCCACATAAACACACAAATCATCAAATTTACCTATTAAAGCCACACACGTGACAGAATTCTATGGCTGTATTAATCTTTTCTTAATTTTCTTAATTGTTTTGCCTAAACAAATGTCTGAAAATAGCGGCAAATGCCTGGTAATGTCTCTGCATGGTTCTTCCAGTATGCAGGAGCCTTTTCTTTCCTTCTACAGTGGTTTTTCCGACACATCTGGTCCCTTGAGATTTCCATACAAGAGTGCATAAAGTCATCTTGTGCCATTTTCTGTCTTATCAATTTGAGCTCCCTCTTACACAGCATGTCCTTGTACTCCCACTCATGCAGGCCATCTGTAGAGCATACTGTAAATTAATGAGCGCCCCCTCACCCCAGCTGAGAGAAATGATATAAATCCTCCCACAAAGACTCCCATAGGTAGTGACACCCACATACAGCATCCATCCTATTTCCATATAGAGAAGCACACACCCAGGCAGACATATCATCCTTGTGAGAAGAAGCTTGTCACTCTCCGTCCACCTCCAAATGACATGTGTCTCCATGGGGAAAGTGACAGGGGGTGCATGTATGCAGATTTTACATGAAGTGAGAAAATGCATGCCCAACTTTCCCCACCGTACACACACACACACACATATATATACACATGGGGTACACAGACACACATGGGGACTGATGAAACGCATGCTGACACACGTGCACATCCTGCACTCTCACATGCACTGACACGCCTCCCCTGGTGATTAGGAAGTAGGTCAAGGACAACTTTCCATGAGGGCACAGAGAAAAATAAAATCTGCGATGATAGACTGGCTCTGGCTGCAGCACAGAGAAGCGCCCACAGTGAGCAGAGAATGTATGATTTATGATCTCAGGCAGAGTCAGAGATGTGTAAATAAATAGCCAGAGGCATGACGATTTAGAGGCTTTCAGAATGGACAATCAGCCCTGTCAGTGATGCTCGTACAAACTTACTTAATGAGGCTTTATGAATAATACGTGCTGCTCCATCTGATGAACTCCTCAGAGTTAATCGAGTGTGTCCTTTTTATTTGGCTGATAAATAACTACATATTAGTATCAGTCCAGTTCTGTCAGCTCCAAATGGTTGCAGGGAACTGTAAAAATGGTGCCACATTCAGTATTTGTGTATTTCTTATTGCTGCAATGTCTGCTATACATACTTTTCCTTCAGTATTTCTGTAGAACACAACAAATCAGTGCATTGTGAAACAAAACTTGAAGGTGACGTTCTTCACTCTCTGACGAACAGCAAACAAAAATTGCTATTTGGATCAAGAAAATGCACCATAAAGTAGCAAACACATCTTCTGTTATATACTGTATCTCTGAGTGATTGTGATTCAGCCTGTCAGGCAGCATATCCTCCCATCATCTCACACTGCAACACTCTCAACAGCTCTTATGACATTGCACCGGAGATCTCGGCTAGCAATAGAGCCGGCCCTGTTCACTCCACCCGTCCTCTAATAATACTCATCCTCTGAGGACTGAAGAGGAGTGGAGAGGGGTGGAGTGGAGTGGAGGTAAGAGCACAGCTATCCGATCGGTCTGCCGGTGCCGGAGTTCCCTCCTCGCTGCAGCTGCAGTGGTAGCCTCTGCCGCAGTGGTGGGGAGCGAGGAGAGAGGGAGGGGAAAGGTGAGCCGGTGGGGAGTGAGGTGGGTAAGGTAAGGGGAGGAAGGCAGAGGTGCTGAATCTTGTGTGTAAATACCCACTCTGCGCCAAAACACACCTATTCAGCAGAATTTTCTGCACGGACACTAATCAGGTCTACTGCGCTCAGGTCCTCTTTTATGAGGGCCTCTTGTCTATTGTTTCATTAGAAGTGTTTGCTGAGCCGTGTGATCTAGGACAGGGCTTGAGAGAGGCGATTAATAACTCTGAGCATGAAGGAGCTGTCTTCAGGGCCAACTTCGAAAACTGTGCCACTTCTTTAACGGGGAGGGGAGGAAGAAGCTGGAGCAGCATCAAATAAGGACAGCAAGGTGAGTGTTTGGTGGACTTGTGCACGTGTGTTTCCATGGATGGATCTAAAACAGTGGTTTAGAAAGTCAACAACCTCACCCACACTTGGGGGATAATTATGTTGCCATATTTTGCAACTATGGTTCCCATGATGCTTTGAGAGGATGTAAATAGGAAGTATGACGTTTCCATAGACTCAGTGAATTACGCTGTTTCCTGCATTTTGAGCCCTGTTTATTTTTGTTCCTACATTGGTTTATATTTTGGCAAATTAGCACAATTTAAAGTATGTCCAATTAGGTATTAGCAATTCCTGTTTGCAGTGTACATGGAGCTACTGATAACTGTCACTGGATTGTTAAGTTGAATGTGATAAATCTCAGGCAGGTCCCGGAGTTATAACTTTTGTCTATGAGCTTTTGTCTATGTTGTTTAAATAATGCCCCCCCCCCCCAAGAAAGTTTAAGTCACACAGAATCTGAAACTATGTGTATCATGTCTGTGTGTTTCAATTTGACTGTGATGAGAAGAAGTGGCTGAATTACCATAATTGGTTCCACAGCCACTGCTGCAGCTCCAGCTGCTGACAGTGTTGGTAAGTGGTCAAAATGAGCAGACCAAACTGCAATAACTAACTTCTCATTGTTTTCCCATTCTTTTAACACAGACTCCTTGCCTCATGTCTCTCCCTCTGCGTCTCACAGTTGGAAAACCTCTCATCTCGAAAATTCGGCTTACCTTTGGAGAAGACAGTTGTCCTGGGAGTGACATCCAAGTCCAGAGATGGGCTGAAGGGGAAGGCCCACAGCTGTGACAGCCTGGCGAGGAGCAGTAGGAGCGGCAGCAGGAGCAGGAAGGGCTGAACTGATCGCTGGTCTCCCATGTTTAACACACAGGCTTGGGTCCAAGCACAGCTTCGACTGTACTCAATTTGTTGTGCACAAACAATCTAAGTGTGAGAAGTGTGTGTGTTTTTGAGGCCTGGCAGCAGGCGGATGCAGACTCTTTGATTATCCTCCAGCTGAGAACAGTCTATGCAGAGACAGAGAAAAACAATGTGTATAACTAAATGAGAAATGATCCAGCAGACCAAATGAGATTCTTGTATTGAGGTAGAAGTGGTGTTCAGACTCGGAGAGAACAATTAAACACAGAATGAACATTTGCAGAACAAACACTCTACCACCTGAGGGAAAATGCTGTACTGTTCTTATTAGTAATAGTTTATGTACACAGATCCTTAAGTAAAAGAACCAATATAACAATGCAAAAACATTCCACTGGAAGTAAATATCCTTCATTCAAAGCCCTCAATAAAAGTGGCTGAGGTGGAGCTAGTTTTAACCACTTATATACTCTGTACATGCACTGTTGAGGAGTTTAGTCCAGTGGTTTCAAACCTAAAGGCTAGGCCCCCCTCAGAGGGTCAAAAAAGAAATCTCAGGGGTTGTGAGAAGTTTAATGAGATAAGTTCTTCTACATTAATCCATATTCATTATTTGGACTTTTCTCTAACATTAAAGTAATTTTACCTCTTCAGGCCTTGAGGAATTTTTTAATGAAACCATGGGAAAAGTTTACAAGAAAAATGTCTTTTTGGTTTAAACATGACCAACTACCCTCTGAGGGCTCACAAGTCAAAAAGGTTTGATCTTTTTTTTTAAGTTCTTTTATGTAATAATTTATTCTGACAATTAACCGGTAGCTACTATATAGCTGTCAAATCAAGGCAGTGTGGTAAAAGGTATCAAGTTAGCCTTGAAAAGTAATGAACTATAAGTAGAGTGTAGCAGAAATTTCACTTCAAAATTGTACTTTAGAACAGCATTTGAAGAAATGTACTTGGTTATTTTCCATCACTGGTGAAAGTAGCATACATTAGGTGGCAGGAAACACCCCCAACAGGTCAAGTGCATCACAAAGCTTTCAGAGAGATAAGACAATTCCACTTACTCCTCCAATCTGACCTTAATATCCCCACTGTTTATCAGACACAGACGTTAATGATGTCTTCAGATATTTCAATGGGTATGATGAACTTTAGTGAAGAGACACACTGCATGAACTTTCCTGCCTACTTAACAGCATGAGCAGAAAATTACTTGCTGATATGCATGATCACTTTCTGATTACAACCACTTAACCAAAGTAAATGAGTAAGGTGCTGTTACATAAAAGACCACTTAAAAAGTTTTGGGAGTTAAATAATGCACCCCTGTGATGTGATATTGCAACACACAACTTCATCTCTTAATTAGCTGTGTGCACACTGGAGCAGCATGATGGATAATCTAGAGATTAGGCGCTGTGCCATCAGCACAATCTCCGCCTGGCTGCTCGTTCTCTGGCTCTGTCACTGATCAAAGGGTCAACACTGCGAATCCCGCCCCACCATGCAGTGACACTAGAGAATCACCAGCTTAATCTCCACGGCTACTGCTGCTAATCGCTCTCAGCGTGGAGCACAATGAGGCTAATGACCTCTCGGTTAGCTGTTTGGGTGCTAAGCTTTGGGAGCAACCTATAGGATGACAAAGTGAGAGATGAAAATGGGAAAGAGTTATGAATGGTGCAGGGATCTTCTTACCTTGCATTTACCTGCAACTATTTCTTAAGGCTGGCTTTACCCCGTGTAATGTTCATAGTTTTGCTTCACAAAATGTACAACTGTACAACAGTTTCAGTTTGATTGATGACCTTTTGCAACTGTGCTTGTCAACTTTTATTTTCCCAAAAAAGGAACAGACAATGCTGACAATGCTACTGACTGTAGCCTCAAGTGTCATTGTTTGTGATGATTCACTAACACACTAAAAGTATATTCTTAGGAACCAAATGTCTTTTGTGTTTCTTTTAGAGCTTGCGTTTTATGGCTCAGTTGGGACCCAAACCTTTATCCTTTCTCCTCCAGTGTAACACTTTAACTCTTTATAAACAAAGCTTTTACTTAAATCATCATCATCTATGCATTTTGCCATCACCAGGCAGGTGGCATGCCTGCTTGTTTCATGCTCTTCGTAGGCCTGACTTCCGTGACCGTGAAAAACTGCAGGCCAAAAGCTGTTGTGCAACCAACAAAACATATGATCACGACAAACAGCTACAACAGCAGATGATGGAGGAGAATCTCCATCACAAGGTTGCACCATAAAAGGGCAAGCTTAGAACAGGAGCTTATTTGTGTTCCCAGTGTCCTACGTGCATAGTTCCATATTCACTTAACACACATTAAACCTGCTCTTGTGTTTGGTCTAATTTGATCTGTTTCAAGTTAAAACATTTCATAAATATTACCTAGTTTTGTATTGAAGCATGGCTTAAAACAGCTATATAAACACAGCAACCCATTTAATAAGTTCCCTCAAGTGTTCCCACAATAGTCCATGTCATATTAAGCACATATAGAGCTGGGGAACATCTTCTTCAGGTTCTCATTATATGGTTTAGAGAGCTGGGAACACAGCACCTTGGGAGCATAGAACTCTGGGAGAGCACATGAACTGGGGAACACAGGACCCTTTGTCATGTTCCCATTGTGTGCCACATAAATCTGGGGAACACAGGAAGGACTCGCTTAAAAGAGTATTCCACTCTTTACACAGACTCATGATGAACAGCTTAAAAAAATAAAAGTATCAAAATCAATGCAGCCGAACTCAACACATCCACATCCACATTGAAGTTCTACTGCTGACAGTTCAGGCAGAGATTTGGGTGTGTTATGCTTGTAGCAGCTAATGTAGCCTCAAACTGCTGGTCTCAGGCAGAGATGAGGAGTGGGTTACAGAAATCTGGAAAGCTCACTTCTTTCTAACTCCACACCCACAGACTGTTTTTCATTTTCAAACCTGTAGACTTCAAACCCAAATGACACTGACTCAAGTTACCATCACCTGAAGCAATTTATCTGAGTTTGCGCAGCTCCCTCTGAGGCCACAGAAAAATTTATACAGCCTTTTCACAACTGCAGTGGTATTCCCTGAGACTTATAAACAGATTTTGATGTGTAAACACTGCAAGTGAAGGTAGGGCAACAGTGCAACATGACTCTTGAGTTGATGTTTGTCTTTATAAACTTTGTGAACCTCTCCAGCACCACTGTCTGGCAAAACTGGCAAAATAGAGGACAACAGATCAACCAGACAAGCGGGCATGCTGGTGAGAAGCCCTTTGGTTTGGTTTAGTCAGCTGCTGCCCCGTATGCTGCTCACAGCAAACACACCATTGTCTCAACACATCTGCATCTGCGTTGTGTGTGCGCTGTTCTACAGGAACTGGCAAGGGCGTTGACAACATGGTGTTACCTCACTGACGAAAGCATGGAAACTCCAGGGGGGGGGGGGAGGTAAACACATCTGCCTTGGCGGTGGCACGACCAATACGCCATGCATCATGGGAGACGAGACGAATCAAACAAAACAGCAGGCGGTGTCTGGAACACCTTCTACATAGCAAAGTCTATCAGTTTCTTTCTGTTTATTGATCCATAGACCTGGGCTTGATACAGATCTACTGGGACATCTAAACTTGATTTCAGTTCTAGTCACTGCTCTCAGTTGCTCCTTGAACATCCTGATATGAAGCCATTACTCACCTACAGAATATGAAGAGGTCTGTAGAATGTGATAAAGCTCCTGTCAGACAGGACGAAATGATTTGCAAAATACCTGGCCTGACATTTCTGCAGAAAGATCGATAAAACAAATGAACTATTTTTGTACTTCCTTTCAACCATTTAAAATGCCAAACACACTATCATACCTTTGATTAAAGCCATCACCCAACAAATAAAGGATCAATATTATATTCTAATAAAGAGATTGTGTACTCTGTATGCTTTATTTATATATTTTCTTTATCTAAAACCATTGGGGGTTTCCACAGAGCTGAATCATAAACAAGATTAGTCACATATTATAGACAGAATGAGTGGGTTCACCCTGTGGGCCATGTTCACTATGATGTGGAGAATCTTAAGACAAATCTTCTCAGAGAAGCATGAAATTACCATTGTGTTGCAAACAATCTGCCTCTCTTCATACACTAAAAATACATAGACATTATAGAAGTTCTCTGATAAACAAGAGCTGGTAAAGCCCATACATCATGCCAACACACTCAAAAATAACAATATGTGATCATGTTTGTTTGTTTGTTTGTTTTTTTTAGATACAGTACAGACGCTGAATTTTAACAGTCGCACAGACTGTTCTTCTGCCTGGTGGATGTCTTCTTATTAAAACCATCCACTAATCTGTGATGACAGATGATCTCACCATCTTTGTCTTTTTCTGAGGTTGTATCATGAGGTGAAGCACCTATCAGAGACATTTCTTCCTCATAAATGGGAACGTTTCTCGATGAAATTAACTCAATGTGATTTAAGAAGCTGGAGAAATGTTGGGAAATTGACTTTGCCTTTAAACTCATGAGTTCTTCACCATTATATAAACATTTATATCAGTCATCAGTCAAAAGAGTTGCAAAAACATGATACCAGCCATAATGAATGGACACTGTCAGAAATGATAGGGTACAGGCTGATACTGAATCTAACCATATGTGATTGAATCTGCTTCCTCCAACAACCACTGACAATGCAAGAATATGTTGTAATGTACTGTGGAGTATCAGCATCATTTATTGTGATATATGCAGTTTATTTGTCATGCTGCTTGAACATTTTTAGCCTTGAAGTTATTTTAAGATTCAATATAAGTCAAATCCACTGTTAATACTACACTTATCTTCTGTGTCCATTTGAATAGAGATATTGAAGAGATTTGAGAATCTGCACCACTATAAAGAGTTCATAAAGAAGTTTGATGACTGGCTTGTTAATTGTTAAAAGTAAATCACAGACTAAAGCTTTCTGGATCAGTTGTAAGCCATCACTAAGAATGAGTTTTGGGTTGTTAAGTTGCGACCTGTGTTTCTTTTTAGGTAGTTCTTTATTTCATCACAGAGTCCCCTTCAATGGTCTGTTTGACCTGTGACCCTCTGGAAAAAGGGCTGCATGGCATCTGGACCATGATTCATTTGATGAATCACTGGAAACCAGTTACAGATGACTTACTAACATTTGCTGAGGGCCAAATAACAAATTGCATTTACTCAAGTCCTGTACTTAAGTAGGATGGTAAAATGTTTCTAGTTCACATGAGTATTTCAATTTAATGCCACTTTACACTTCAATTTCACTATATTACTTCACTATATATATTTATCCGACATCAACTTACATGATATCAGTTACATATTAATGCATCAATACCAATAATCCAGTAATGTGATTTACTGTATATTAGATCAAAACTCTGAAAGGGTCCATTGTACATGTCATTATTTATACTTTAAGCACACACTTTTACACTAACAAGATAAGACCACTGCTCAACAGCCATGGTGATTTCTCCCAACCTGGCAACCCAAAAGTTATTAATGACTCATAAGAGGTTTATAAAGCATGAATTTAGCCTGTAATTTATTGACCATTAATAAAGCCACTAGTAACAGCTTTTAAACCCCTGACACATGAATCCATTAAACTGATTTCAGACCAGAGTTACAGCTCTGTCTATATAATGGAACAACACAGCCAGCTCGGATGAATAAGGGGCTTCAGGACTGTCCAAATGTGGACACGGTGACGCAGAAATACTTCCACACATAAAATACTTTAATGAATACGGCTTTAAGCACTTACAGACTACAATTCCGTTTGATAAGAGCCATGGCCGCGCAAACATCCACCCATGTGCACCTGTCCGACCTGGACTGCAGCACTGAGAGGGGAAAAACAGCACAGCACGCTGTGTAGTCACCTTCACCTGAGTACAGATGAATGTTTAGAGTGCGTGCGCAGGTTAAGTGGCAGAAACACATTGAACCGTCCAGCAGAAAGAGTAGAAGCGCTGAAGACTGACTCACCTGCTTGTTTCCTGGAGTCCACAAAAAGATCCTCTGAGTCCTCCTCTCTGCTGCGAAACACAGAGCTGCTCTGCCGCTGCTGCAGCTACCCAATGCTCACACACACACACACACACACACACACACACACACACACACACACACACACACACAAAACTCAGCCCACCCCCTCACACACACACACACACACACACACACACATTAGATTCACAGCCCAAATAGGTTGACCTTCCTTATGTAGCCTATAATGCTTTTATGCTTTCCGTTGTTTTGATACATAAAGCTGGAGCTGAGCTACTTATGTTGTAGCTGTTGTTGAAATACAAAAAATCATTGTACAAAAATATTTTAGTTTTAGTATTTAGTCTTCTGTAGGGAGAAGTGATATATGTTTGTATTGTGTGTTTCTGCTGCAATAAATAAAAAATAGTACTTAACGTGTATGGGGAAACTATTTAGAAAATAATGATATTTCAATGCTGAGTACAGAAAGTCACAGAAATACAACTGAAACAGGCCGCATTAGAAATTATATATATTATATTTTGAATATTGTAGCAAAATTAGTTGTTCTTATTTTCTTATTGCCTTAGAATTGCACTTCACACTTTCTTGGCATTTAAGCTTTTTACTGTGGCGACCAATCGGTCTGAGTAGTATCTATGTGATCTGTGCCTCATGACTGACCCCTGCTGGACAAGAAGTAGAAAAACAAAAATCCAATCTATTTGTCTTGTTCCTGTTCCCCACCAATGGAGCTCCATGGAAATCAACCAATACGCTGTGTAGGTGTTTCAGGGCTGTGTCCAATCCAGTGTATCATATACTAGCGCTTACTTGCATTTTATGTCTCCCAAGTACAAAGCGTTCCCTGTTACTGAGCCTACTTTGTGTTTGTCATCCGTGCACCACCACTACTTTCTTTAAATGAGTAACAGAGAGCAAACAGAAGGAGAACAGAGGAATATATTCACATGGCTCAACACTACCTGATGCAACACCACAATGATCTAGAGATAGAGACCAAAAGCACAAAGTATTCTTTATTTTAATATATTAAGCAACTTATACATTTACTACAGTATCTAATCTGTACACAGATGTCTGACTTGCAGTGTTGTGCAGTTAAGTAATTTTAATTGTGACTTAAACAGTAATACAAATATTGCTTCAGTATGTTGAGGTTTTGACTTGTCATTACAATTTGCTTTTAAAAGCAGGTGGTCCGTAATTTAATCAAATCAGAAGCATTGTGAGGGGTAAAATATTGTAACCGTGATACTTATATTGCAGCATACTGACTAGACTATTGAATATATACTTTAGAGACAAAGAAACCCAAGACAGTGAAAATAATCAGATTATATCTCTAAGTTTGAGTATTACCATGGATTACAGTTTTGGGTAAGTTATTAATAGTCTGTCCAGACTCATTCTGAAACTTATCTTCCCTTTTCTTCTTTTAACCCATTAGTAGACTTAGTCAGACTTTACATACTGAATCTAGCATTACATCTGTTCAGACAGACTCAGTATGAGACTAGATTGTTTTATACTGCTCTTATCCCACAGCAGACATATTGTGAAAGGCCTGTCTTATCCCTGCTTAGTTATGTACACTCAGCACACAACACTGAGAGCACATCCTCTTTTCATTAAATATCAGAGAGATTAATCTTGGTCTGCCCTCTCATTGACATCACATTAAATCCACTTTATTGGAGAAATGATAAAAGAGGGGAGATTGGCTAAATAAATATTTTAAAACCGTGTGACAGTTAGACATGAATTGCACAAAAGGGTGTGCCTAACTTTGTTCCCAGTGTTTTATGGGTCTACACCACAGTATCACACTGACAGGGTCCTAGAGGTTAGATGTGAAAGATGAGTAGGAATGAAATCAAGAGGAATATTTAAGATAGTGGCTCTAAATCTCCACAGCATTTGACCCCTTAAAATGAGCCCATATCTACTTGTGAACCCCTGTCACAAATTCATCTTGGACACCTCAGATAAATCTTGGGACACACAGGTCACAAATGAAGCGTGGACACAAAATGACCCCAGAAAGACAAAATGATTCAGAAGCGATGTAAAATGACCACAAGTGAGTGCAATTCTATGAAAAATATTTTTTAAAGTACATACATATCTATAAAATAAGAGATTAAAACAGAATAAAACAATTAAATGAGAGGTGAAATATATTTAAACTCATTTCCTGCACTGTTCTTAAGTACATTTTGTCAGTGCTCTTTCTGTACATGAGTATTTCTAATTTTTTCAATATTATACTTTTACTCCACTACATGCATTTTTGATTCCACTCCATTCATCTGACAGCTATAGGTACTAGTTAGTTTGATGTTACATACAGACCATATGATCATCTTGTAAGATATGATGCGTATTACAGGTGATAAACACACACAGGGGTTTTCAGTTACTGTGGCTGATTAGATTCATATTTGAGTTGTGCAAGTAACTTGTGCTGCAACAAAACAGAAGAACTCAATGAAGTCTTGAAACATTTCTCTGGCTGAGCTTGTTTTAAAAGATGTGTTGTGAATGTTAACCTACGCATTCATTTTACTTACTTTATTACTTTTTATTTTTACTGATATTCTTGCTATGGCACCACCCTCTTTGCTCCAGTAACAGTGATTTCCCTGCTGTGTAACTAAGAAATTATTATCTTATCTTATCTTATCTTATCTTATCTTATCTTATCTTATCTTATCTTACATGCACAAAATATTATCTTGTGAGCATAAAATAAAAATGAAAAATTTCAGGACCTTTTGGAAGTTCATAATTTCCTCAGCAAAATTCTGCTGTATGAGTTCTTTGACTTTGGATACTTTATGTTTTGCTGGTAACTATTATGTACCTTTACACGCGTATAATTTTAAATGGAGGACCTCTATTTGTAACAGAGATTTTTATTTTTATTTTTTTACATTGTGAGTACTTCTTCCGCCACTGAGAGCCTGGGGCCCCTTGGTAATCAAGCCTTGCCTGCCACTGGGCGGCGCTGTTACTCCTATCTGCTGGGGAACCCCCTCCACAGAGCCACTAAGGTTCGTCACGGACGTGAGTAACCGATTGTAGTTATCATGACGTGGACTGTCTGCTTCCACTGTCGCGTTACAGTGGTCGAGACTCAGCCGAGGAACAGCAGCAGAAGCAACAGCAGCGGCAGGAGAGCCGGCAATTCAGCTTCCCACCGAGAGCAAACACGATTTATTTAACCTGGTCAACAGCTCATTTGTTGGTACGTCACCTTTATTTACTCTGTTGTTATGAATATATGTGAAGTTTGAGTTTATTTCCGCTCAGGCAGCCTGTTGACGTTAACCAGCCAGCTAATGCTAGCATGTTAATAAGGCTAGCTAATGCTAACCACTAGTAGTTAGCAGCTTTCCTTAACCTGTGAGTAGCAGTCAGTCTTTTCAGCTGCTGTGGACAGAAACGGCACACTACGCAACATGTGCGATGTTAGTTAGTCAGGTGTAGCTTTAATCGATTACTATATGTCAGGTGAATCGCCAGCCGATAATCAGTCTAATCTTGTCAATTAGCTGTTAATGATAATGTTTGCAGATCTCGTTTTTTTTTTTTTAGAAAGCTTATCAAATATGTCATTCAGTCCATTGTCTTATATTTTATGGCTACATTACTATTCCAGCTTGTATGAAGCTGTAGCTATTATTGCCTGTTACCTTTGAAACCCTGCTAGCTTCTACTTTAGGAAACCTTATTTTCCCAAATTTCTGAGCCGGATTCTGTCATTCAGTTTATAATCTAAATATGTGCAGTGTAAAGCAAGCATCTGATCCCTGATACCACTTACTGTCATGAACAACTGTCTACTCTGTGAATCTGTCTTGAGATCAGGTGTAACCAGCTCAGTCACAATGTTTGGGCACCATATCTTTTGTCTATCAGAGTGAAGACAACAGCTCTGTCTTTACTGTATCCCTGCCAAGAATCCTCTCCACAGGTGGAAACAGCTCTGAATCCCTGCCGTGGCTGAAGGGACATGAATTTGATGTTTGTTGATGTTGTCCCACTCTGCTGCCTGTTAACCAACAACAACGACTGCTTGTCATCCAGCAAGATATGTGTTAGAGATGTGATATGGTGTAGCCAGCTGAGAGTCATCCCTGCTTCACTGCTTGGATCTGATAGGAACAGGGTTGGAAAGCTTTTAGTTACACTCCAAGAGGATTGCTTTGGTCAGGTTTGCTATCTCACTCAGATCCTGAGATGAAAGTGTGGTTCCGCAGCTGTGTTTAGACACCGCATTGTGGTTGCCTCCGCCAGAAGATATCACATCGCCTTGAGACACTGTTATTGTGAGTTATTATACAGCTTTCACACTGACGATGTGACAAGGAAGGTGTTTGTAGATCAGGGCAAGTCTGTACTTGTGGTAGTCAGGTGTAAATTAAGAGGCCTCTGTGTGTTTTTAAATGAATTCCTTTCCCAAGGGTGCTACGTGCTTGCTTGGGGTTGTAAGAGGAAAGTGAAACTAACACAGGATTTGCATTCATTTAGGGAAGCCTTTGTTCTCAGTTAGTGTGATAGAGGACACTGTTATTCACAAAGTGATGTGACATAGAGATAACATTGTGTTTACTTACCAAGCCAGTGCTTTGTTATCTTCAAAAATTGTCTAATATCATGTCCATTGTATTCAGAGTAGGTGTAAATTACACAGTGTACCACCATCATAATTCAAGGCTGAATGTGACATTTAAGGAAGAGAGGATCCTGTGACTTTCCTTTTGTTGTTTTACTGTGAGGAAGAGCAGCTTTCAATGGAGACAGAGAGGTGGAGTGGTCATAAAAATGAGTAAAATTACAATTTTACTCAAACACACACAGGGAAAACCACACAGCTGGGCGTGGGCCAGAGGAAAAAGGAACACAACCTAACTAATGAGTACTTACTGTACTGTTGCTATGAAAACGGCTCTCTTTTGGTCTGCTCAAACTCTGTGGGGAGACAGTCAGGAATGTCAATGTCATTTTCAGCTCTTATTGTACAAGTAACACTCTAAAATGTCTTTAGCATATTCACACACACAATATGTCTTTTGCATTTTGTGGTGAGAGAATACAGTCTTCTTTGTCCTCTGAGCTGAAAATAACTTTTAAAAATTGTGCTGTGTTTTTACAGACTACGATGAGGTGGTGACCCTGGGTCGGCCAGGCCGTGAGATGTTTCCAGCTTGGCTCAGAGAAAAGACGGAGCAGAGAGACTGAGAAAGAAGAATGGGCAGGAGCGTTTGGGGCTTCTGGCAAGGCGTGTTCTCTACTGCAGTGCTCTATGGTTCTTTGGCCCTGTTCACGTCCATCCTCCACAATGTGTTCCTGCTTTACTATGTGGAGACATTTGTGTCCGTCTACAAGATTGATAAAGTCTCCTTCTGGGTGGGAGAGGTAAGTGAGAAGAAACCTGAATCATTTTCATTCAATCTAAATTTTGACTTGTAGTCTAAGCTTGTAATTTGGTACCAAAGTACAAGCCCAGTGATGCTGAGTGGTTTTTATAGTTGAATGTGAGTCCTGTTAACGAGCTTGTTAGGAGGGCACCGGCTTCAGCCACAACTTTCTATCTTTAAAACTTTTGGGCTGAAGAAAATTTAAGGAATGGACACTACAGAAGAAAATAAGCGTTATCTTACCCAGAGGAACCTCTTCTACTAACAATATACTGTTTATATAATGTGTTAGGTATGGAATATTATGAGTCATGATGTCTAAGTTCATTATCTGAAAAGCATGCAATCCCCTGGAATTCTCAAATATGTGACATTATTATTCTGTAGATTTAAATTAGCCTGCAAAGTTGTGCATTATTTACAGTAACTCAAGTATTCAAACAATGATAAACCAACAAAAACAATAAATAGCTACTGTTTTGTCCTTCTGTAAAATGATCGCCTGACCACTAAATTAATAATTGTAGTGGAAACTGAGGTCAGCCTCTATATATGGATCACAGTTATTTAGATGTGCTGTCATGGGGCTCCTTGGTGTGTTGTTTCAGTTCATGTCCAGCCAGAGACATTTGTTGCATCATGTTGTCCCCCAGTCTCTCTCTTCCCTCATTTCCTGTCACCTCTCTACTGTCAGCCATCGAGTAAAGACATAAAATGGCACCAAAAATTATTGTTAGTTGTTACTCATCAAAAAGCCCTCATCAGCTTGTATTTATTTATTTTTATATATAATATATTTTATATATATTTTTATATTTTTATATATATTTTCCTTCTCTGATGCTCCACAGACGGTGTTCCTTATATGGAACAGTCTAAATGACCCTCTCTTCGGCTGGCTGAGTGATCGCTCCTTCCTCAGCTCTCCTCAGTAAGTGTCTCCATTTTGTCTTCCTCCTCCTTTAGAAGACACAGCGGAAGATAATGTCTCCCTCCAAATGCACATTTTAGAGAGACATTTCTAGCTGTAGGTTTTCTTAAGTATGCTTCCGAAATATCAATGCGATTGCAGCAGACAACATGTCAACAAAAGTAAGAAGTTATTCTTAGCAGGTATTTATTGTCTTAGCAGATTGTTTAATGTCGCAAAAAGGAAAGAAAAAGGCAGTGATTTCTCATAATATACATTACCAAAATTCTGTTGAGAAGATACAATAATTGTGTGTTAGCCTCTCTCAGAAATGTTAGATACACAATCAATAAAACCACAATCAGCTCTGAGGAAGTGCCTTTTTAGCTACACATCCTCTTTTGAAAGAGTCTCTCTTTCTGAAAGATCTGAGCTTACAGGAAAATAAGAGTTGACAGACCAGATAACTGATACTTGATATCAGCACCATATAGTTCCTGTCATGTATTGTATATCAACACAGCCCATCAATCAGTTAAGAAGTCACTGATGGTTAAAAAGCATATATGTCAATTTTCTGCTTCTGAATGCCCTTGTAAGTAATTTTTGAAACAGTTGTGTATATATACTTCAGAGTGAAACATGCCCAAGATATATTTGTTTTTATGTATCTTTCTGTAAAATAATCCTTGAGTTTCGTAAATCATCATTTTAACATCTCAGTTCTCAATGATCGATCCTCCAGTCAGCCTGTAACTTTCTACCACTGTGTTTGCGGAACATATTTGTCCAAGTTCTCTGATGCAAAGACATTCCTAAACCCACACACATGCAAATGAGTTTCAGCATAAAAGATTTCATCAGCTGCAGTAACGGTCAACATGATAAAACGCGAGGCTGCCATCTGTGTTTGTATTTCATTATGATTAAGCGTATTGTGGCTCTGTATTGTAATAAGGTGGTGTCATAACAAAGTAAATACGTGACTCTGCAGAGAAGTTTGTTATATATTCACCCTTTAATCTACTGTGCAGCAGTTTTTTATGGTCTCAGTATATTTTATTGTTTTCATGGTTTGCTGCTTCTGTATTTACATAGGAGGTTATATAACACTGGTCACGCTGAAGTGACTTCCATTATATCCTCCACCAACAAAGACCCAAATACCTTGAGAGTATTTAAACAGAAACAGGTTTGTTGGCCTTACCTGTTTCTGACTCTGTGTCAAAACATCAGTCTCACTTCCATTTTTATCTAATTAGGGCCCGAGCAACGAGTTGCGTGGGCCCAACGGGGCCATGCAACGAGTTGCAAGGACCCTCTTGTTTTCGTTCGGTTTATTATTATTAGGGCCCGAGCAACGAGTTGCGTGGGCCCAACGGGGCCATGCAACGAGTTGCAAGGACCCTCTTGTTTTCGGTCTGTTTATTATTATTATTATTATTATTATTATTATTATTATTATTTTTTTTCTTCTTTTTCCGCCTCTTAGATCGGCTTTTTGAGGGCCTTAACATGCGTGAAAACTTACCAAAATTTGCAGACGCGTCAGGCACGGCGAAAAATTTAATAATTTAGGGGTCTTGAGCATGGGCGTGGTAAAATGCCCTCGGTAGCGCCACCTACATTTTTAAACGGAACAGCCCCTCAAGCCCGTTGCGCCTAAAAATCTGAAAATCTGCACACATATGTAACATCCCATGACGCACCAAAAAGTCTCTTGGAGCCATATTCTAAACCCAACAGAAAGTATTTTTATTTTGACCGGAAGGTGAAAAAATTGTGTGTTTTTGGCCATTTCCAGGGGTCGCTTGAACGCGAACTAGTCCTAGACGCATTATCCGATTGACTTCAAAACTTAATAGTATGTTCTTAAGACATAGACGATGTTAAATTGCGGCAGATTTTGAGTTTTTGTTGAAGGGCGTGGAAGTTATGGCCCCTCAAAGTTCGATTACTCGCCACGAAACAGGAAGTTGCTTTATTTTTGCTATATTTCGGCCATACTTTGTCCAAACTGCATCAAACTTTACAGGATTGTTAATGGTACCTATCTGCACACATCCATATGTCAATATTCATACAATTGTTGTAGCGCCACCTATTTATAGCAGGAAATGACATATTTTATAGTGTGATGTCCAGTTTCTAGACGGGTGACCAGATTCACTTCAAATGTTGTCAGCCCCTCCTTGACAATTTTTGGAAGACTGGCTCCGAAAATTGTGAGTTTGGGTCGAAGCGTGTGCCGGTTCTGGCCCGTCAAAGTTCGGAAACCCAACTTCCTGTTTGAAACCTCAGATTTTGGGGTAACTTCCTGTTGCGACTCTCTACTTTATCCTACAGATGGAGCCATTGTATTACTCTTTGATGGGTTTTTGGAAGGGGGTCTCTGTGTGTGTGTGTCTGTGTGTGTGTGTTTGAGGGGGGAGGGGAAGAGGAGTTGATTGAGTCTGTGAGAAGCTGCCACAGGGAGGTTACAGTCAAGAGAGCCATGAGCTGTCACAGATGATGAGTTCTGAAAAATATTATCACAGAAAATAATTAGCATAAAAGCTTTTATTTTAAATTTGTTGCAACAAATTCAGGTTTCTTACAGCATTTTCCTTATTGAAAACTAAATTCTACCTGAAATGTATCAATAAAAATCTTCTTTTGCAGTTAATGTCACCAGTTTATAGTTTAGTTTTAATAGCATTCCCTGTCACTGATGTGCCTTTAATTATCGGTTCTATCAGGGATCATTTATGTGTTTATCTTACGGGGGTGAGCCACCTCACAGGTTGGTTATATTACCTGTTGACCTCAGCTCAGTGAGCTAAGACAATGTTTAATGCAGTGTTTTTTCTGATATGAAAATGGATATTATTCAGCACATCTAACCTCAGCAGGCCCCTCTTCAGAAACTCATATCTGCAGATGTCAAAGCTGGCTCAAAAAATTAAACTGGCTTCAAATTAATTTTAAGGAATTGTAGGTTATTTTGAATTCATGTAATCTTTCTCCATCACCCTTTCTGTTTCTTTCCATCTCTCTACTCATCTTCTCCCATATGTCTCCCCTTGACCAAAGCTGAGCGTGGATTGATGCTGTCTTTACAGTTTGGTTTTGATCAGTTAGGAAATTTCACACGGGGTCAGCTGATTTTTTCGTGTTACTCAGTGTACGGCGACAGGAAAAGTGCACTAGGTCCACGGGCGTCGAGGTGAACCAGCTGAATATAAGCCACTCAAGTTGACGACAAGTGCATTGAAAAGTAAAAGCTGCTGGCCTTTACCTTTTCTTTGTCAAAGCGCCTGTTCGGCAAGTAGTTAGTAAAGTAATATTTTCAGCCTTGTCCACAGTCTCATAACATGTTTAACAGGAAGCACAGCACGCTGGTTAAGCTCATGGCAAACTGTTACTAACAGCTAAAATGAAAGCTTGTCTGTATGTAGTCTAACTGGTTAGTTTGTCACTAATCTCCAAATTTTGCAAATTGCTATAAACTTCACTCTCTTAAACCAGTAACAGTCTGAGCTGGACTGATAGGGGTCTGTATGGATAAAGATAAAATCCTAATGATACCCATCCCTACAGCTGGTTAGTGGCTTCGCCCTGACTTTAGGCAGATGAGATATTCACTGTTCAAATAACTTCATTATAAGCCTTGTTTAAGCATAAATGATTTATATATGCACCCAATAACAGAACTTAAAAAAATGCTTTTGCTCAAAGCTCAAAGCTTTTAAACTCAAGTTAAAACTGAGTTTTATCTCCTTTTGGGAGGGGGTATCTGTGTGTGTGTGTGTGTGTGTGTGTGTGTGTGTGTTTGTGTTTGTGTTTGAGGGGGGAGGGGAAGAGGAGTTGATTGAGTCTGTGAGAAGCTGCCACAGGGAGGTTACAGTCAAGAGAGCCAAGAGCTGTCACAGATGATGAGCTCTGAAAAATATTATCACAGAAAATAATTAGCGTAAAAGCTTTTATTTAAAATTTTTACATCTCGGAAGTGTGAACTGTTACGCCAGCGTGTGCCCTGCGACCTGCGTTGACCCCGCGGTTGCCGGGGTCCCGCGGTCGCCGCTCCCCCGACGGGCGCCGGGTGCGAGGGCCCGTTCAACGCTGCTCGCAGCTTTAATTAGGGCCCGAGCAACGAGTTGCGTGGGCCCAACGGGGCCATGCAACGAGTTGCAAGGACCCTCTTGTTTTCGGTCTGTTTATTATTATTATTATTATTATTATTATTATTATTATTATTTTTTTTCTTCTTTTTCCGCCTCTTAGATCGGCTTTTTGAGGGCCTTAACATGCGTGAAAACTTACCAAAATTTGCAGACGCGTCAGGCACGGCGAAAAATTTAATAATTTAGGGGTCTTGAGCATGGGCGTGGTAAAATGCCCTCGGTAGCGCCACCTACATTTTTAAACGGAACAGCCCCTCAAGCCCGTTGCGCCTAAAAATCTGAAAATCTGCACACATATGTAACATCCCATGACGCACCAAAAAGTCTCTTGGAGCCATATTCTAAACCCAACAGAAAGTATTTTTATTTTGACCGGAAGGTGAAAAAATTGTGTGTTTTTGGCCATTTCCAGGGGTCGCTTGAACGCGAACTAGTCCTAGACGCATTATCCCATTGACTTCAAAACTTAATAGTATGTTCTTAAGACATAGACGATGTTAAATTGCGGCAGATTTTGAGTTTTTGTTGAAGGGCGTGGAAGTTATGGCCCCTCAAAGTTCGATTACTCGCCACGAAACAGGAAGTTGCTTTATTTTTGCTATATTTCGGCCATACTTTGTCCAAACTGCATCAAACTTTACAGGATTGTTAATGGTACCTATCTGCACACATCCATATGTCAATATTCATACAATTGTTGTAGCGCCACCTATTTATAGCAGGAAATGACATATTTTATAGTGTGATGTCCAGTTTCTAGACGGGTGACCAGATTCACTTCAAATGTTGTCAGCCCCTCCTTGACAATTTTTGGAAGAAGTCCTCCGAAAATTGTGAGTTTGGGTCGAAGCGTGTGCCGGTTCTGGCCCGTCAAAGTTCGGAAACCCAACTTCCTGTTTGAAACCTCAGATTTTGGGGTAACTTCCTGTTGCGACTCTCTACTTTATCCTACAGATGGAGCCATTGTATTACTCTTTGATGGGTTTTTGGAAGGGGGTCTCTGTGTGTGTGTGTCTGTGTGTGTGTGTTTGAGGGGGGAGGGGAAGAGGAGTTGATTGAGTCTGTGAGAAGCTGCCACAGGGAGGTTACAGTCAGGAGAGCCAAGAGCTGTCACAGATGATGAGCTCTGAAAAATATTATCACAGAAAATAATTAGCATAAAAGCTTTTATTTTAAATTTGTTGCAACAAATTCAGGTTTCTTACAGCATTTTCCTTATTGAAAACTAAATTCTACCTGAAATGTATCAATAAAAATCTTCTTTTGCAGTTAATGTCACCAGTTTATAGTTTAGTTTTAATAGCATTCCCTGTCACTGATGTGCCTTTAATTATCGGTTCTATCAGGGATCATTTATGTGTTTATCTTACGGGGGTGAGCCACCTCACAGGTTGGTTATATTACCTGTTGACCTCAGCTCAGTGAGCTAAGACAATGTTTAATGCAGTGTTTTTTCTGATATGAAAATGGATATTATTCAGCACATCTAACCTCAGCAGGCCCCTCTTCAGAAACTCATATCTGCAGATGTCAAAGCTGGCTCAAACGTTGTCCACAGTCTCATGACATGTTTAACACGAAGCACAGCACGCTGGTTAAGCTCATGGCAAACTGTTACTAACAGCTAAAATGAAAGCTTGTCTGTATGTAGTCTAACTGGTTAGTTTGTCACTAATCTCCAAATTTTGCAAATTGCTATAAACTTCACTCTCTTAAACCAGTAACAGTCTGAGCTGGACTGATAGGGGTCTGTATGGATAAAGATAAAATCCTAATGATACCCATCCCTACAGCTGGTTAGTGGCTTCGCCCTGACTTTAGGCAGATGAGATATTCACTGTTCAAATAACTTCATTATAACCCTTGTTTAAGCATAAATGATTTATATATGCACCCAATAACAGAACTTGCAAAAAAATGCTTTTGCTCAAAGCTCAAAGCTTGTAAACTCAAGTTAAAACTGAGTTTTATCTCCTTTTGGGAGGGGGTATCTGTGTGTGTGTGTGTGTGTTTGTGTTTGTGTTTGTGTTTGAGGGGGGAGGGGAAGAGGAGTTGATTGAGTCTGTGAGAAGCTGCCACAGAGAGGTTACAGTCAGGAGAGCCAAGAGCTGTCACAGATGATGAGCTCTGAAAAATATTATCACAGAAAATAATTAGCATAAAAGCTTTTATTTAAAATTTTTACATCTCGGAAGTGTGAACTGTTACGCCAGCGTGTGCCCTGCGACCTGCGTTGACCCCGCGCGTTGCCGGGTCCGCGCGTCGCCGCTCCCCCGACGGGCGCCGGGTGCGAGGGCCCGTTCAACGCTGCTCGCAGCTTTAATTATTATTATTATTATTTTTTTTTCTTTTTTTCCGCCTCTTAGATCGGCTTTTTGAGGGCCTTAACATGCGTGAAAACTTACCAAAAATTTGCAGACGCGTCAGGCACGGCGAAAAATTTAATAATTTAGGGGTCTTGAGCATGGGCGTGGTAAAATGCCCTCGGTAGCGCCACCTACATTTTTAAACGGAACAGCCCCTCAAGCCCGTTGCGCCTAAAAATCTGAAAATCTGCACACATATGTAACATCCCATGACGCACCAAAAAGTCTCTTGGAGCCATATTCTAAACCCAACAGAAAGTATTTTTATTTTGACCGGAAGGTGAAAAAATTGTGTGTTTTTGGCCATTTCCAGGGGTCGCTTGAACGCGAACTAGTCCTAGACGCATTATCCCGATTGACTTCAAAACTTAATAGTATGTTCTTAAGACATAGACGATGTTAAATTGCGGCAGATTTTGAGTTTTTGTTGAAGGGCGTGGAAGTTATGGCCCCTCAAAGTTCGATTACTCGCCACGAAACAGGAAGTTGCTTTATTTTTGCTATATTTCGGCCATACTTTGTCCAAACTGCATCAAACTTTACAGGATTGTTAATGGTACCTATCTGCACACATCCATATGTCAATATTCATACAATTGTTGTAGCGCCACCTATTTATAGCAGGAAATGACATATTTTATAGTGTGATGTCCAGTTTCTAGACGGGTGACCAGATTCACTTCAAATGTTGTCAGCCCCTCCTTGACAATTTTTGGAAGACTGGCTCCGAAAATTGTGAGTTTGGGTCGAAGCGTGTGCCGGTTCTGGCCCGTCAAAGTTCGGAAACCCAACTTCCTGTTTGAAACCTCAGATTTTGGGGTAACTTCCTGTTGCGACTCTCTACTTTATCCTACAGATGGAGCCATTGTATTACTCTTTGATGGGTTTTTGGAAGGGGGTCTCTGTGTGTTCTGTGTGTGTGTGTCTGTGTGTGTGTGTTTGTGTTTGTGTTTGAGGGGGGAGGGGAAGAAGGAGTTGATTGAGTCTGTGAGAAGCTGCCACAGGGAGGTTACAGTCAGGAGAGCCAAGAGCTGTCACAGATGATGAGCTCTGAAAAATATTATCACAGAAAAATAATTAGCATAAAAGCTTTTATTTTAAATTTGTTGCAACAAATTCAGGTTTCTTACAGCATTTTCCTTATTGAAAACTAAATTCTACCTGAAATGTATCAATGAAAAATCTCTTTGGCAAGTTCAATGTCACCTAGTTTAAATAGTTTAGTTTTAATAGCATTCCCTGTCACTGATGTGCCTTTAATTAATCGGTATCTATCAAGGAGATCATTTCATGTGATCTTACCTACTCCTTGACCACGGGGGTGAGCCACCTCACAGGGTTGATCAGTTAGATTCACCTGGTCTGACCTCAGCTCAGTGAGGCTACAGACAATGTTTAATGCAGTGTTTTTCTGATAGTGAAACACTGAATATTATTCAGCCACTCAAGTTGAACACTGCATTGCAAAAGAAAAGCTGCGGCCACCTCTTCAGAAACTCCATATCTGGCCAGATTGTCAAAGCTGGATTCTCAAACGTTGTCCACAGTCTCATGACATGTTTAACACGAAGCACAGCACGCTGGTTAAGCTCATGGCAAACTGTTACTAACAGCTAAAATGAAAGCTTGTCTGTATGTAGTCTAACTGGTTAGTTTGTCACTAATCTCCAAATTTTGCAAATTGCTATAAACTTCACTCTCTTAAACCAGTAACAGTCTGAGCTGGACTGATAGGGGTCTGTATGGATAAAGATAAAATCCTAATGATACCCATCCCTACAGCTGGTTAGTGGCTTCGCCCTGACTTTAGGCAGATGAGATATTCACTGTTCAAATAACTTCATTATAAGCCCTTGTTTAAGCATCAAATGATTTATATATGCACCCAAGTAACAGAACTTGCAAAAAAATGCTTTTGCTCAAAGCTCAAAGCTTGTAAACTCAAGTTAAAACTGAGTTTTATCTCCTTTTGGGAGGGGTATCTGTGTTGTGGTGTGTTGTGTTGTGTTTGTGTTTGAGGGGGAGGGGAAGAGGAGTTGATTGAGTCTGTGAGAAGCTGCCACAGAGAGGTTACAGTCAGGAGAGCCAAGAGCTGTCACAGATGATGAGCTCTGAAAAATATTATCACAGAAAATAATTAGCGTAAAAGCTTTTATTTAAAATTTTTACATCTCGGAAGTGTGAACTGTTACGCCAGCCGTGTGCCCTGCGACCTGCGTTGACCCCGCGGTTGCCGGGGTCCCGCGGTCGCCGCTCCCCCGACGGCGCCGGGTGCGAGGGCCCGTTCAACGCTGCTCGCAGCTTTAATTATTATTATTATTATTATTA